>NW_026585644.1:27826688-27935562 GCF_907164565.1 Psammomys obesus
TGTGTGTGTGTGTGTGTGTGTGTGTGTGTGTGTGTGTGTGTGTGTGTTTTCAACAATGAGTTCTCCAAAGAGATTAAAAGAAAGGGGACATTCCGCTCCATGGGAATATTGGCAGTGAGAATAACAGACTGCAACTGTGCTGCAGGAATGTAGACAAGAAGGGCTGCAAGGCTGAAACACTGGTTCACTAATCCCAGCTGAGGAAGCATGTACATTGAGCAAGGCCAATGAGTCAAGAAGATGGAGCAGAAGGCAGAGCCTATGTGGATACTCAACACAATCTCAGAAACTAAGGAGGACAGGGCCTAGTTAGTGCTTGCATGGGAGAAAGAGAAAGGGGTGAGGAGTAGCAGGACACATTTCTAGAAACCTCAGAGCCTTACCCTGAAGGGACAATTGAGGAAGGGAGGAACAAGACCTCAGGCTAGAGAGGTTGATCGTATGTCGCTTGTAGCTTTAGGTTCCACGAGGCCCTGAAGCCGTCTCTTCATGCAGGTGCCCAGACACCACATGTGATGAGGAGTGGGATTAAACATGTCCAACTGCAAATCTGAACCCATGGGAGAAAAGCAATGGCATCTACTGATGGCACGTTCTGTTTAAGAGGCTCTAACTGACAGCGTTCAGAATGGGTTGTGTTCCATATGGGGACATTTGAGAGTCCAAAGCACAATGTCAATTTCAGTTCTCTCACATGTTGACAGTGGGATCCCCTGACATCATGCTGACCATGACTTCCGAGTACACAGTGAAACGGATCACATGATTAGGCTGACAGGGTGATAATACTCAGTAGCCTGAATCTAATACATGGACAATGCTGACTCAGCCCCCCCCAAACCCCCTCTCTTGGTCTCCACATGCCCTGGCCCTTCTGCTTTTATGCTTTTCTCATCTTTCCTTTCTCAAGTATGAAGACCTGACTGTTCACATCTTTTTCTCTGTAATGACTATTTTCTCAAGAGACAACACCAAGCATTTAACCTTTTTCCAACTTAACACCATCTATGTGAAGCTTAACCCCTAGGTCTGAAATTTGCACTGCCCTCCTGTGCTGGATAGTTTTATGTCAATTTGACACAAGCTAAAGTCATCTGAGAAGAGGGAACCTCAATTTAGAAAATGTCTCCATAAGATCCAACTGTAGACAAGCCTATTGTTGGCATTCCTGTCCTAACTTCCTTCTATGGTACAAAGTGACATGGAACTGTAAGCCAAATAAACCCTTTTCTTTCCAAGTTGCTTTCATCATGGTATTTCATCACACCCATAGTAACCCTAACCAAGAAACTTCCCTTTTTGCCAGGTACCCTGTCCTCCTATACAGAGACCAAAAGTCTAGACCCATGCCTCCAAACAACAAATGCCACATCTCTAAAGACCACTGCAAACTCAAAATTCCCCAATCCCCTCTAATGCAGCAAACCTAGAGCCACTGAGAAAGCAAGCATCCTTCATGGGTTGGGAGTGAGGGGGGGAAAATCGCATTCCTGGTGGCAGTCAGCAGGAGGCAGCTGCCCTTCCAGCTTAATGACTTGCAAATGAAAAGCGTGGAAACCAATTCAACCCCTTTCCCATACAGCTTAGTTGTCCCCATGATTCTCTCCCATAGCATCCCTGCTATTCTTGCTACCAGAGCAATAACCTTCCCTGTGCATTTTTTAAATGTTGGAGGAGGAGCTGTCCAGGGATCTCAAAGCATGTGTTTTTGATTCTCATAAGATTATGGATACCAAAGGAATAAAAATGGAAATCACCACTGCCAAGATATGAAAGAAAGTTTGCATAGTAAAATAATTTAAACCTAACATTTGGACCCAATAAGGCAAACAGAATGCTTTTTCCATATTTTTGGAAAATGTGCATTTTCTTCACATTAAGTGGTACCAATAAAAAATAATGATTCTCACTCAGTTTATTTCTATATGTTAGATTGGCCTATAGTTTTCCAGGACATGGTTTTGTATCAAACTATATGGCAAACACCTGGGCATAAAAACACTCAGCTATTTACTTCCATGTGGGAAGTATTCCTCGTTTTTCAATCTGGAACAAAGGTCAGCTAAAGCCAGCCCACAGACTGAGGACTGTGTCTGCTGAGAACGGATGCTACATCTACCTATGGAGGTCCTAGACAAACCCAGGATAGGCAAAGGAGTTGCCTCCCTAGAGCAGAGGCTGGATGCTTCAGAATCTGGCAAGATCTGAACAGGCTAAAGAAAGGGAGGCAGCCTGAGGATGTATCAGTATAATACATCTTGTAGGTAATTGATACAGTGCTTGCCAGGCAAGCACAAAGCCCCAGGTTTGATCCCAGTTATCAAATAAAGTAAGTATGGTGGCACACCTGTAATCCATTCCTATAATCCCAGAACTCAGGAGGCAGAAATAGAAAGATCAAAAATTCAAAGTCATCTTTGGTTAAATGGTGAGTTTAAAGGCTAGCCTGTGTTATGGGAGCAGGAGAGTCTGTATTAGTGAATTACTGGATGAGTGAGTGAGTGAATGAGTGAGTGAGTGAGTGAATGAATGAATGAATGAATGAATGACTAAATGATAAAACTGAAAAGTACAACTTATGACAAAGGGTAGAAACATTTTTTATACATGAATTCACAGATATAAACTATCAAATGAGAGTAAAGACACAGAGATGTTAAAGAGGTGGGAAGAAAACCACAGATGAGCAACTGGGGAAATAGGAAAAGGGTGAGAGAGAGAAAAGATGGAAGAAAGAGAGACAGAAGAGAGAACAGCGCTGTCAGTCTGCAGCTCATCTTTAAAAGCAAGTCTTCAAACACTAAAAGGTTTCCCTGCATGCCAGTGCTCTGTAGTAGTTCCACCACCAAGCTCAGAGCGCGAAGTACGCTTCATGCCACCTCCTGCCCTACCACCAAGATACCAACCCCACCACTGCAGTGGCATGCCATACGCAAGCTACCAACCCTGCTGCCACAGTGACCTACTGTATACAAGCTACTTCCATTGATTCCTAATCTTTCTTAGTGATGGAACGTGACAAATTCCTTTCTTACCCACTTCTCAGGCCTGCTGGAAGAAGGTTCAAAATGAGATGGATGTGAATGAACTGTGATAGCTATAAAACATTCCACACATGGAGTGTGTGGAGTAGCAAGAGTGGAAGGTGGTGAATTATTTATTATCCCTTGGCTCACATCTCAGCTCTTTGTGTTTGAGTCCTCCAGTGGCTGGGCACTGTCCATTGAGATTTAAAAAGCAGCCCTTTGAATGCCTCAGCCGCAAACAGCAGGACACTTCCAATATCTTGGGGGATTCCCCTGACTACAATTTCCTGCTTTTGCTGAATTCCCCATCTGGCTGGCACTTCTATCTTTCACAGGTATTGGGCTCTTAGCCATCTACAGAGCCTGTCAAGGTCCCAGCAATTTCTTACAGTCCTATAGGCACAGAAAATCTCATCAAAGACTTGAAGATACATTTGGGGTTCGCTGCAGTCCAGCAACCAGCCTGAAATGACTTGCCAGGGTTCCTGGTCTTTAGTCCTCCCATCATCAGAAACTCCTCACAGTCACATCTTTACAGAAAGTCCCAACTCTTCACTACCAGATTGTCTCCATTTCCATCTCTCATCTTCCTCAAGCTACCAGACCCCAGTTTCCATCACTTGTTCCCCTCCAACCCCCGAGTATCTTGTTAGTTCTGTCCTAGAAGAGTCTTAAGCTCCTTTGAAGCTCTTAAAAAAGTATCATGTCCCTAGGGAGGGAGATGGTGCAGTGGAGAGGAAAAAAAACTTAGTGTGAAGGCCTAAGGGACATGAGTTCAAATCCTCAGCACTTACATAAAAAGCCAGGCAGTTCTGTAGGTACCTGTAATGCTCTTCAGCTAGACAGCCTAGCTGAAAAGTACACCTTTCACTTAGCCAGTAAGTAACCCTGTCTCAAAAGCGTGAGGTAGAAAACAATAGAGAAAGATTCTTGGTGTCCTCCTGTGGCCACACCAGTATGCAACACACACACATGTATGCACACACACACACACGTACACACACAGTACAAACATCATACACCAACCAATTACACCAAAGGCTAGGAAGTGGGCCATGTCCTTGAAGAGGATTTTATTTTTTAAATATTCTTCAGCCAAGGGTAATAATTGCCCCCAATCTAGTGCCACTAAGTAGTACCCTTAGAGGACCTCACCTCCAAGTCTTAAAATCTTACCTCCAGGTATTTTGCTGAACAAAAGACAATGATCTCTCTCAGAGACTTACTAGCAGCTGTTTTAACTGGACAGCATTCTCCTACCACATCATTATCCTGAGGAGCTTGCCAAGGATCTGAACTTCACCATCAGAGGTCAGGATCTTTCCCTGGATGTGGTTTTTCCCAGATCTGTGGCCACAAGGGTCTGGAGGAGAGAAGGAGTCTACACAGATGATCCCAGATTCAGGTTGAGAGACCTCATAGCTGGTAAAATAGGATGGGGTTACCTTGGGTTGTTCTATAAACAGTCTCAGCTAATAATAGAAAAAAATCCAAAACAGCCCCATGATGGGACTTTGTTCGGTTTTGGTTTAAAAGCAGATCACAGAGATGAGTCTATCTGAATGACCTTGACCTCCCAAATAGATTGTTACTTGTTCTACTTTATATTGTATTTATCATTCATTGAATCAGCCTGATATATGTCATTGACAAACATTTTACTTTCTGACTTCCCTTACAAAAAATAAAAGGACTGGGCTAGGAGACCTCTGCAGGCCTCAATTGTTTTCTAGGCATTGACAATAATCCTCCCAACCCATAAATACACAAATATATGCACATACATTTTGGTATATTTCTTTAGAATAAATGAAACATTCTAGCACTATATGTTTTTCCTTTGGTTGTCTTAACAACTTTGTGAAGAAGAGCAGGGGTTCTCACCCATTTTGTCCAGAACAACAAATTTACATTCTGGAAACCTACTGATACGACCAAATCCACACTCCCAAACATGGCAGGACTACTGCTGCGAACATAGTTCTTATCCTTTGAGTTATATATCTTTCAGACCTCCTCACTCTTTTTCCTTCCTACCACTGTATATCTCTTCACATATATGAATGTGCACGCACATTTGTACAAACATTGCTAACTGGAAGGCCACATTCAACCCTTAAACAGTGGCTTCCAACCTCACTAATGCTGAGACCCCTTAATACAATTCCTCCATAAAGCTATTTTGTTGCTACTTCATAACTATAATTTTGCTGCTGTTATGAATCGTAATGCAAATTTCTGATATGCAGGATAACTGACATGTGTCCCCCAAAGGGATTGCAACCCTCAGGTTGAGAACCGCTGCTCTAAAGAATTGTATCAATAAGGGTAAATAAAGGCAGAATATGAGATGTCCAGGAACATATCACCTTTCCCCTTTCAAGCCTTGTCAAGTCAAATCTTTACACAACTTTCCTGTACACTACTAAGTGTCTACACTTAGGAAGAGAATGACAGGAGGCTCTGCCTCAGTGTACATTGATCTACATTGCCTCTCTCTGAGGGTCAGAGTTTTAGACTCTGCAGTAAGAATGGGTGACTAGTAACCAATAAGAACTGGGCTTTTCAGAGCCCTCAGAGCATCTGCTGATTGAGAGATTTAGGATCTCAGCGCTGGAAAGGCACAGGTCAGGGTGTGGCCCCTTCCTGCCTCTAGAGAGGTCAGATCTGTTACCAGGAGAGAGTACCTGCCTACACAGCTGTCCCTCAGACACTGTAAGGCATAGTTCCTTCCCCCAGCATCTTCCTGAACTTTCCATGGAACAGAGGTAGCCAGGTCCCTCCTCAAAAGAGAAACTGAGTTCTTCTATATTCCTAGAATGGCGTTGTTGACATGAGGATCATAGCTTTGGGGTTGCCTAAGCGATTAAGTAACCATGGGGTATCAGTCTTCTCACATGGGATTTGCTTGAAGTTTTGAGTTATCTTTACTAATCCCTTCATGCTCAAGGCTTCAAAGACAACCTTAGATGAGATTGGAAAGGGAAGATGAGGATAATGAGGAAAGATGTCCTTAAAATGCCTCTAACATTCTCCTCAAAGTATATTTCATCACCTTTAGCCAGGAATCATAATAAAATCTCCTACTCCTTGTCCCTCCCACCCCATGCTTCCCAGAGACCCAGACCTGGGGACTGAACACATATGGGTCTAGTTGGTCGATCCTCCTGTCCTCTGAGGCCGTAAATTCAGACAGCCACAAATCAGCTCAACTTCACCCTAGACACGCACACGCTCACATTAAAGTCCCGGTGTCTAGACTGAAATATGGCTGCATGTGTTCCGTTCCTCACCACCAGCCTGCCGGAGATGCCACCCTGTCAGAAATGGTTTATAGAGTGGGTGGGGAGGCCAGAACACAGTGGCTGGCTACCACCCCAGCCAAGGCGCCCAGCAGCTTTGATCTCTGGCTGGCTAGCCTTATGTCACCTTGAACAAGCCTGTTCCACACAGGCCTGAAATAGAAGTTCCCAAGCACCTTGAGGTCCTTATGTTCTGCCACATACTGACATAGCACCGGCCCTGATGACAGCTTTTCTCCTCCAGCAGCTCCTGGGACACTTCATTGCCACCAACTGTTATGGAACATTTAGGTCCTTTGCTTGTTCTGGTGTTGACAGTTGACATGAATCCCATGTATCTTTTGCAAGAAAACATTCTTAGGTGTAGGTGGGATACTTCAAGAAACTGAGCTTGGCGTATAATTCATGTAAGACACAGAAACCAAAGCTTGAACAGAGTACCAGGACACATATTACATGGCCAGGCTATCAAGAGCAAATATGGGCATTCCGTAATGAAGGTTTTCTTGCCATGATGCCTTCTGAGCTCCAAGATAAGCGTGGAGACTGGCCAAAATTTCTGAGACTAACTGAGGTGAAGCATATAGCAGGAGTGTGAGGCCCTCCTGCCTGAGACCTCACTCTGCCTTCTTGGAAGGTTCTACAGGAACAGAGCAGCACAGTCAGGATCATTTAGTTACCACCACACTTGCTCAACACACACACAGTGTTGAGCACTTTTCTAGACACCACAACAAATTTTAAGGCTATGAACTTTTTCTCTGAAAGAGATTCCAGTTTATTAGAAGGGGAAATGAGCATAAATAGAGAAGGTTCCAAGGCCAAGGTGCAGTTGCACAGACAAGTCAATAAATGGTCAAGGGGAAAACAGATCTGTGATGGTGCAATCACAAGGGCTTCTAAGATAGACAGAGCCTGGACTGTGTTGAGAGACTAACACAGAGACCATTTCATCCAAAAGAGACATTGAAGCTATAATATAAGTCATGTTGGTATACTGTCATGTGCTATTTCAACAGACTCTGGAAGGCAGGATCTCCTCTCTCCCTGCCCCACACCACAAGTGTCCCCTCCTCCAAAGAAAAACCTATCTGGGTCAGGTTAGGCCCTAATCTGTGACAAGAAGAAAGTAAAACAGCAAATATCTAAGGATATCAAAAATATCTCATGCTTGAGACTAGCCACTTCCAACAGAGGTTACTATTTTTTTTATCCCATGGTATTGAAATGGCTGCAGTGGGAATCCAGAGCTCATCCATGGATAAGATATTCTGCTCTGCCTGGGATGATCAACCAGGAACGTCGGGCCGGCATTGCTATGTCTCCCTCAGTCAGTTTCTGGGGGACGCTGTAAGCCACTGATTCGGGTGATGTTTTGCTATCTACTGCATTTATCTCACTGCTATGTACTGTTGGCTTCTTTGCTTTTGTCTGCTACATGCTTACAAACATACTTAGTTGAAGCTGAAAGAACAACTATTGCAGCTAATTCTCTGGACTATAGAGAACTGACACTTGTCCCTGGGTCCTTCACAAAGTGGCCTTCTTTGGAAATGCGGTGGTCACATGTGTAAGTTATTGCTTAGTCAAGATGAGCCATGCTGAAAGAAAGCTTTTCATCTGGAGTAACTGGTGTTCATACAAGAAGAGAGAGAGAGATGAAAGCCTTGTGAAGAGAGAGAAGCAGAAAACTACCAGGTAAAAATGAAGGGAGAGATTGGAGCAACAGCATCTACTTGCCAGGAAACACCAAAGATTGCCCCCCACACAATGTAACAGAGAAGTATGGAGTATTTTCTCCTTTTGAAACCCCAGAAGAAATCAACTCTGATGATGTCCGATGTGAAACTTTAGACTCCACGACTGCGAGAATAAACCGCTGCTATTCTAATGACCCATGTTGTAATGTTGTAGTTCTTTGCTACATTGGTCCTTAAAAACAAATAATGACCCCGAATCCATGTAAATAATAGGGTGAGGAAGGATCCTAGGAAGCCTAGAGGTGAAACTGGGGGAGGGGGTAGGAAAAGGGCAAGGAACAAACAAATTCAGTTGCAATGAAGAATTTGATGGGGGAAATACAGAAAACAAACCTGAGCATTCCCTATGATAGTGATAAATAAGAGAGCACTCCTCCCATCCTTCAGTCCCTACTATTAATTTCTTTCTTCAATCCTATAAGCTACACAATGACCTTCCCCTGTCCAACAAAACAGAAATAACATAATTTAGTTTAAATTATTTCAAAGTAATCAGCTCTTTGTCTTGAAAACATATTATGGGGAAAGCATGTGACTACAGTCTAAAAAGAATTTCATGTAGGGTTGCTGGGTTTATTTTTACCTTTATTGCACCAAGATATTTTTTTCACCTTATATTGATAGAATCAAGCTTTGTGATACTCCATGAGCAATTAGAATGTAAGTACAAATATGTATATGTATATATACATATATATATACGTGTGTGTGTGTGTGTGTGTGTGTGTGTGTGTGTGTGTGTGTGTACCTTTCTTAAAGAGCAGGAATGCTGTCAGTGGGATTTCAGTGGAATTCCTGACTCCACCCAAAGTGAAGTGCTAATGCCATAAACAAAAAGGAATCACTGTAAAATTGGATATAACAGAAGGTTTATTACTTTCATTCACAGTTACTAAGTACCCTCAGAAGCCCACCATTTATTCAATAAACATGCACTATACTGTCAATCCAGGGCCTAGAGCTGTTTTGAGTTTCAAGACACCTGTGATGTAAAGAAAATTTAAGGACATCCTAATATGCTTAATGTGATAAGATCATGTCTCAAGGAAAAAAGAGAGAGAAAGAGCAGGAAAGAAGAAAGGAGTGGGGAGAAGAAGAAGGGAAATGAATGAGAAAAGAAGGACAGGAGGGACAGATGGAAGAAGAGAGGGAAGGGGGAGGGGAAATGGGAAGGAGGGAAGAAAGGAGGGATGGAGAGAGTCAGGGAGGGAGAGATATGGGTAAATAATATGCCTAGAATTTTCCCTATGGTTTGTTTGTTTGTTGAGATAGGCTCTTACAGTATAGCACAGGATGGCATGGAACTCAAAAGAGATCCACCATCTGACTCTACCTCCTAAGTGTTGAGATTAAAGACACATACCACCAAACCTGGCCCCTCCCTTTGTTTGCTATCAAGCAATTGTGCAAGCAACTGTAAGCAGGGACCTGCACAGACTTCTCCCTTGCAATCTGACTTTGGATAAGTCATGATTTTCTCATATTCTTAAAACTTATTTTTAAAATAGAAGAATCTTAAAGGCCACCACATAGTATTGGTGTAAGGTTCTAACAAATATATGTTATTAATATAATTAATAAAATTATGTTATTATTTAATAATAACATTAATAAAATATATGTTATTATTTTTGAGTGCCTAAAAATGCTTAGGCAATATATACCACGTTTTCTCTTTGTGAGGAATCCTCCTCTGGACCTAGCTGACTGAAACTCAAAAGTATGGCCAGGGATTATGGAGGCTCACCAAACTCTTGACCTCAATCAGCAACATACCTCCTGTTTATGTAGATGCTGATATAAGTGCTCAAACACTCATCTGGGTCACTCTTTACATAATGTAATTAGAACATGACATGATAAGAAATCTCTGCTGGGGCACAGGTGGCAATCAAGACACAAAGGCGAGGACTAGAGGTACCCAGGTGTATTGCGTTCTATTACCCCTCCAATGGCGCTGGGTGTCCTCACAATGAGGGCCGTCTTTGGGAACACTCATTGCCTAGATCTCAGGCTACAGGGGCCTAGTCTGGAAAGCAGCCCTAAGGCTGGCCCTTGGTACATGGAGACCTTAATTTCCAGATGCTCCTGACTTCACAGGGCAGTGGGATGGAGCCGTGCACACACACACATCAGCAACCTCTAAGGGCATTCTCAGACATCTGGGGAACCCAGCCCCCCTGTGTTTGGCTTGTCTGAGTTGCAAGCAGCACAGGAAGATTCTCAAAATGCCTACAGACAAGCCAAACCTAGAAGAGTACCAATCTGGTTTTGGGTTTTCGAGCCACCAGAAGCCTCCTTACTGGAATCTAAGTCACCACAGCTAACAAATAGACCACCAAGCTGACAGGGAAAGATAGCAAGACCTGTGACTGCATCATAGAACTCAGGATCAGAGCGGCAGCAGTGGCACTTAGACAAAAAGGATTTCCCTGGTTCAGTTAATTTTAGAAACACCACATTAAACACTGTTGACTATGTTTCTTTACAGGAGTCAATGGGAGTGCACATTGTAAATCTTCAAAGGGAACTGTTAAATTTAATTAAGTTTGGCCTAAAGCAGCCTCTGTACATAGTACAAGTTTGGCCTAATAGTACATAGTTAACTATAACTTAGTGTACAAACAGACAGTAATTTCAAGTAGCTAAATCCCAGCCAATCACAGCAACGGAGCTTCAGTCAACACCTCAGGTTCAAACAAACTCAAACAGCTTCAAATCAGGAAATCCACGATTGTACTATCCAGCTGTCTTTCTATCTCATATACTTTATCTAGATCCTTCCCTTATCTATAAATATCAGCCAGTAAGTGGAAACCCTGGAGTCACTGTGAGCCTATTCCAGTTCTGAGGATCATCTGCTATGGAAATCATTCCTTGATTGATCAAATTCTGTCAAATATTATCTGTTTTGCTTTTAACGGAAAATGCACTAGCCTTCACTTCCTGAACACTTGGACTCTCTCCAATTCTACTTTAGTGCATCATTTGCTCTGACAGTGCTATGATGAAACAACTGACAGAGATAGCCTACAAGGAGAAAGAGCATTTGGCTCTCCATTTCAAAAGTCTTGGTCCATGATGACAGGGAAGGCATGGCAGAGCAGCTCAGGTCACACCATGGCAGGCAAGGAAGTAGAGAGATGAATGGGAAGTAGCCAGAGATAATATTTCCCCAATGACCTGCCTCTACAGAGGGCAACATCCTCATTTTTTTTTCATATGTCTCAAAATAGCATCATCAAGTAAGGTCCAATCCCTCAAAACATGAGCCCGTGGGCACATTCATATTCAGTCTATGACAGTATGGTAGAAAGTCTTTAGACTTTGGGATAATCTACAAGGAGAGAGGAGAGAACACACCTTTAAAAAAGGAAGCTAGTGCATGAATGCATGCAGTGGGGATTTTAAGGGCTGTAAAGTTTAAGGGTAAATGGATAACCAGGGTGTATGGACACTTGATCAAATATGACAGATGCATCAGGGAATTTTACTGTTTGAGTGCTTATTACAAGCTCCTCACATCATGAATCAGGCCTCTTACTATATCATTTAATCCTCCAAACTCATGTCCAAGGAAGCTACTGTTTTTCCCATCTCCATGATGAAAGTAAGGCCTCAAACTGTCAAATGGGTTGTCACTAGCCTAATTTAACCTAATTCTCTCTGGTTTCAGATGCATATTGAAATACTCTAAAAGCCCCCTGGTCCTTGGCGCACAGGAAACCTCATTTCCCTGTGAACCAACAATTGTTTGGTAGGACAGCCTTAAAAGGTAGGATCACATTAAGACAAAGAGTCCTTTCTGGTAGCTCCAATCAGGACGGATGCAGATCAAGGCTCTGGGTGCTGTGTAAGGCTAACCTGGCCTTGGTTTTGTCATGTTTATCATTTACATTTTATCATCCTATTTTCTTATACCAGAGTCTTCAAACTCTTCCCATGGTGAGTTGAAAAGCTAGGAACATCAAGCATGAAGCACATGTTGATATTCTGATAGTCTACCTCTGAAATTAGCTATTAGTTGGGTTGAATGAACAAATGTCCTGTTTCACATATTTAACTACCCAGGCAATATTTTAATATTTACAGATTCCATGTCTCCCTCAATCAAATTACCACAGGGTTTTGCAAGGGAACAAAACATTTTTCTTAGTACAAAACTCCTCCTTAACACTTGCCTCAGCCAAGCAGCTCAACACACTTGTTGTGAATGAATCCATGGCCTCTGAGTGATCTTTTCCCTCCCAGTGTAAGAATCACACTGCTATATAATACTTTATTTCTGATAGAATAGGAAAATGTGACACAACAAAGTGAAAAAGATAAAACACCCAGACCCTGGGATTTTTTTTTTTTTTTATGTGAGTCAGAATTGGAATACAAGATCTGGTAAGTAAGCTTTGGGTTTTCCTGTCCTAGTTTTGGTTGGCCACAGCTGAGTGACTTCTTTTCAGTGTCCTCTTCATTCCTCATCTGTAAAATGAGCAGCTGCAGCACTCCAGGTTGGGGATGGACCTCCAGCCTGTGTGTTCCACAGAAGATAATTCTGATGATGACATTTATACACCAGCCCCAGTTGAGATTCCTAGGAAATGCAGAGCCTGCCTGATTTGCCCCAAAGGAAGCACTGTGGTTTTGATCAGAAGAACCCCCCCCAAAAATGCCTTAACCTAAACAATTTGAAGCAGATGGAAGGCCAGCCTCTCTGGAGGGCATCCCAAGCCTTGCACAGTAGGCCATGTCATAGGGCTTACAGTCTGTAAGGTTTCCTTTGTACCTGGCCTAGTTTCTTTCTTCTTAAGTAAAAAGTTATTATCAGCTTCCCATTAAACTCTTGATAGTTGCCCATGAGATGGCTCAGCAGGTAAAGGTACATGTTGTCAAGCAAGAAGACTCTGACACCAAATCATGGAAGGAGAGAACCAACTCTTAAAGATATCTTTGTCCGTATGTATATGCACACACACAGAGGGTAGGGAATAATTTTAAAAAAAAAAAGAACCCTGAGTCATGGAATTATATGATGATAGTAAGCAAATTCCTTCTCAACTTGTTCCTCTATTTTAATTTTACTATTAAGTTTCAGTTTATTAACTGTGTTAAATGTGTACTAAAATGCCTTAGTTCAGTCAGGTGGCCACAACATACCAAAGCAGTGATTATAAACAGCTGAGTACCATGTCACACATCTGATTGTTTCTTACTGTTCTTGGGGACTGGGATCCCTAAGACCGATGCATCAGGAGGTTTTGTGTCTGGTGAGGTCCCTCCATTGTGGTTTATACATGATGGCTTCTGTCCTCCTCAGATGATTAGAGACAAAGCAACTCTCTGATTCCTCATTACAAGATCACTAATGACTAGGACTCTCTACATATGACCCAATCACTTTCTAAAGGTCCTGTCTTCTAGTAGCAATGTAGGGATTAGATTTCCACACATGGATTTTGAGGGAACACACACACTCAGACTACAGTGAAAGCATTGAAAATAACATAACTGGGACTTGAACATGTACCTCCCAGACATAGTTTGCCATTTTGAGTAAATGAAACAGGATCAATTGTGTCTAAAGGGCTGAAAGAATTAGAACTATGGTTAGTCACCTCTCTGTTCTCAATCTGTGGTCTTTCCCTTCAGCAAAGGCAAGCACACCTGGAAGCTGATGGGTGTGTCTCAGCATGTGAAATAGTAATATAAGGCATCGCTCATGAATTTGTCTGTATAAAAATGATATGTTGAATTCTATTTTTTAAATTCCTTTTTCTCCTAACAAATCTTTCATAGACTTTTGTCCATTTATGTTATCTGTTGAACGCTACACTAGAAGTAAGTAAACTCCTCACTGTTTCTATTATAGATAGTGCTACTATGGATATACTTGTTAATGTTGCCTTGCACAGAACATCCTAGAAACACCTGTACCAAGTGCAAGGTCGCCAGAAGTGGAGACTTTTCTCATTTTCCATATCTTTATATGTAATGTTTAGTTGGGTCAAATTTTTCCCCTTTTTTTGACAAATGAACAGGTGTGTATTAATATTTATTGTCATTATTCATTGTACGAATTTGAGGTATTTTTATATTTTTACTGAATACTTATGCTTCTTTTTTTAATGTATGTGGCTTACCCAGTAAAATTCTCTTCTACGTATTAGTGTGTTTTCCCCCTCCATTGCTAGTTGGTAAGGATTATGTACGTGCTCTAGATCTTAGTCCTTACGTGATGTATGTATTAAAAGCAATTCCTGTCTCTTCACTTCTCCTGAGGTTTCTCTCGCCAGGCAGAAGTTTGTGCGGTTTACGCAGGCAAAGGTACCATGTAGTACACTGCTTTACGAATGGCCTTCTCGGGGACCTTAAGTACTTCCTGCTATGCAGTCTTACATCGGCTGCATGGGCTTGGTACTGCAATCACTCTTCCTTGATACTTAAAAACCGCCATAAAGATGATCTGTGACTCTCCTAAAGCTAATATATGAGGACTGTAGAAGAGTGAGGGAAAGCTAAAAGAACACAAATCAGTACATTCTTAGACAATTCTTAAAATGATTAGCATCCTTTCAGGGAAATCACCCACCAGGGAAACACTATTTAAAGCCCCTCTTACTGAGTGTACACAATGGTGAGCTGAGGCAAAAGACTGATGCAGCTCTGAAGCAAATCTCTACTTCCGTGACAGCCAGCCATCATGTATGTGATGTTCTATTGTTGGGAGAATCTTTATGTAAGATGTTTCTCTGTCCTTCTTCATCTGCCTAAGGCATTTTCTGGTTGGTTAAATAAAGAGCTGAATGGCTAATAGCTAGACAGGAGGAGATAGGCAGGACTTCCAGGGAGAGAGAAGAATTCTGGGAAGGAGAGAAGTAGGGAATTTTGCCAGGAAGATGAAGAAGGTCGGATATCAGGAACTGAAAAGAGGTAATGAGCCAGATGGGAAAAGGTAAATTGGGATAAACAGGTGAATTTGAGATATAGGAGCTAGTTAGGTACCAGCATAAATCAGCCTTAAGTACTGATAATTAATAAAAAAAAATGTGTGTTATTATTGGCAGTTGGCACTTCAGGGACAGTACGACAATATTCTATATCCTTTGTTTCCTCATCTATATCAAAATCACATGTGAGGCCCATAGCTGGCAAAAGTGTTTTATAAAAAGTTTGGGTGGGAAGCTAGAGAGAGAGAGCTCAGCAAGCAGTTAAGAGCACTTGCTACTCTTGCCTAGGACCTGGATTCATTTCCTAGCACCCACATCCAGCAGCTTACAACCATTTGTGGTTCTAGTTCCAAGAGATCTTCTGGCCTCTATGGGCACCTGTGTGCATATGGACACACACACACACACATAAAATAAAAACTAAAAGAAATTTTTTTAATGAAAATCAAAGAGTCTTTGCACCCTTGGCACTGTTCTAGAGAGCAGTATGCAAAGACTCCTGAGGCGAGGGTGGAAGAAAAGCAAGAACTGAGTGTAGTCATGCTTACTGGCCCAAGCCCATGGAAGGCAGAATCTTAGCATAGACACATCTATGGAGTCTATAGAGCAACCACCTATCTGACCATGACTGTAACTGTCCTTTGGACTTTTCTGGTAGCCATTAGGCTTCCATTTACAAGAATGTATTACCTACAATCTAAAAGGACATGAAAACTGGTCAGAGAACACAAGGCGCTTCCCATTCAGAGAACCTAATTAGCAAAGAAAAAAAACAATTGACATTTTTGGTATTATATAATTCCATTGTCTTTTTGCCAGGTATCAGTTTTCACCACCCACTGCCACAGTGTCACCTCATAAAGAACTTATTGTTACACACACACAAAGGACAAGCTCACAACCTTGCAAGAAGCATAACTCCACATTTTTTGTCTCCTTGCAACTGAAATCCTCAGGTCAACAGGCAATTACAGTCAGAAAACAAGCTGTGCTTCAAATGAATGTGGCTCGTGTTGAGATGGTCCTTGCCTAAAGAAAGACTATTTTTAGGAAGCTTGGCAAAGAACCCTAAGTTTCCAGTTCCAAGCATGTACTGCCAAATAACTAACTCCACCAATTTTTTTTTCTTACCAAAAGGGGATAAAAGAGGGGGGAAAAAGTGGAAATGGTCTTTCTATGCCTAGCTCCCTTAAGCTTTCAAGCTTGCCATCCCAAAATGACCAGAATAACTTCACACCTGAATGGTTGCATTTGAGAGTCAAGCTGCAAGTCATATGACTAGAATATCCTGCCTTTTCATGCCTTGGAAGAAGCATGGAGCCCTTTTTGTTTAACGTGCAAATCCAATTAGAAGAAGACCAGGGCTATGTTCAAGAACCCCAAGGCTGTAGACTCTAAATAATTTCCTTCTTGCTCCCTGCAGCAGTAAAAATGCTTTTAAATAGAAAATGCTAATCCTTCTATGTACACCTCAAGGCTGTGCATGTCCGAACATTATTTTCTAATAAAGACTAAGATTTTCATAAAAACAGATGCCGTTGACCCAGGATGCTTCTTTACAGGATGCTAGGATAAGAGAGCAGGCTGTCTCGCTGAGACCTTAGATGATAAATTTACCCCTAAGAACAAAAGTTTTTCTATATAGTTAGGGGAGCAATGTTTTATTTTTATTCTAATTTTTTTCAAAATTATTAATTTATTTTAAAAAACCTTACATTTTATGAAAACATATAATATGAATCACCTGTCAAAGAACCTCCCTGCATTTTGAGTAAATATTTTATATTTGTAAGAAAAGAAATAATTTTTATTTTTATTTTTTATATTAATTACAGTTTATTCACTTTGTATCCCAGGTGTAGCTCCCTCCCTCATTCCTTCCCAACCTACCCTCTCTTCTTCTTCTCCTTCCATGCCCTTCTCCAAGTCCACTGATAGGGGAGGCTCTCCTCCCCTTCCATCTGACCCTAGCTTATCAGGTCTCATCAGGACTAGCTGCATTGTCTTCCTCTGTGGCCTGGTAAGGCTGTTCCCCCCTCAGGGGATGGTGATCAAAGAGCCAGCAACTGAGTTCGTGTCAGAGCCAGTTTCCCTTACTAGGGAAACCACTTGGATATTGACCTGCCATGGGCTACATCTGTGCAGAGGTTCTATGTTAACTCTATGAATGGTTCTTGGAGTATCAGTCTCAGACAAGACCCCTGTGCCAAGATTTTTTTGGTTCTGTTACTCTCCTTGTGGAGCACCTGTTCCTTCCAGGTCTTTCTATCTCCCCCTTCTTTCATAAGATTCCCTGCACTCTGACCAAAGTTTGGCTATGAGTCTCAGGATATCTTTTGATACCCTACTGGGTAGAATCTTTCAGAGGCCCTCTGTAGTAGGCTCCTGTCCTATTCCCTGTTTTCTCCCTCTTCCAATGTCCATCTCATTTGCCTTTCTGAGTGAGGATTGATCATCATACCCAGGGTCCTCCTTCTTGCTTAGCTTCTTTTTGTGTACAGATTTTAGTATGTTTATCCTATATTTATGTCTAATATCCACTTAAAAGTGAGTATATGCCATGTCTTTCTGCTTCTGGGATTCCTCACTCAGGATGACCTTTTCTAGATCCCATTTGCCTAAAATTTCATGATTTCCTTGTTTTTAATTGCTGAGTAGTATTCCATTGTGTAAATGTACCACAATTTCTGTATCCATTCCTCAGTTGAGGGGCATCTGGGGTGTTTCCAGGTTCTGGCTATTATGAATAAAGCTGCTACAAACATGGTTGAGTAAATGTCGTTGTTATGTACTTAAGCATATTTTAGATATATGCCTAGAAGTGGTGTAGTTGGATCTTGAGAAAACACTATTCCTAATTGTCTAAGAAAGCACCATATTGATTTCCAAAGTGGTTGTACAAGTTTTCATTCCCACCAACAATGAAGGAGGGTTCCCCTTTCTCCATATCCTCCCCAACACGTATTGTCACTTGAGTTTTTGATCTTTGCCATTCTGATGGGTGTAAGGTGAAACCTCAGGGTCGTTTTTATTTAAATTTCCCTGATGTTGAGCATTTTTTTGAGTGTTTCTCTGCCATCTGATATTCCTAAGCATTGTTTTCTGTATAGACTACTACCTGCAGGCTTGCCTCCTATCTCCAATAGTTAATGGAGTATGACTCAGACCAGCAGCCTTGGTATCTCCTTACACCTTGCTAGGCATGCCCTGCAGTCAGACCCTTGTCCAAAAGTCTAAATGCTGAGTACTGCTGGTGGCTTGAAATGATTGAGAAGTCTTCCATCTATACTGATGGTGGCAGAAGCTATTATTCTCTAGGATAACCCAAAGACCTCCAGCTTCATTCTCTAGTGTCCCCTCAGGCTCTCCCCCATCTCTCTCTGCAATGGCCCATCATACTACTGAGCAACACAGACTCACACAAAGCTTTCCCTTCCTCTGTCCCCCAAGCTAATCACATTATCCTCAGGTTTCCCCGGGTTTTCATACAAGGCTCTAGTTTTGCATTTTGATGGTGCCTTGTAAACTATTTGGATATGCTGCCCTATTCCAATGAGGTCTTTGGAAACATAATCATTCATACTCCTGTCATCAGCACCAAGAATAGAGTTGGGTGTTCATAATACAATAACCAAGATAGAACCCCTGTTTATCATTCTAAAACCTTATCAAAGAGAGAGGGGGAAAAGAGAGCAGAGAAGGAGAGAAGAGGGCATAGGGAGGAATGAAGGGTAGAGGAAGAGGAGGAGAGGAGGAGAAGCAGCAGAAAGAAGATAAAGGAGAAGGAGGAAGAGGAGGAGAAAGTGGTGGTGGTGCAGCCTGCTGGAATATTGACTGACCTTGCTAGCTTGATCTTGAGCAGGTCTCACGCCAGTAACCATAGCTGCAGTGAGGTCATGAGTGCGAGGGACATGTTAATGCCCAGGAGACAGCGTTTCACAGCACTCCTTCCCATCCTCTGGCTCTTACATTATTTCCAGCCCCTCTTACATTATGTTCCCTGAGCCTTGGAGGGAGTTAATAGAGGTGCCTTACTTATTTAAGGCTGAGAACTCAATCAGCCACTTATCCTTGACACTTTGACCAGTTCTGAGTCTCTGCATTGACTGCTGCCCACTTTGAGAGAAATTTTTCTGGCTGAGGTTGAAAGGAGCACTAATCTATAGGCATAAACCTGGGTATCTAGATGGCTCTTCAGCAACACATCCATTCAGCAAAACAACAGTAGCAAGTCCCCGGCCCCAGGGTCACTATGATCAGAATATATTATACGAAAAAAATCAACAAAAATATATATTAAAAATTCTCAGTTGCCAAAATTTCCCATGTGCAAACAATTCTTTACAGAGACAGATATAAATAAGTTATTTTGTATGGGTGGCAACAAGGATGCAAGCTTCATATTTTGTCCTGTCAAAGCGCCTTGAAGAAAAGCAGAAATTAACTGTTAAATATCGTTTCCAATTTCTACCAAGGAAGGCAGTCATTTGAAAATAATGACTTGGTTTTTCAAAGCATCTGGGCTTCATTTCTTTATTTAGCTCTCAGAAGCTAAGCTGAATATCTCACCAATAATATTTTAAGAGTCGCTGACACCTAATGGAAGATTTTGAAAGAACAAGCGATTTCTAGGGAAGTGGGGAACCAGTGGACAGTCCCTTTCTTGGAAGACGTTGTTCCTCTCTTACCCAGAAGACTCATCCTGAAAACTGCTAGCATCTAAGAATCCAGCAGGGGTTGCAGAGAGCTAGAAGCAATGTGACCTCTGGACTGGAAAGCATGGAGATAATAACAAAACTGACCTGCATAATACCCTCTGGGTGCCATTTTTCCACCTCCCATTGTTTTCCTAGCTGCTCAGAGGTGTCCCTCTCAGGCCTCTTTGGCAGGCTACCCTTGAAAAGCCCGATTAGTAACGGGTGGCTTCAGAGGCCGTCCTTAGGCAGTCGGCTCCATGTCATCACTAGGAACCAGTGTGGCGCCTACCATGGCCAAGTGGCCCTCCAGGACCCCACTGGGAAATCCTAGAGTTTTATGGGGTTCACTGCAGTTTTTGTGTAAACAACGTAACATTTTATGATGGGAAACCTAGTCCTTTGCTTTTTATGGAAAAGCATTGATTAAGGCTTTCTTAGAGTTTGAAACGTAAAGAAGTGTGAAAAACTAATGTTGTTTCAGAAATGGTCCAAGGAAAAAGATCATGTAGTGGCTACAAGCTTAATGACCTTTCTCATAAAATTATGTGGGGGATGTGCGATAAGCAAGCAATAAAAATGTTCCATTGCCCCTGGTTCTCCCAACTGTGGATTAAGTGTTTTATAAGAGATAGCCCCATTGCCGTCCCTGTTCATTTAGTGCAAAAGGATTTAATATAATTCTGAGAGGAATGTCAATAAATTCATATCTTACATTGAAATAGTTGAAGTATTAAAGTAGTTGAAGCAGCAGTTTCTCTTTATTTTCTTAAGCTATTTTTAATCGAGAAGGCCGAGACTGCCCAAATTGCCTACATGAAAAACAAGCTCCAATGGTGAATACAGGTTGTCATACATTTTCGAACACCATTGAGAGGAAACTCTAATGTAGGCTGTAGACATTGGACACAGTGTCTATGAGTGCAGGTTCAACAGTTGCAGCCGATGGCCACTGTGAGCTGAAGCTGATGGCAGGAGAGGGCAGGCATGTAACAGCAGGGGTAAACGCGGACTTTCTGTAGTTCCTGCTCAATTTTGCTACAAAAAGAAAACTCTGAAAATGCTTTTAAAATGCAGAATCTAGATGTAAAACTGTGCGTGCACATGTATATTATGTATGTATGCATGCATGCATGTATTGTGCACATACGTGTATACTGTGTATATGCACATATAGAGGCCTGGGTGTGTTGTACATATCTGTATATGTTAATGTATGTACTTGTGTGCATGTGTGTGTTGTATGTATGTGTGTATATGCATATTGTGTAAATGTATGTGTGAATAAATGCAAATGGGAATTAGGTGCATGGGTTGATGCACATGTGTGTGAATGTGTGTGTGCATGTGTGTATTGTGTATATATGTCTACCCTGTCACTTGTGTATATGTATATATTATATGTATGAATTTGTATGTAGTTGTATGTACATGTGTGCAGATGTCTGTGTGTATTCTATGTGTGTGCATGTGTGTACATTGTCTGTATATGTAGGCATCTGCCTGTGTGTATGTGTATATCGTGTGTATGTATGTTTACATGTATGTTTTGTGCATATGTGCATGTATGTTTGTGTATGAGTATGTATGTGCTCATCTGCATGTGTGTATGTGTATATTGTGTGTATCTATATGCACATCTGCATGTGTATGTATATTGTGTATATGTGTATGGATATTTTTGTATATATGTTTTGTGTATGTGTATGTATATTGTGTATATATATATGTACACATGTGTATGTATATTTTTTAATTTATTTTTATTATTTACAGTTTATTCTCTTTGTATCCCAGCTGTAGCCCCCCTCCTCCATCCCCTCCCAACCTCACCCTCCCTCCCTCTTCTTCTTCAATTCCCCCTCCCCAGTCCACTAATAAGGGAGGTCTCTTCCCCTTCCATCTGACCCTAGCCTATCAAGTCTCATCAGGACTGGCTGCATTGTCTTCCTCTGTGGCCTGTCAAGGCTGCTTCCCCCTGAGGTGGAGGTGATCAAGGAGCCAGCCCATGAGTTCATGTCAGAGACAGTCCCTGTTCTTATTATTGGGGAACCCTCTTGGACACTGAGCTGCCATGGGCTACTTCTGTGCAGGGCTTCTAATTTATCTCCATGCATGGTCCTTGTTTGGAGTACAGTCTCAGACAAGACCCCTGTGCCAAGATTTTTTGGTTCTATTGCTCTCCTTATGGAGTTCCTGTCCCCTCCAGGTCTTTCTATCTCCCCCTTCTTTCAAAAGATTCCCTGCACTCTGACCAAAGTTTGGCTATGAGTCTCAGGATATCTTTTGATACCCTACTGGGTAGAATCTTTCAGAGGCCCTCTGTGATAGGCTCCTGTCCTATTTCCTGTTTTCTCCCTCTTCCAATGTCTATCCTGTTTGCTTTTCTGAGTGAGGATTGATCATCTTACCCAGGCTCCTCTTTCTTGCTTAGGTTCTTCAGGTATACATATTTTAGTATGTTTATTCTATATTATAGGTCTAATCCCACTTATAAGTGAGTATATACCATGTGTGTCTTTCTGCTCCTGGGATACCTCACTCACGATGTTCTTTCCAGATCCCACCATTTGCTTACAAATTTCATGATTTCTTCATATTGTATACATGCATTTTATGTGTATGGGTGTGTTTTCTGTGTGTATTCTGTGTATGTGTATTGTGTACATGAGGATGGTTATATATTAGATGATTCAAGATTAAACATCTTTCTGTCTCACCCTTTTAAAATATGTTATAAACCTTTCTAACATGATTAATCTTGGTGCTAGCCATGGTGACTCTCATCTTCGCTCAGGTACAGGGAACTCACTTTTCTGAAAGTCCCACAGATAGGACTGGAAGCCAAGAAGATTAGTGTATCTAAGCTGCCTGCAAGGCATAACCTAGAATGGTAGCTGGCATCAGATTAATATCAGAGTACTGCGTTGTGTGGAACTTCCCCTTATACAATTATGATTGACAAAAACAAGGTGCTACCCAACTTGACTTTTGGTTCTTGAACCTCTGTTTGAGGAAGACCTAACTCTACCAAAAGAGTGGCTTCATATACCAATGTGTGACCATTATCCACCTAACCAGCTTTTATCCTCAGCTTACTGTAAGAAAACACAGCAGTCAGAGAGTCAAAGGAATTGCTGGGAATTCGAAAGCAGCCCTTGGCCAAGGCACAAAAACATGTTAGGGCACAATGCTGTTGCGTGACCTATTTTGGCAACCAAGGAGGAGGTAGCTGCCAAAAGAGGTTTGTCCACAGAAAAGATGCCTGTCTTCCGGAGTGGGCAGCACACATGGAAAGCTCCAGGAACAAGACATTTCAGAACGGATCTTGAAAGGACCTCGCTGTGGCCACTTAGTCCCCAGCACTCACCTGTGCACAGTCTTTACCCAAGAGAAAAAAGCATTTGTCCACGGCTATCAAAACCTTTCCAACCTATGCCTCTCCATAAGGAAATCCATGCCAACACTGAATGCAGTGTGATGGCACATCATCAACAGTCACTCACAGATGTGTGCCCAGGCTCCAAGTCATGCTGAGAATACAAAGGCAGAGAACAATTCCCTGTGATACATCGCTCGCGCCCTCTCTTTGTACACTGTCACTTTGAGAGAAAGAGAAGGCAACAGACAAACTTTCCCCAGGCTCAGCCCCATGTCCAGCCATAACCCACAGCTGCCACCTCTCTGCCCAGTCATTCTTTGACCTCAGTGCTGACCTATGGAAAACAACCTTATTAAAGGACTGAGCTCATTTATCCCTACTGTTATGCACATTGGCTCTCTAAGGGCCGAAGCTGCTAAATTACATGTGGTGTTTTATGAGATGATCAGGTGTCAGGGAGCAACGGAATGCAAGCTGACATGCAGCTTCTATGACATGGACTGCCAGCTTTCCTGAGGAGGCCACTCACTAAAGCCCTGGGCACTCTGGCTTGTGACCAAATTGTCTCCCCATTATTCCTACCTCAGAGAGGCAATATGCCTCCACCTGCCATTAAAGGAAAAAACAAATTGAAGAAGTTAAAATTGCATTTTTTATATGAAAAGGGGAGGTGGTAAAGACAGAATCAGTGACAGTCTCTTATATCTCAAGCTAAAAGTAAAAGTTTAGGAGTTTCCAAAAAGGTATGCGTCCTCGAAGCTGATTAATTTTTAGATCTTAAAAAGCCATACGGTCTCTTTAAAAAGCAATGAAAGCCTGATTCAAGTTGTTAAATTTTATGTTGTGTGTAATGTTGTAATTGATGTCAAACCTTTCACATTTTCTTACCACTGACATTGGACAGTCTACTCCACTCAAGGGCTCAGTTACCAGAGTTGAGATTAAGTAACCTAACCAGGAAATAAGGGCAGAATGGAATTTTATTACACGGAATTGAAAAGTTCAGATGCAAAATAATTAAGTCTGAACCAAATATAGCCATTCTTTCTCCCATCAGTTTATTTTGGTGGATAATTGGCTGTATTTGGTATTTCACTGAGCTGCATATAAAACTTTATTGCCCTTGTAAAACACATGCTGTGAATTCTGATGCTTCTGTGTGTTTGGGGGGACATAATTGTTGCCCTTACTGAATGCAGTGCTTACCTGGGTTTTGAAACCCAACTAAGCTTCCAGGACTCCTGCAGCTGAAGGCCCCAAGTACTAGGGGGAGGAGGAGAGTTCCTCTAAGCTGAGGAAGGAGTCTGTGGTGATTGGGGAACAAACACCCTATACCATGCCCACCCCACTCCCACGCAAACAACCCCACCCCATGATTTTAAAGCACCTGAAATGCAAAGACAAAGAAAGACACAGGCCTTTTTGATATGGAAACTCACTGCTGGGCTACAGATTTTAGACTCAAGGTTTTATATTCAGTAAGTCTGTACTGAGTGTGACTGACTCCCCAGATCTCAGTGCTTATGACTAATCTAAAAGGTACGTGGGGTCTGTGCCAAGGTGGTCTTCTGCTCTTCTTCATTCTTCTGAGAGTTAGGAGCTGTCTATTTACTGTGACAGCTTGCTTTCCTATGCATCCATAGGAATGATACAGAATTGGCCTAGTTAGGATCGTTTTTTTGTTTTGTTTTGTTTTGTTTTGTTTTTTCTGAGAAAAACAATAAGTGACTACACGCAGTTTCAGTTAGCTCCCCAAAGCTTTCCTATTCTTTTGAATAGGAATATGCCAGGATCCTGGCCTGTGATCATTCCTACATGCATGTTTCACAATGCATTCCCTAGGTAGCCCACTGTGGCCTGGCTTCTCTGCCAGCACCAGGAAGAACCCATCATGTCCACTTGGCCTTTTCAGCATCTTCTTTCTGATGTCATATGTAAGATTCCTAATGCCTTCCAGCTTTCCCTTAGTGACACTTACAATGTCATCTCTAATGGCCAGACATTAGGCTCCTCAGACCTCAGAGCCTACAGGCACAGTAGACCTATCTGGGGATAATAATAGTTTTCCAGCTGATGTGTTTGGGGCAGCAGACAGGAAGCACACCGGGAGTAGCTTTTGAAGCACTTGTGGGATGTAGTAAGCATGACAACCTCCCTTGCGTGCCGTGCGTCACTCAGGGTATTCTCTCTGAAGGCGCTCAGTGGCCACGTAGTCATTCATCAAGATCGGAGGCTAGACTTAGAATGGGGGAGGGGGGTCTCTATAAAGGCACATGGAGAGGGTGAGTGAAATCAGGAATTCTAGGAAGCTGCTTTAAGCATGGTGGGGAGCCAGGGACCCCATTTCTGGATGCCTCGGAGGCTTCTAAGGGAAACTGGGGAACACAAAGAGCCTGGTGTCTGGCCAGAAACACTAGCCCCAGCACAGAGTGAGAGCTGGATTAGAAGAGAGTGTCCTCATTGCTTTTGGTGAATTCCCAGGAAAACAATAGACAGCTATGAAGTTAGGAGACTGAATGGTGTTCTCTGTCTTGTTCTAGCATACCAGGGTCTGCCTGTCTGCAAATTACACATTCTTTTTAAGTCCCTCCAGAGACTATCATCATTTGACTGTAGACTCAGGCTCATTGGAGAAGAGTGAGCTTCTCAACCTTACCGCTACATCTAGAGACAGAGCTTTGTTTGTTTGTTTGTTGTTTATTTGGTTTTTTGTGGGGGTTTGGGGTGGGGGTTAACTGGTGTGTTCTGTGATGTCTTGTGGCATCTGTTATGTCTACCCAACAGATGTCCACAAGCTGCTCCCTCCACCATTGTCAGAACTGAAATGTCTTCAAACATTATCAAATATCTCCTAAGGGACAGAACAGTCCTTAGGCAAAAGTAGATAGGGACAGAGGATGAATGATTTTACACAAGAATTTCAGGGGGGGTGGGTTTCTGACTTTTGTAAAACCACTAAGAGACTAGAGCCCCGAAATCCTCATGCTTGCACTCTCCTTGGGAAAAAGGAGGGACAAAGGGACACAGAGCCTGTTCCACCACCAATAGCCACTCACACCCCTTTGGAGTGCCACGTTCTCAGCAGTATATGGAATTCTTGCTAGAATCATTTCATTTGCCCTCCCCAAGAACCTATGGAACAGTTCCCAACACCACTCTATCTTATAAGTGGAGAACCTGAAACTCATAAAGAACAAATGGCTTCTTGAGACCAAGGAGCTGCCTGGCACTGGAGCCAAGATTTTAGTTCATGTTCATTCAGTCTTGACCTACCTGCTATATATCAACCTGAGGTAATCTCAACATTAAAACAACATTCCCTAGCACAAGGATTCAGGAAGACACTGGAAGGAAGAAAAGGACCATCCAGCGGGTGAGGCCTCCCCACTCCTTGTAGCTCCTTTTTGACCTTCCCCAGACCCAGTGGAGAAAGCAGTACATGTCTAATGCAGACTTTTTCAAAAGACTGCAGTTTTCTCAATGCAATCACCTCTTTAGACTGGAGAGAAAATGTGTTAGACAAAGGTGAGAGAGAGAGAGAGAGAGAGAGAGAGAGAGAGAGAGAGAGAGAAGGAAGGAAAGAAAGAAAGAAAGAAAGAAAGAAAGAAAGAAAGAAAGAAAGAAAGAAAGAAAGAAAGAAAAGGAAGAAAAAGAAAACTTTGCCTGGGTGTCACAATGTGGAATCTGTGACATATTGAGCTGGCAGACTCATAGGCAGACCGCCCCACCATTCCTGGGTGCCTGCAGATTCCACAAAAGGAAAATAAATCCCAAATGCATGGGATGGGGGTAGGGTAGGAGTTGGGGGTGGGAGGCTTATACTTGTTTTTAAACACCAAACATAAGAAGTGGCTCAGTCCTGGATCCTGGAAGCTTCAATCACATTCCAGGACACATTCGCCACCATGCAGGGGTAGGATCTAAGAAGGAATCTGTTTTTTTCCTCGCTCTCTCTCTTTCTCTTTCTCTTTTTTTTTTAAAGGATCTGAGCAAGTTATGAAAAACAAAAGACCAGCAAGTTCTAAAAACACACTCACAGCATCTCTCTAAAAACACACCCAACCCAAGATGAACGTTAGGATGACAAGATACTGTACTGATTAATTATTAAGAACACATTGCGTGCGGTTTGACAGCTGTGCCAGAGCCGCCCGCTTCATAGTGATTAAACCTCAATAAATGTGGTTCTAATAATGAGCTGGTATTGAATTATCAGACAATGGCAGCTTCAGTAAATCTTCATTAGTTTTGTCTTTTGAGACGTTCATTTAAATTCTGAGTAATACAAATGCTGGTTCTTGAGCCCAGCAGGAACTCCTCCCCTAGACTCAGGACCCCCAACCACTGCCACTCCCAACACACACAGCCCCCAGCTGGCCTCTTGGACAGCTAGAGAGGGGCTAAGAATGGAATTGGGAACCCTGCTACTTTTCTAGGAAGTATGCATTCTAACAGACAGAAATGGCTTTCTTCAAACTCCCAGAGAGGGAAAGCTTCCTGAGTATGAGAAGTAGATGCTGGGGAGAAGAACTTTACTCCTGATGTGGCACTTTCAGAACAAACACAAAGTGGCGAAGAGAGGCAAGAGTATCCTGAAGGCTTCAAGTGAAGAAGAGGGACTGGAAGAGGTCTCTCAGCAAATGCACAAGGGACAGGGTGACAGGCTGACCGAAGCCTTCCAGGGTAAACAAACTGGCTTGGGTATAGGGCCTGGCTTCAAAAGGCCCACAATTACTCATTTTATTGCTCAGAGTTACAAGATGATATTATCTCAAAAGGAGGTGACAGCAAGTTAACAGATCCGTCCCTGAGGGTGCCTGGCCCAGACGAAGAGACTCCCTTCTCCAAACAGAGATGCTAGCACAATTAGGCGCCTTTCGAAAAGGAGGCATTTTTCTGCTTTGGGAAGCCCTTCCGAGGCCAGTTAAGACACCCCCTCCATGCACATTTTGGTACTAATTAACTCCTAATTTGGGAAGAGGGGAAAGGGTGTCTCTTTCAAGAATTTCTCCCTCCGGAGATGGCATCTCTGAGCAGCAGCATTTGGCAGTAAAACACAACAAATGTCAGAGCAGAGTGGCTGCAGGGTTCAGAATTTACAACTAGGTTCCGGAATGCTGTTGGAGCCACAGCCAGAGACTCTGATTTCAGATTGGGATGGATCTGGGTAATTAACCATAGTCAGCGTGGCCGGTCCCAGGAGGGTCCTGAGACCCATCTCTGCTATTAGCTTGTTCTATGGCCTTAGTCAAGTTCTTTCTCCTTACCAAACCGCAACGCGCCATCTATCTACAATAAAACTGTGACATTTGGAAACTCTGAGAATTACTCAGTCCCAGAGTCTATGATACTAGGATTCTAAACATTATCAGGTATTCACCCTAGTTCACACCACACACACACACACACACACACACACACACACACACACACACACACATACGTACACATATACACACACATGCATGCCAGGATGCACAGTGAATGGGACCCACGAAGCAGATAGTAAGGAATATCAAGGAATTGGTAGAGTGTAGCACAGAACATAATCACAAGAGACCAACCTCCCTCCTCACTGCATCTGCCAATATCAGTAATTCATTCCTTCTCACTCCTAGCTGTTCTTAGAGTGGAAGAAAAAGAGACACTATCCACCCGGAACAGCCTAGGGCCCCATGCCACTGCCCAGCCCATGCAAAATGCAAAAATTCACCTCCAGGGAATTCTCTGGAGAAAAGTCTCTGCTAACTAAGTTTTGCTACCTTGCTTCAGGCCAACACAGCAGTGAAACAACAATCTAGCTCTTGGACTACTTTATAACTACAGTTGTCCAGAAGGCCTAAGCCTTTCTATCTGCTCCAGAAGGTGCCATGGGCTTAGGGGCAGAGGTGTGCTTCATTTGGGAGCCCATGCCTGCACATCTGAAATGAGGAGAAAGGGTGACATCCCTGTCCCAGATACACAATTCAGATTCTCTTCCTCCCCGCTGCTCTTTGTTATATGGAATAATACTTGTCTTTCCTATGACAATTCTTGTTCCATGGCAGTTACTACACAAATATATACACCCTTCATCTTGCTTCTTACAACTGTGATGTATTACTGTTAATAGCTTCCACAATCAACTGTAACATTTTATTACTTAATACTTTTACCTACTATAATGTATTACCATTGTTGAATGTTTTTGACCCTGAAATAACAGAATCATAGCTGCCTTGGTGAACAACATGGGCAGTTTTGCATACATAATGGTGAACTGGTAAAAACTGGAATCCAGGTTTTTGGTGCTAACAGAGCTTTGAGAAGTTGTCATGAATTGAGGAAAGGGCCCAGGTCCATTCTTGGAAAATGTTTGGAGTTGAGTTTTCAAAACCAGCCACACTTACAGTCTAGACGTTAGAGCTTGTATACTAGATCAATTGCTTAGCACCTAGGAAGCTCTGGGTTCATTCCCCAGCACCAAAAACAAAACAAACAGAAAGAAATAGAACAGAACAAACATGAGAGGCAAGGGAGGACCCTAGCGCACGCATGACTCTCTCCATAATGTCTCTGAGAAGGATGCCAGAAATGGTTGCTTTTGAGCCAGAACTGTCAGCAGAAAAGTGCCACCTAGAGGGGAGTTCAGGAAAAGCCTGTGACAAAGCTGGTTTCCTGAGCCAGCTTGAACAAAAAGGTTAATCTCTCTTCTATTTGAGTGGACCAGTACCCATTAATGGGGCTGCTGGGGAAGGGGGTCCTGGTATCCCATTTCCACTAAAGTCTTTTATGCCCAGACCCTTTCTCTCCTGGACACTCCAGCTCACTCCTTCTTCAGAAGCTCCCAACTCCCCCAAAACTCTAAATAAAACTCACAGTTCCTGCCAAATATTTTTTCCATCAAGCAGCATTTAGCAACACAAGTGCCACAAAAGGATCATGAACAGATCAAATATCATACATTTGTTTCAAATCCTGGAGATATTTTCCAAATCATTTCTGTTTCTCTCACCCTTTCTCTCCTGCTCCTCTCTCCGCCCTACCCCCATTTTTTCCCTTTAAATTCCTTTTTAGACACACCATCACCCTCCCAGTAATTTTGGCAGGGCCATTCCTGGGCACACTGACTCCAGAAGAAGTCTGGTCAAATATGGCTGCAAAGCTTGAGGGCACAGTGTTTTGCTGTCTCATGCCCCTATGCCAATGATATATGCACCCACATGAAGAATGGGAGAAAATAACATACCATGAGTAAGCATTTCACAAATGGGGCATCATGCCATGAAGGATACTGAGGAGTGATACGAGCAGCACTTATGGCTCTCTGTGAGGTCTCTTAGATTGTGCCATGTGTGTTATGTGGATGAGGGGGTGAGCGTGAAATATTATGAATGGTGTCACAAGAGACATGTGGCTTGCTGGAAGGAACGTAGGAAGACACAGGAAAGACATACATCAAAATGGCATCTTGGCAGGGGCAGGAGAAATAGCCCAGTGGTTAACAACAAATATTGCCTTTACAGAGGACCCAGGTCTTATTCCCAAGACCCATATAGTAGTTTAAAAAGATCCATAACTCCAGGAGATCTGATTCTCTCTTCTGACCTCTGCAGGCACCAAGCATCCATGTGATACACATACATACATGTAGGCAAAACATTCATGCACATAAAATAAGTACCTTTTTTTTTAATGTCATCTTAGCGTCTAAAAAAGAGGCTCTTGGTTTAGACAGAGCTAATCTTCAGGGGCAGAGGTTTGGTCACTCCAGGGAAGGTCAAGAGCCCTGTCATTCAAAGAGCAAATCTCAGTCCCAGCCTTGAGTCTACAGAGCTTGACTGTTACCAGATGCATATATGCAACGAGAATTAACAAGGAAAGAATTAGTCGTTGCTTATAAGCAGCAGTTATTCTGGACCAGAAGCCTGGGGAAGATGCTGAAGCCCTTGGTCCAAGAGGAGATTGTCATTAGGCTGTGTGTAGCTTCTGTCTCTGAGACCGCATTGCCAATCATAATGACTTCAGTGCAAGGGAGACACAGACCATTCTTACAACCCATATACAACCTTTCCCTTGTCCCAGGGAAGAGGGTGCTGTGGAAAGCTGCCAGGGGTACCACACAATGGTCATGGGGACTCATGGGGACTATCCCAGAGAAAGGATCAACTTGGCACATAGGGCCAGTTCAAATCATGACACTTCCCGACATGTATGGGATTGTCTTAGCCACTGTCATCATCTCTAAGATTCAAACCCTATGGATAGTCTCCAAAGCCATTCAGTGTCTTATCTCACTTTCCCAAATAAACTATGCTTTTTCTGTGCCGCCCCCCTAACTCATCTGGACACAAGAGCACAATTTCCAATGTTCAGGCCTGAGAATATTCCAGAATCCTCTTTGTCCTGTGGAGGGTGACAGAAGCCCCTGAAAAATGAGCCCAAGGAACAAGGCTGGATTTGACCTTCAGTGGGAAGATGAGAGAACTTCTGAAGTGACACTTAATTTTAATTCCAGGTCTGATGATTTTGAATGTCCTGGAAAGGTGTTTGTGATTGCATTTTTCTTTTTTCTTTTAATCTGTGCAGAGTTCTAAGTTTTCTCCATGCATAGTCCTTGGTTGGAGTGTCAGTCTCAAAAAATCTGGGCCCAGATTTTTTGGTTCTGTTGCTCTCCTTGGAGTTCTTGTCCCTGAAGGGTTCGGACAGCCTTATTAGACCAAGGAGACAATGCAGCCAGTCCTGATGAGACCCTATAGACTAGGGTCAGATGGAAGAGGAGGACGACCTCCCCTTTCAGTGGACTGCAGAAGGGGCATGGGAAGAGAAAAGGGAGGGAGAGTGGGATTGGGTGGGGGAGAGGGAAGGGACTACAGTGAATAAATTGCAATAAATAAAAAATTTTAAACCTCCACATGAAAGAGTACCTACCAAGATGGCTCCAGGATCAGACTCATGTGGAAGAAAGAACCTCTGAAAAATTACTGTCAAGGCTCAATACCCAAGACGTTTACCAAAGGCAAAGAATAGCAAGAAGTAGTGGTCTGTGAGGACAATGACAGGCCACAGTTCTATAAGGAGCAATTCTGATAAAGTACAAGGGAAAGTCTGCAATGGCAGAACTGGATCCTACTCACATGTCTATCAAGACCAGGCCATCCTACTTACAACTCTCTTCTTTTCCCTCCCTGGCCTGAGTTTATTTTTCTTTTATACATTGTTTTGTTTTGTTTTTTTCATATTCTTTGATATTCTTATCCTTCTGTTGGTAGAGTCCCATTGTAGAGAACAGATGGGAAGGAAAAGTCACTATTTTCCTCCCCTCCTTTCTTTGCTCTTTACAATGACACTGGATACTCAGGCCCTTTCCTAAGTATGAGTTAGTCTACACCTCAGCCTGATTGGTATTATTCCTTCCTTAAAGAACATGCAAAAGTACTGAGCCCAAAAGTTTACTCAAATTCCAAAATTTGCATAAGGCTTTAAAATATTCCCCCCTGGGAGACAAAGCCCTTCTAGCTATTCTAACAGCCTGCTAACCAATCTCCATGCCTCTGATGTGGATTCTGGTCCCTTAATGTTCAACAACAAAGCCAGGCGATATTTCTAAAACACCATGATTTTTGCCTGTGTAAAAGGCTGATGACTTCCCAAGTCTTAGCTTCTTGGCATGGCATCCCAGGATCTCCATGTCTTAACCTCACTGCTTCCTCCTATCTCAAGTCCAACTGTAAAGACTCTTTATGCTTTAATTATGTCATTCTTTTTCTTATTTGTGAGAAATTTGCACAAGGTGCCTTCGAAAAAATAAAATAAAATGAAATAAAACAAGTCCTTCTCTGTCTTGTTCTTATGAGTAACCATCTTGTTACTTCCTTCCAGTCTGCTCAACCATCACACCATTGGGTGACATTTGGTTCCCCATCATGCTTTTAGACTGTCCCCAAATATATCACTTGCCATAGGATCTTCTCAACTAGAGGCTATGTTTTCTCCTAATAGAATTTAAGGGTCTGCAGGAGAGACATGCATTTCCATGGCGTCTCCAAGCCATTTCTTCTTCCTTCTTCAAAGACCTTGGTTCTTTGAAGTGCAAGTCATCAGACTTTACCACCCACTATTTGCCTTGCCATCATTTACAGTCCTCCCTGCCATCCGCCTTCATTTATTGATGACTTTAGCACTTGCCTCACTGTCTTCCTCTCCACATCTTCTGTCAACATCCTTATAGATGGCCCATCTCCCACACCCTATTATATCTATTTCTTGAGCTTCTCAGAGCCCATAATGTTGTCCCTCAACCCACCTTATCTACTAACTCCTATAGTCAGGATTTACAGCTTTCCATCCACTTTTAAGCAATGGCAGCAAGTACTCTGAAATATCAAGTGTTCTTTGACCATCACATCCCTTAATCTGGAATACTCACTTGAGTGACACTGACTTCACTGGGATGTTTAGATGTTCAGTGCCCTTTTCCTTCCTCCTTCTCATCAGAACCACCTCTTCAATGTCAAACACATGTGTGCATACGTGCACACACACACACACACACATGCATGCACACAAAAAATTTTTCACTCTCTTTGTGATTCACTCCAGTTTCTTAGTTACAAACTTACGTGTATTTCACTACCTCTTTTTCTGTTACCTCATTGGCCAAGAAAGACATGATCCTGCAAATTGCTGTCATTTATAGTCCTCCCATCCACCGCCCTCTATTTACCAATGACTTTAACTTTTGGCTCACCATGTTTACACCTAATCAAACCAATCTGCTGTTTAGTATTCTGTAGCCATACTGGCTGGACTTGATTTCAATGGGTAGGCGCCAGTCTCCACACTTTCATTAATCTATCATGCCTAACCAATTTACTCCCCCAATCTCAGAAACAACTGTTTCAGATCTTTTTCTTACTCCTTAAATGTTAGAGACATCCTCTTTCACAGGAACTGCCATCTCTGACCCTCCTGCCATGGGCATATGGTGGGGAAACATTGCTGCTGCCCCCAGGAAAGCATAGCATGATCAGAATCCATCTCCTCTGCGATGCCTGGACACGATCCAGGAGCATGTCCTCATCTTACATTATCTTTCCAAACCATTGTGTTTCACATCTTAACTAACTTCGCAAAATGGCTCTGCCAAGGGTACCCAATGATCTATCTTTGAAAGGACTACAGAGTTTGTTGTTGTTGTTTGTTTGTCCTTGTCACACTAAACCTCCATGTAGCAGGGACATTGAAATATATCTATCTGTGGGTACTCAAGAAGCTATTTTCTGCATTCTTACCTGAAACACAGAGATGTTCTGCCAAAGTCTCAGTTTGCCCCTCATTGCCTCAGCCTCAACAAGTGATTTATGTATCATGAGCATAAACAAAATCCTTTTATGATGATCGTAAACTTATATCACTAATGTTAATCCATGTGTATATGAGTATACTCTTGAATTCCAGCTTCTCTCTCTCTCTCTCTCTCTCTGTGTGTGTGTGTGTGTGTGTGTTTGTGTGTGTGTGTCAGTCTGTAAGTCTGTCTCTGTCTCTCTCTATGTGTATGTGTTTGTCTTTGTCTGTCTCTTTTTTTTTTCTCTGCCTCCCTCCTTTTATCTGCTTTGCTTATTCACAGCTCATCTACTCATCTTGGTAAACTACATGATTTTTCACGTGATTATTGAAAACAGTGATTACACACTCTCTTTGGGGATTAGGGAGATGGCTCACCAGGTAGAACATTTATGAGCATGAGGACCAAAGTCAGTTGGGGCAGCCCATTGTAATCCCAATACTGGAGATGCAGAGAAAAAGGATCCATCCTTACTCTATGAGTGAGCTGGCTAGCTAGACCAGAACCAGTAAGGTCTGGGCTCATTGAGAGTCTCTGTCTCAATATACAAGGTGGAGAATAATTGAGAAAGATACCGGACATCAGCCTCTAGCCTCTACACATATCCACAGACACATGTTCTTATATGTACATGAGAACATGCATATACAAACATACAACTGCTGAATAAGTAAATAAAGTTCCCTGTATGATAATTCCTTTTCTTTCATCCTCCACACTTATTTTGTTGGCAAGTTTTGACAACATCACTTCCAAACATTTCTTAAATTTGTCTACACTGTATACTCCAGAGCATCAAAGTCTTAATCTGAGTCACTGACTTCTCTGAAGTGGCAACTGTAAGATATTCTCACTTGCCTCTGACCCATTCCTGGATCCCATGCAATCTACACTTTATACACACATCACATTTTAGTGATCTCTACAGTTCTTTAATAGACTCCATTTTCTACAACAATTTTAGATTCACAGGAAAATGATTGTGTGGAATACAGAGAATACCTATATATTCCCTGTCCCACAAATAAATACTTTCTCACTAACAGCACCCACACAAAAGTAGTCCATCTGTTCTAGCTAATGGACTACCATTCATGTTAGGACTCACTCTCATACATCCCATAAATTTGTATAAATGTATGACAAGTACCCACTGGTAGCATACACAGAAGTTTCCCTACCCTAAAAACATACTGCATTCTGTTTATTCCAACCCTTCCTCCAATCCCTTCTGCAAGGGTTGCTTTTCTCAGAATATTATATAATGGGAATTGCATAGTATGTCATGAGGATGTCTTTTGATTAGTAATATGCACTCATGTTCTTTGTGTCTTTTAGTGTCTTGGTAACTCTTTTTTTGGCACTGAATAATATTCCATTGTCTAGATATACCAATTTATTTACCTATTCATCACCCAGAGAACTTGAGCAATCATAAGTGAAGCTGCTATCAATATCTTTTTGCAGGCTTTTGTGTGAAGTGAATTTTAAACAAATTTCAGCAAATACCAGAGTATAATAGCTGGATCAGACATATTCAATCATAAGAAAGAAATGTAAATGTTCGACTTTTCACTTCCATCCACAATAAATGAGGGTGCCCATTGCTCCACACTGACACCAACGTTTGATGCTGTTAGTGTTTTGAATATCAACTTTTCTAATAGGTGTGTGATGCATGTATCCCATTTTGATTAGAGTAGCCTCTCTAAATCATAAATATTACTGTTTTCCTCATTTTCAAAGCCCTCAAAGATTTGCCCTTTGCAACAAAAATAAATCACAAATATCTTGCCTGCCAGAATCTACAGGATTTGTCTCTACAAGTTCATATTTGTTCTGTTTCTTCAACAAAATCCATGCTGATTATTCCATATTTTGGTTATAATATGCTTCTCCAACTTTATCATGTGGTTCCAGTCTGACCATGACTACCATGCTGCAGCCAATTTATCTCTTTTATTCTTCAAATATGCCCAGCTTGTTTCCATTGCAGGGCCTTGATCTTGCCACTCCTTTCTATGCTAGCTGCCAGGTCTCTATTTGGCTGCTTCCATGTTGGCTTAATTATTAACCTATAAATAATGATTTAGAATAACCATTATTAAAAATTTACAATAATACGTAATTAGGGGCCAGTGTGGTGGCTTAAAGGTGCTTGTGACCAAGCCTCCTGGCCTGAGTTCAAACTCTGGAACCCATGTGTTAGAAAGACAGAACCTACTCTTGCAAGTTATTCTCCGACATCTTCACATGTCCCATAATGGTCTTTGAGTATACAAACACACGAAAGAAAGAAAGAAAGAAAGAAAGAAAGAAAGAAAGAAAGAAAGAAAGAAAGAAAGAAAGAAAGAAACGAAGAAGGAAGGAAGGAAGGAGAAAGAAAGAAAGAAAGAAAGAAAGAAAGAAAGAAAGAAAGAAAGAAAGGAAGGAAGGAAGGAAGGAAGGAAGGAAGGAAGGAAGGAAGAAAGGAAGAAAGGAAAGGAAAGAAGAAAGAGAGACAGAGACAGAAAGAAAAAGCATTTAAAATCATGTAATTAGTGGGCTAAGGATATAACTCAGTAAGTAAGAGCACTTACTGTGCAACCATGAGATTCTGAATGCAAATCCCCAGCACTTGCCTAAAAAGATGAGCATGGTTGCATGTGTGCACAGTGCTAAGCACTGTGAGGAACAGGGAAAGATGGATCATTGGTGCTTGCTAGCTTCCAGCCTAACTTCAGGTTCAGTGTAAGATCCTGTCTCAATAGGATAAGATGGAGGACAATGAAAGATGATTGATGACCTCCTCTAGCCTCCACACACGCTTATCTATAAGCATACACACACACACACACACACACACACACACACAGAGAGACACACAGAAAACATTCTCATACACTCAAAAAGTAAAATATGTAATTATTAATTTTGTTTTGTTGTCCTAAGATTAGGAAAACTCAAGGAGTCATCTCAGAATAAACCAGGCTTTCCTACAACTTGATTATCAGCTTCTTGACTCCAAAGTATAGGAAAATGGATCTCATAAACAATGCCAACCCTGAATAGAGATTACCCTAAAGTCTAAGACTTCTGAATGGCCACAGAGAATATAGATCCTAAAAGGAGTGAAAGAACAATTTGTTTCCATGAAGTAGAATGCTAGCGTTCCAATGTTGGAGTGGGGTTAGTTAAAGAGATAAGAGCCCAGAGTCTGTGGGAACTATTATCCCATGCCCTTGATGAGAAAGAGAGATGAAGAAGAGGAGCCGCTAGAAGATACCATGAGAAACTAGGAGATCTAGAAGCATCAAGTGAAACACCATTAGGTTTTGAAGGCCTGATGCCCAGTCAGATGTCTAAGAGCATGCTCCCAGAGAAGGCATATAGCGTCTGCCCCTAACTGCACCTTATCAGGTGCACAATGGTCACTTCCCAGAGCCTGTTAGAGGCAAGATGTCTGACCTATGGAGCAATGGCTTCTAGGCTGTAGCCACTGCCTCAATTCTGCATTCGTACCTGTGTCCAGTTAGCTGAGAACTGCAAACAGAAGACAAAACTCAGCTCCCCACATTACCAGGAGCATCACAAATCCACTGTGGTCTGGGGCAAATCCAAGCTTGTCCTCTTTTATTCTTTTCTACATGTATGCAATCCCCCTTTTGATGTTATGAAAAACACAATTTTTGGGTTACTATTTTAACATTTATAACCAAAGATAATTGGCAACTCTGCATCTCCTCTATAATGACTTTCTTCTCAAACCATGTCTGATTAAGACATTGTTTAGGTCACGGTGTCTCAAACTGTGGGTCACAAACCATTAATTTGTTGTGAAATCAATTTAGATGGTTCACAACCAGCATAGTTTTAACAAAAAAAAAAATAGAATAGAATAGACAATAATAGAAAATGTTGAAAAGAATCATACAGAGTAAGGGTAAGTTGGATTTCAGAAAGCATATGTTCCAGTTATGTACACTGTACATCTGTGTATAATGAGATACAATGTAAAATATAAGGTCAAAGCCAAAAAAGTAGAAGCTATTGTCCTAGATGTCTCTTGCCTTTAAAGCAAGCAATATAAAGTATGCTATGAATAATTTATAAAATGGATATTCTAAACTTATTTCAAATTCCATGTAAAATTTACTCATGTCAATGTAATAATGTCAAAGACAGTTACTGTCAAGACAAGCACAGGACAGGTGTGGCCATCAAGAATGTTGTATTTCAAAGCTGAGAGCCTAACACTCCTGCAGTTTACCACCAGAACTAGAATAGATGTTTATTCCCTTTTTTTTTAACTGTCTGGTATAATGGCTTATGAAATTCCCCCTCCATTTTTTGAAGCCTCCAAGTACACTCATTTGCTTCTGCAAACCTTCCAGAAGAACTGGGTAGTCCGAGTCTACAGGAGGTTATAGGAAGTGATGAGGGCCTTCACAGTCAGATCTACCTGATTCTACCAAATCTACTTTGATTTCCGATTCCCAGGTCTCTCACTTACTACAGAGAAGTACCATGGTTTCCATGATTAGAGACTGAGAATTTTAATGTAACCACACAGGGTCAGGCTAAGTGTGGTTTTCAAGCTGCCCAGTGCTTCTGGGCAGCACTCCAGAAAAAATGACCTCAATCTGTCTTGCTCTGCCTCTCTGCCACCATCAAGGCCTGTGCACCTGACTTTACTGTTCCTTGGTAGCATCTCTCACAAACACTCATGAGAAGGTTCTGGTTGCCATCACCTTTGCTTCTTTACATATCAGGGTCTCAAAACTCTACTACCTATGTGCAGCCCTCCATCCCTTCACATCATAGTCCCTATTTTCCTTTCTTGCTGATTCTATTTCACAAATTCTCTAGCCCTATGGGTTCCAAGCCCAAGCTCTGGATTCTAATTCAGTCCTATATCCATGAGAGAAAGTCACCCCTCCCCTTCATCAGCTTCAACACCCCCAGAGATTTCCTCTGTCTGTAAGTGCTACATCAGAATGTAGGGTAGACTGATCCCCATCTGGCAACTGTTAGGAAAAGAGGTGGGTACATCTGCATACGTTGTGAAGTATAACCCAAGATCTTATTTTTTTTTAATCTGTGACAGTATAAAACTCACTCAATATCCATAAAAATGGAAACACAAAATGATATGCAGTTAATGTGAGGTCATCTAATATTGATAAAACATAGTCACATGACTGTGTGATGGGACACACATTTTAACTCTCCTCTGTACTTCTGCTCTCACTACATCCATGACCCCACTTGGTTCTGAGTTTCATGGGAAAGAAAGAACTCTCTGAAATATGAAGGGGCAAAATAAACTGGATCCTGTCACCCGTAAGTCAACCTTGGCCCCTGTACCACTCAAATCTCCTCCAAACTTTCTAATTCCTTCCATCTCTAGCTCAGCTCTTCCCACCACAGTGGCTAACAAGATAGAAGTTCCCATGGAAGCAAGGATACAAGTTATTCGTGGCTGGCATTCCTCCCTGGTCACCAAGTCTGCTTAGGGACATGACACTTCATGAACAGCTGATCTAACTATGCCTGGAGCCAAGCCTGCTGGCATCTTGAAGGCTGGTTGTGTTCTTCTTGACATTCGGTACAAGATATCCACACAATCAAAGCTTAGAGGAAAGGCAGACCCTGTTGATTCAAGCTCTTTCTCATTATAGAATCTTGATTTTTTTTTTCTTTTGGTGCTCTATGTTCCCCTCACTGCTCTCTCTCTACTACGTAAATGCTCTAGGCTCCAAACTAATTGCTGCATGCATGAGAGACCATCACTGGGCATGGCCTTGGTCACTGTCTAGCAGACATACTCTGCTTAGAGAGGAGTATCAGAGGAAGGAGAGAGGGAGGCATAGTGCAGAGGGAAAAAAAGCAAAAAGGAGAAGACCAAACATGGAAGAGTGGCCAGACAAGAATGCTTGGCTCCCCAACTGGTAATTACTCATTTGTAGGAAAGTACCTAAAATAGCAAGATAACTCTGAGTTGCACATGAGTAGAAAAGTGGGAATTCTCGTTCCCTCAGCAATTAGAACTGCTATGGGAGAAGATAAAGGGTCCTGATTTTTAGAGCAAGCTCCTCCAGGAGCTGCCTCAGGCAACCTCGGAGGTGCCATCTATATAATGCACTTACTCTTACCAACCTTGCTGGCTTGCCCATCTGAGTGAAAACTATATCCAACTGAAGGCACAGGAAAGGTGAGACAAATGGCTTTGTTATATTAGCTGCATCCTTCAGTGAAGACTCAAGGAAGTCACAACACGGGAAACTGGTCCTGAGAGAACAGACCCTTATGCTGCTGTTTTGGCAATATCTCAATGAGGGCTGGGCCATGGCAGGGTAGGAGACCTCTGGGAACAGCAGAGGATACTGAACACAAAGTTGTTCTGTTCAAATTTGTGCCTATCCTCACCCCAAATAAGGATAACTCAAAGAGAAAAGAGATCTTGGGATACAGCAAAGGAATAAGTGTCCAGGCTGAACACTGAGCTCAAGAGGAATTGCAGAGGCACAAAGGTGTCCCCAGTATTCAAGTCACCTGCCCACCACAGCCTAGTGCTCATCCAGACTCTGATGATCCAGCTGAATTAGAAAGCCCTCCAGGATGAAATTGACTTTTACACTGAGTTAAACTTCTGCCAGTCAGAGTCACATAGAGCAGGGTTCCAAGAAAACCCCTCCAGTACTGAACATTTCCCCATGCCATGCCCACATGAGCTCCTCCACCTGGTCCTTATTCGTCATAGCTTCAGGACAATCCTAATGAGCATATCTCCCACTCCTGAGAGCTCTAGATGGTCCCACTCCTGGCTACCAACCCTCAGGCTTTTCTGGACCCATGGCACACTAGACTCTGTTTCTCATATTTACACAAACAACAATTAGGGCTAGAAAAAAATGGCTTTGTGATTAAAAGCACTTGCTGGTCCTGCAGAGGAGCCTTTTTCAGTCCTCAGCACGCACATGATAGCACCACTGCTTGTTCCAGGGCGTATCTGATGCCCTGAGGCCTCAACACAGTCACTTGCACATAAGTGGGACACATAAGCTCATATGAACACATAAACATAAAAGACACACACACAAAAAATAAATTCTTGCCAGACGATGGAAGTGCAAGCCTTAAATCAGCATTCAGTGATGCAGAGGCAGGCCGAACTCTGTGAGTTTAAAGCCAGCCTGGTCTACAGGGTGAGTTCCAGGACAACCGAGGCTTCACAGAGAAACTCTGTCTCAAAAAACAAAATACAAAAAAAAAATCTTTTTTGAAAGCAAAAATATAACATGCTCAGTCTATTGAATTTGGTCAAGACTAGAAGGTGGCATATTAGTGATCTTTTTCCTAAAAATCAATCCTTAGGAATTCATCAGAAGCACACGTTCTCCTCAAGCAAACTATCAAAGGGCTAGAAAAGATTTTTAAAAAGTCAATAGCAAGATAGTTTCACTGCCTGTCCTGGAGAAAGCATGGCAGGAGAGAAAAGAATGTGTCTAAAAGCTAAACAAATTCTTCAGTTGAGGGGCATCTGGGCTGTTTCCAGCTTCTGGCTATTACAAACAAAGCTGCTACAAACATGGCTGAGCAAATGTTCTTATTGTGTACTTGAGCCTCTTTTGGATATATGCCTAGGAATAGTATGGCTGGATCTTGAGGAAGCGCTATTGCTAGTTGTCTGAGAAAGTGCCAGATTGATTTCCAGAGTGGTTGTACAAGTTTACATTCCCACCATCAGTGGAGGAGGGTTCCCCTTTCTTCACAACCTCTCCAGCATCTGTTGTCACTTGAGTTTTTCATCTTAGCCATTCTGATGGATGTAAGGTAGTCAGGGTCTTCTCTCTTAATTAGTTTCTTTAGATGTACAGATTTTAGTAGGTTTATCCTATGTTATATGTCTATATGAGTGAGTATATAGCATGTGTGTCTTTCTGCTTCTGGGACAGCTCACTCAGGATGATCCTCTTCAGGTCCCACCATTTACCTGCCAATTTCATGATTTCCTTATTTTTCATTGCAGAGTAATACTCCATTGTGTAGATGTACCACAATTTCTTCTCAGTCCCCATCCTGAAAGGCAAAGAGTATGGACATCAGAAGAAGAAGAAGAAGACAGGAAACAACCTAGAAACCTGCCATAGAGGGCCTCTCAAAGGCTCTGCTCTGCAGACTAGCAAAGCAGATGCTGAGACCTATGGCCAACTGTTGGGCAGAGTGCATGGAATCTTATGTAAGAAGTGGGAAATAGTAAGATCTGGAGAGGACAGGAACCCCACAAGGAGAGCAACAGAACCAGAAAATTTGAACACAGGGGTCTTCCCAGAGACTCATACTCCAACCAAGTACCAGGCATGGAGATAACCTAGAACCCCTGCACAGATGTAGTCCACGGCAGTTTAGTGTCCAAGTGGGTTACATAGTAATGGGAAGAGGGACTGCCTCTGACATGAACTGATTGGCCTGCTCTTTGATCACCTCCTCCTGAGGGGGGAGCAGCCTTACCAGGCCACAGAAGATGACAATGCAGCCACTCCGGATGATGATAGACTAAGATCAGAAGGAAGGAGAGGAGGACTTCCTTATCAGTGGACTTGGGGAGGGGCATTAGTGAAGAAGGGGGAGGGAGGGTGGGACTGGGAGAGGAGGAGGGAGGGGCTTATGGGGGGATGCAAAGTGAATAAAGTGTAATTAACAAAATAAAAAAAGAAAAAAAGAAAACTAAACAAATACTTGGGCAGTCTCTCTCTCACTCACACCTAAGCACTCTTGCCAATGGATGAGGATCACAGGAATTCCCTTGGTCTGGGTCAGTCTTCATTCAAACACCCACTGACACCCTTAAACTGAAAAAGATAAAGAATGCCCTGTCCCCACCCACAAACAACATCAACTAAGTACCACCTAGGGTAGGTGGGGTTTGTAGGGTGTTTTCATTTCATTTCTGCTGCTGTGATAAAATACCCAGACAAAAATAAATAATAAATAAATAAAATAGCTGAGGGAGAAGGGGACTTATTTCACTCACAATTCCAATTTACAATCACTGTGGAGAGAAAGGTCAAAGCAGGAACCTCAAACTGCTAGTCACATCAGATTCACAGTCACAAACGGAGAGAAATGATACATGCTCAATTGCCTGTGCTCAGGTAGACTTCTAAACTCCTATACAATTCAGAATCCCTGCCTAGAGAATATTGCCACCCACAGTGGGCTGCGTTGTCCCACATCTATTAACTTAATCGGGACGATTCCTCACACACACATCTACAGGCCAAACCAACCCAATGTAAACAACCCCTCACTGAGACTCTCTTCCCAGGTAATTCTAGGTGCATCAAACTGATGATTATAGCCAACCACCACACTGGATTTACATACAGAAAACACACTTGACAGCCAGGACCCTTTGACAGATTCTCATCCCTGGGTAGTGTGTGGGTGATGAAAAGAGCCATCCTGACACTGGCTCTACTTTCCTGCTCAACCGAAAGGGATCACAATTATCAGGGCACAAGAGTGATTGCTGCGAGCCCAAACTGCCTACCAGCCTCTGTGGGGTGAGAGAGCGACCACCTGATGTTAAAGGAAGCTCAGCGCAGAGGGCTAAAGCAATACCTTCTCCGCCAAAGCAGGGGCAAAAAAGCTACATCTAGGGGCTGACCTGAGAATGGCCAGCTTCCCAGGCCCATGTCTGGGAATTTTCCTTTTCCAAATATGAAAGCAGTAAAAATAGGTAGGCAGGAAGGCCAAACTATGTTTGCAAAAGCCCTAAGTCTGGGTTTGAAACACCCGCTCCCACCATTTCAAGACTAAGAATAATGGAAGGACTCAGGAATTCTGGCTTGCTCCCAGGGTGTGAGCACACTTGGATTTGAGAGCACATGGCTGGGAATGCCCACACGAAACCCGCTGGAGCTGGTCAGAAGTGTCAGGAGCCTTTAGCGAAATGAATGAGCCACCGATTAAGAAATGCAGCTGCTGACAAGCAGGAATTGCCCTATAAAACGTTTCAAGGTGTCAGTGATGGAAGTGCACTCTGCAGCCACTCAGCAGGCAAGACAGGGCTGCCCACACACTGCCAAACACTCCAACAGCTGCCCAAGCCTGGGGTGGGAAACGTCCATCCAGCTGGGCCTTGGGACAAGACCACCAGGCAACTCAACAAGAGCAATCAAAAAAAAAAAAAAAAAAAAAAGAAGAAGAATTGTGTCCAGCTTATCGCTGCAACCAAACAACTCTCCACATGTGTGATTCCTGGTAACACTTTGCTATGGAGAGAACCATCTCTTCCAAAATTCATATGCTCAAGTCCTAACTCCAAGTATCTCAGAATGTTGTGCACCAATTACAAGGTTATTGTGGTGAAATGAGGTCAGATGGGAAGGCCCTAATCCAACGTGACTGACTGGTGTATAAGAAGAGAAGATTGGGACACAGATAGGAGCAGAGCAAAGACCGTGTGAGGACACAAGAAGGAGCCATCTATGAGCCAAGAAGAAAGGCCCCAGGAGAACTCAGCTCTGCCAACACCTCCCCCTCAGAATGCTGGGCTCTGGAAACGTGAGACAATAACTTTCTGTAAGCCACCCAGCCTCTGGCACTTTGCTATGGCAATTCCAAAAAACCAATACACTTGTTTTGCCATCCTGTGTGCTTAATAAGAATTGACGGACACTTCCTTGTGTGAGAGGGAAGCAGAGACAATCAGCGCCTCGGTCACATCTGAAGCCTGGCATCTCAGAAAAGGAGGCTGGCTGAGTCTCTGGAGATCTAGATGCATGAAGTGCCAGTCTTTTACACTCCTCATTTCCCACAATTCCCACAAGAACCTGGAGAGAGTGGCATAGTTAGCCCCGTTCTTTAGAAGAGAAAAACAAGATTTAAAGGTGAGAGATATCTTGGCCAAGGTATCTTGTCTTTCTAGGAGTACAATTAAATCCCAAATTTGCCCAATTCCATGTTTATGTTTCTTCCTCTCACTAAAAGCCACAATTTAAGTTCAACAAAGTGAAAATCTCCCGAGTGTTCAAAATATCTGATGTTGAAAACACATGTGCCTGCTTGTCAGGAAGACTCCTCTCCTCGACACAGCTATCCAGGGGCAGGGAGGGTTTAGGTAGACTATGGCTTTCAGTCATGTGTCTGCTCAAATACAAGGTTCATCTATGCTTGTCCCATCACTACCATCACACATGAACACTTGAAGAAAGACTTGTACTCTTTAACGTGCCCTCCCCACCCCTAATCAATTCTCAGCCCAATTCTAGTAGGTATCTCTATTGAGAATCCTCATAGAAGGCGATTGGTTGGCATGTTCCTGAAGACACATTTAAGCTTTGACTATGTACAGCTCTTAAATGTCTATGGAGGCTTGAAAATATATGCAGTACTCTGGCACCATGCTTCTAGAACATTCTACAGAGCCGAGGTCAGAGTATTCACACCGGATATTCAATGAGCTCAACCTCTTTTTGTACAAACACAGCAATCTGGCTAGCAAAAGTGGAGGAGACTGCCCAGGAATGGCCTTAGCCAGTCGAGACCAAAGCCCCTCAGGGCTGGACTAAAAGTTCACTGTCTGTTCTCACTTGCTCAGATCCATGGAGGGAAGTACAGAAAGGCTCGGCTGGCAGTTCAGCACCATCTCCATTCACCCCAGCTGAGGTGGGACAAGCAGTTCTGCCATATGACCCTGCCAAGGAGCTTATGACAAAGGCCAGGCTGATGGCTCAGGGCCCTGCAGCTATCTGGCCCCAGATGGAGTCATTCATGTTAACTCAGCCTTGTCCTGAGACAAAGGAATAAAAAGGGGATTGGAAGAGGGGAAGGAGGAAGGCAGACTCTTGGATCAATCATCCTTCAGATGGGCCTCTTGACCTACTCTAACTTATCCCTGGTACTGAGAATGGTACTTAACCATAGATCTAAACGCCTTTGTTACTTCTGATTTTCCCCCAAGCCCAGAACTCTAGTGCTCTTTAATTCTTTCTCTTGGAGAAAAAAAAAATCCTCAAGTCTGGGCAGCATCGCTTAGCCAGAGAGTTTCACTCAAGTTCTTAGCTGTAACTTCTGCAGGAAGCATTTTCTATCCCTGCCAAGGCTAGCCAGATGCTCCCATGACGTCTAAGACAATTCTCTTTTTATATACAGTTCTTGCTAAGCTACTCAAGCTTACCTTGAACTCACTCTGTGGTACTGGCAAGGTCTTGAATTCATGACCCTGCTTCAGCCTCTCAGGTTGCACCACTAGAACACTAGAATCAGTTCTATCTATCTATCTATCTATCTATCTATCTATCTATCTATCTATCTCTGTGTGTGTGTGTGTGTGTGTGTGTGTGTGTGTGTGTGTTTGCTTATGCACACACAGAGGCCAGAGGAGGACATGGGTATCCCATCTTATCACTCTCTTATTCCCTTGAGTCAGAATCTCTGAACCTGAAACTAGACTCGCAGCCAGCAAGCCCCAGCTATCCTTCTGTCTCTACCCTACCCCCCTGCACTAGGGGTGACAGGTATCTGCAATGCCATGCCCAACATTTATGTGGGCTCTGGAGATTTAAACACAGGTCCTCACATTTGGGCTGCAAGCTCTCTTTACGCATCTGAGACATCTCCACAGCTGCAGTAATTCTTGTGGCATTATTTTAAAACTGCACATGTATGCTTTGCTACTATGGCTTGTCTGCAGAAATCCAGCTGCTGGAGGTTTGGCCTCCATGGTGGCAGTGTTAAAATAAAGAGACTTGTTTCAAGATGAGCTCTAATAATCGCTAATTATGCTGAGTGGATACCTCTTTTGGAAGTCTAGATTGGGTTGTCTTGGCTTAGCTGGAAATATATCCTCTATTGCCACTCTTACAAAACTTGCAGAGAGGGAAGAAGGGTCTAGAGCATGGGGTGAGCTGGCCAGGGAAGGTTAATCATCTCAACAAGATTCTATTGTCCCCAACTAGCTTTTCCATGGGACACACTGAAGACCGTTCAGATACAACCTTGCTCTCAACAATGTCAAAGAAATGCAAGCCTTCTTCACAAAATAACAGAAGAAAACCTTCTTAAACCTGGCAGCCTGTGAATATGATCTAAATATATTGTATTTAGACATGAAATTGCCAAACAATAAATTAAAATAAACAATGAAGAAATAAACAGAAAATGGGCTGCAGAAATGGGTTCTGCCAGCAAACTGTCTAATTTCCAGAAGCAAGGACCTAGGCTGAGGTCCCAGCACTCAGATAAAAGCCTGGCATTATATGTCTATAATCCTACAGGCGATGTGGAGACAGGAAAATACTCCGAACTTGCTGGACGGCCAATCTGGCCAATCTGTAAGACATACTGTCTGAAAGAAAAAATAGGGTGTGCTCAGGATGACAGCCCAATGGTGACGGACACTTACCTAGTGTTTCACCAGAAGATGCAAGCTCAGTTTTTAGCATTTTCACCAGTTCCAAGGAACCTGCTATCCTCTTCTGGCCTCTGCAGACACCTGCACACATGTGGAAAAAACTCATAGACATAGACACATGCACATAAATAAATATAATTTTTTAAAAAAAAATATATAAGATGGCAAGTGGTGTGGGAAGATTCCTAACATCTTCCTCTGGCATCCACACACATTCCCACACACATATACACATACACACTACTGAAAAAGACAAATGAAAAGTGAGAATCATCTTAGCCTGAGTCCTCCTTCCTGATTAGCTTCCTTAGGTGTACAGATTTTAGTATGTTTATTCTGTATTATATGTCTAGTATCCACTTATGAGTGAATACATACCCTGTGTGTCTCTCTGCTTCTGGGATACCTCACTCAGGATGATTTTTCCAGTTCCCACCATTTCCCTGCAAATTTCATGATTTCCTTGTTTTTTATCGCTGAGTAATATTCCATGGTGTAGATGTACCACAATTTCTGTATCCATTCCTCAACTGAGGGATATCCGGGCTGGTTCTGGCTTCTGCTATTACCAATAAAGCTGCTACAAACATGGTTAAGCAGATGTCCTTGTTGTATACTTGAGCCTCTTTTGGATATATGCCTAGCAGTGGTATAGCTGGATCTTGAGGAAGCACTATTCCTAATTCTCTGAGAAAGTGCCAGATTGATTTCCAAAGTGGTTGTATAAGTTTATATTCCCACCAGCAGTGGATGAGGGATCCTGTTTCTCCACCTCCTCTCCAGCATGCTCAATCCCCATTCAGAAAGGCAAAGAGGATGGACACCAGAGGAAAAAACAGGGAACAGGACAGGAGCCTACCACAGAGGGCCTCTGAAAGGCTCTACCCTGCAGGGTATTGAAGCAGATGTTGAGACTCATAGCCAAACTTTGGGCAGAGTACAGGGAATATTATGAAAGAAGTAGGAGATAGTAAGTTCTGGAGAGGACAGGAACTCCATAAGGACAGTAATAGATCCTAAAAGTCTAGGCACAGGGTGTTTTCTGAAACTGATACTCCAGCCAAGGACTATCCATGGAGATGGCCTGGAACCCCTGCACAGAAGTAGCTATGGCAGTTCAGTATCCAAGTGGCCTCCATAGTAATGGGAACAGTCTATGACAAGAACTGATTGGCCTGCTCTTTGATCACCTGCTCCCCAGGCCACAGAAGAAGACAATGCAGCCACTCCTGATGAGACCTGATAGACTAGGATCAGAGGGAAAGGGAGGAGGACCTCCCTTTTCAGGGAACTGGGAGGGGAGGAAGGAGGGAGGTACAGGGGGGGATATAAAGTGAATAAACTGTAATTAATAAAAATAAAAAAATTAAATAAAATAGAAAATATTTAGAAAGAAAAATGAGAAATCAATAAAGCGTTTTACTTTCTTCTTAAGTCTACTTGCTGGAATGTTTATTTTCAAATAAACATTGATTTTGAACAGTTTTATATTTTTATCCAAACATCGTAAAGGCAGCATAGAGCTCCCATGTATTTACAAAGTTTCCTGTTATGAACATTCAACATTATTACAGTATATGTGTTATAATCAATGAACCAATGGTTTCTATTATACTTATATATAATAGTAACAGAATTCTTATTTACTTTTTCCCTACTGACATTTTTGGTCCAGGAGCCCTCTAGGATATGTTGAATGTAGCTATCACTTCTCTAGGTTGACTTTTTCTGTGACAGAAGTTTCTTTGTTTCAGATGACCATGACAGTTTTGATGAGTAAGGGTCAGGTATTTGGTAAAAGGTTCCCCGTTTGCTGTGAACTTTGGAAAGACTGCATAGTTAACGTTCCACTCTCATCACGTAACAGTAAAGGTCTAACACAACTGTTACGGACCTTGATTACCTGGCTACAGTCATGCCCATCAGATTTCTCTACCATGAAGCTACATGAGGATGGAGGCAGAATGCCTACAGAAATTATTCGGAATTCTTCCATACAGGATATTAATCTATTCTCTCCGTTCTATCCTTATAGCAGTCATTTGTTTGCCTTAGTATGATCTCCTAGATATTTGTTTTATACTTTGCCTTATAATCCATTATTACCTTATTTATGTTCTTTTTTCAGTTTTTCCAGCTTTAGCCATTAGGGACACCTTCAGTGAAGTGCACCATCCTCTGACTCACTTGCCCTTGCTAGTTAAAGGTTTTCTTGAACACTGCCTTATCTGTTGACTCAAAAGGACATTACAGGCTCACTTTACCTATTTCTTTCCTCTTGCCCTAGCACCAGAAGCAGCTCATAGCTTCTTTTCCTAGAAAACTGAATTAGAAACCAACATCTGGGTGCTAGTATACTTACTGTTACAGAAGTGTCCTTGCTTCTAGGCTCTATCAGATGGCCTGTGTTCCAACCTGCTTATCTATACACACCCATACATTTCTATTCATATCTATCTGACTGTGTATGAACCAGCTATGAGTTCACCCAGATGTCTCCGACACTAATATCTTATATTATGAACTACCCTAATCTTATCTCCATGTTTAGGCATAACCTGATTCTCTAGCAGTAAGAAACCTGCTCCTATTATCTGAACTTAACGACTTCTTATCAATTCTCAGGTATACGTAGGAAAGAATCAAAATATGTATCTGAACCCCTAGAGTAGAGCTTTCTTGTTTGCTATTTGCATGTCCCTTCATGCACAAAAATACATATATACCAAGTGCAGAACTTCACAAGTATGCAGTTGGTGGCTCAGTGTGCCTATAGCTCACTGACTGCTGGGATCCTACTCCAACAGTCACTGGCCTCTCACCCCACATCGCAGCAAGAGACAAGTAAGTTAAATGAGTCATCTTTGCTTCCTACAAGGCAACTTCACCAAGCCATGGTAGACTGTCAACTTTCCATGGGTATTGAAACTTCTGCATCAGAACATTTCAAGTGGGGGGCATGAAAGAGAACCCCCACAAGAAGCCCTTTACTTTGGAGGTCTAAAATTCCTCTCCCAACTCCTGCTTCCTTTACCCTCTGATCAGATGGAAGAGCAGTATATTCAGAGATGTCATGTGCTGAGATCTAGAAATAGATAGTGACAACCCTTTGTTCTCTTAGCTCTTCGGCCTCCACTTTTTCTTAGCTTCAGCTGACTCCTTATCTTTAAAGTGGGTATGCACAAGTTATCCCTCCTGAAGCTGCTAGTAGCATGTAACAGCACCCACAAAGCTTAGTCGTCATGTAGAAAGCGTCTGATAGCTGGTGACTGTGTTGTCACCAAGTGGCTGGTTCTCTGAGACTCGGTACTGAGATCCAAGGAAACTACAGAGAACAACAGCTTTCTCTCAGCCATAAGGTCAGCTTAGGAAAGCTCTGGTCCATTGTGCCAGGAAAGATTCCTAGGCAAAAATGGCTTTTGCAGCATCTATATTCAACAAAGGTTATTTCCAAATGCACACCTCATAAATGAACTGTCCAAGGACATCTAATTGAAGCCACTTAGGTCTGTGGCTTTTTTCTTCCCAAGGCTGGGTCCATGCATGTTGACCTCCCAGTGGCTTGTGGATCATCATCAGGACAAATGTTTAGCCTCTGAAATCCTAAGCCACAAGAGTGGTTGCAGCGAATACTACCTATCACCTCATGAACACAATAAGGTATCTCTTGGTCTCACATCCCCCTACCTCCTTTTAATCCCCTAAAATCCTGCGCTAAGAGAATAGTTATTCCCTAGGCAGAGAAGGATTCTCAATGGAAACCAAGTGCCATCTTGAATACTATGGACCCTCTGTACCCTTTAAGATCGGGCATTTGGCCTGGCCCCATGTACCACAATGGCACCAGGTTACTGACCACCTCTGGAATGAAAACATAAGGCCTTTCCAATAGAGCGAGACTATGATCTTCTCACTCTTTTCTTTTCCCTGCCATACAACAGACCAGCTTCAAGGTCTAGAAACCCACTTGCTGACTGGAGTGACTAGCAAGGGAGACCTTCTGCTTCCCTCTTGGTTATATATCTTCTTCCTGGACCAGCTTAAGTGAGTCTTTATTTGAGTGGGGTTGTCACTCCAGAAGTAGCCTCATCCATTGTTAATCCAACTGAGAAGGCTCATCTGGCCATGCAAACTTTTTTTCTCTCATGAACGGTGTCCCTCCACCTAGATGCTGGATGCTCAGAGACATCAAGCTGTAAGAAATATCTATTTGGGTTAGCAATTCTAGGTATCATAGATGGATTGTGTTGACAGTTCTGAGTATCTACTATGCACCAAGAACTATAACAAGCATTTAATATATACTCTTTTATTGAATTCTCATTTTGAGAGTATCAAATCACTATGATTGCTATAACCACCTCATAGATGAGGAGGACTATGAGGCATGGACTGATAGGAAGCTTATCTAAGATCACAGAGTATGGGTATCAGTACAAATTAAAAGTAGGAGAGAATTATCAGGATAATAGCTGTGAAAGGTAAAGGAAGACAGTACAAATGGAGGCCTTCAGACTGCAACATGGGTCTAACTTGCGAGAGAATAGGCAGAATGAACTTAGATAGCGCAGAAGTACCTCATATCTGAGTGCATATCTGAGACAATCTCAGGAGCCCAAAAGAGAGTTTCCATGTGAAGGATAACACACGGGGTCTGATGCAGAGCAGAAGTGAGAGCCCCCAATTACTCCCCACCCCTATACCATCCCCCAGTGTGCTGAGGCATTGGCTGAAAGAGGCCTATACTGAGAGAAGGTTTGGTTTATTGCTACAAAGGACCCCAAAGCTGCTGCCACTGGAACCACCCAGCCACTGGCTTTCTCTGAAGCTCCTCACTAGAGTCTCTCTCCACCAGAGACCGAGGCGACTCCAAAAGCACATGGCTCACACCAGACCTTTCACTGGCTCCAGATCCTATACTCTGGTCTATTAGTCTAAGAAGACACATTCACAGATGATCGGGTCTCCACATGCTTTCTTTGCAAGCAGGAAACACGCATGGAATGCAGTCTCATGAGGGAAGGAGAAATTCTTTCCTGCCTATGCAAAGTTCCAACTGAATGACAGACTTGAGACTGACAAAAACAGGGATTAGATTAACCCAAGACAGTCCTTTCCTTCAGAGAGACCACACGCTAAAAGGAACCAGCAACCAGACAATTCTCAGAGTAAGCACAGTGTATGAGAGGGAAGATAGTCCAGGGCCATGGGACAAGGGGGCTTTTCTCTTCCCAGAAAGCTTTCTATCTTGCCAGCTGGACAAAAAGTACTTTTAAATCAGACACAGGGAGTGTGGCGACTAGGTGCTCCAGAAGCTTGTAGCTTCACTTACTTCCAAAATGTAGCCAAACTTTGGGCTGAGTGCAGGGAATCTTATGAAAGAAGGGGGAGATAGTAAGACCTGGAGAGGACAGGAGCTCCACAAGGAGAGCAACAGAACCAAAAAATCTGGGCACAGGGGTCTTTTCTGAGACTGGTACTCCAACCAAGGACCATTCATGGAGATAACCTAGAATCCCTGCCCAGATGTAGCCCATGGCAGTCCAAGTGGGTTCCATAGTAATGGGGACAGGGATTGTCTCTGACATGAACTGATTGGCCTGCTCTCAGAGAGGAAGATAATGCACCCACTTCTGATGAGACCTGATAGACTAGGATAAGAAGGAAGGGGAGGAGGACCTTAGCTAACAGTGGGCTGGGGGAAGGGCATGGGTGGGAGAGGATGGGATTGGGAGGGGAGGAGGGAGGGAGCTACAGGGGGCAAAGTGAACAAACTGTAATTAACTAAAATAAAAATAAATAAAAATTATTTTTAGTATTTTTATTTTTGAGATTCTAATAGAGTTATAACATTTCTCACTCCCCTTTTCTCCCTCCTTACCCTCCTCTATACCCCTCCCTGCTTTCCTTCAAATTCATGGCTTCTTTTTTTTTAACATTATTATTATTGCATGTGTATGTATGTATGTGTATGTTCCTCAGTTGTTCAGTATGTATACTGTTAGTTGTATGTGTGTTTTCAGGGCTTACCATTGGCTAGGTAACTAGCCATTATGTTCTTCTTATGACAATGAGAGATAGGTATGAAGAGAGCAGGTATGAGCTAGATAAAAAATTACACCAACCTTTTATGACCCATCCTCAGAGCTCTACATATTGTTTCACCTGTTCTATGTTTGAGGGAGACACAGAAATCTCTCCCAGGTTAAAAGTGAGGTGACACAGATTCTTCTTTAAAGTGAGCTGCAAAGGTCACTTTCCTATTTTCGTTTCTCTTCCTCTGACAGATACCTAACAAAAAAAAAAAAAAAAACACAACCTAGAGACCAGAGTAACATAATTTCCACCTATGTTCTAAAATTTACCCTTCTATCCAGAGGTAAGCATAGCTCCCATCCTGTATCAAAGACACGTCTCTTTATAGCAAATAAGATTACTACAGAAAACCACACATGATCATAAGACAGAGATCAATGGGAAGCTCATACCTAATAAATACATCTTCAATGTAACTCCTGAACTGAAGGCTCAGGGAACATCATGGAAGAGGAGGAGGAAAGATTGTAAGAGCCAGAGGACCAGGACATCTGCCATAAGATTGTGTCCCCTAGAAATGCCAAGGAAGCCAAGCCCACTAAACCTCAATAATACAGCTGCTTAAACAAAACCTAAACAGTGAAAATACCAATAGACATACTGACCCAGAATGGGGACATCTCATGGAGTACAAATCTCAGACAAAGAACTACAGACAACTAATGACCATTGAGAAAGAAAGAATTAGCCTCTCACAGGGATGAGTCCCCTCCCCAACTGATTATCCAATACAAAGTGGTCAGCTTTAAAACCGTGAATATATAAGACACTCCCACAGAGCAAATTATAGAAGAAAGTATTTGTTTGCTTTCAGGTTATAACCCATCACTGATAGGGAAGTCATGGCAGGAACTCAGGCAGCTAGTCCTATCATTTCCACAGTTAAAGGCAAGAGAGAATGAATGCTTACTTGTTGGTTTACTATCAGCTATCTTTCTTCTTTCCTATACTATTCAGGACATCCCACCACTCACAATGGGCTAGGCCTTTCTATATCAATTAGCAATCAAGACAGTCTCTTACAGACATGCCCGCTGGCCAATATGATTCAGGTTACTCCTCACTGAGCCTCTCTTCCCAAGGGATTCTAAGTTGTGGCAAGTTGACGATTAAAACCTAAACATCACAGTCATACCACAAAATGAACCAACATGGACTGAAGATAGTGTTATGACACCTATTCAAAACAGAACCTGTCATGTAGCATGCATTCCTACCTTGTCAACCTGTGAAATGCCCATGTTCTTTTTCAGATCCCAAGGTCTTACCCCATTTTGACATCAGCTTGACATCAAGATCTTTTCCTCTGATCTGGTCTAGATGCCAAAAATACCTCACATATGTGGTTCTATGAATCCCTGATATAAAGACCAGAGAATAAGGAGGAAACACTATTGACCACTACGTACTCAGTTTCCCATGATGGAATGGGTGCCAGGTGATGGTTATATACAGACATGTCTACAAAGAAAAGGGACAAGACATGCTTTACAGGAATAGAATTCTGCTTCTTTCTAACAATAATATTTTGAAAATATTTTTTAATTCATTTCTTCTTTTAAACTTTAACATTGTCATTCTAACTCAAAGCTGTGACTCTTAGTCTTGGCAAGATGCAAATAGAATGAAAGATGAATCCCAGTAAAGGAGTAGGGGTGGTATGTTCTGATTCTAGTTGCATGTGCTCTTGATCACATAGCCACAGAGTTCTATCTATAGGAGTTTACCAACATGTTCTCCCTAGCCCACCTACTAGCTATGAAGATGAGGCTGGTGTTGGCAAATGGCCAACACAGCACTGTTATTATGTTCTGTCTGCATAAGAAGTGACATAGAGTCTCTTTGTACTCAGGCTTTGTATCAAGTGAGAGGCACATGGGTTCAAGGCTATCAGCAACCATTTCCTCAGCCCTATGACAGAGCTGTCCACAGAACAAAGGCAGAAACAAGTGGGAAGCAAAGCCAAGAACTTGGGTGAACAGAGGTCTGATGGTATCATTTTACCAAGGCCTTTTTTTCTAGTTCTTAAATCTAATAATGAGCCTCGTTCTTTGCTTAAGATACTGTGTGTTTACCATTTGTATCTAAAAGTATTTTCCTACAGTACCATTTTCCTTCCTGAGTGCTTTACTTTTAACTTAGCTCTGGCTTCCCATGGGCCATCACCATGGAAAGATGATGGAAGGCCATCATAAATTACAAAGGCCCATCTTGTCCTAGGGCATTCTCATGTGAAAAGAAAGCCTTCCCTCTTACTACTGGGTCTGCTAGTTCTTCCAAATTTTGGCAGCACCTAGAAAGGAACCACAGGTCACAAGTAAGTATCTCTATACAGAATCAATGCTGCCATCATTACCTCTGCCCCAGGTTCCCCTCAACAGTGAACAAGCCCCCTAAAATGTGCACACACTTCAGAGAGAATTGTGCGATGATCTCAGAAGAGAGGTTCACACAAAGTACAGACCATCCCAGATGCTGCCCTGTCCACACCTTCCATTCTCCCAGGGTCCTGCCTGTCAGCTTCCCTCTTACTTGGAAGGGACTAGTATCAATATGTCAATAGGAGACCATCCTTTAATCACTGCAAAGTTCTTCTTGATTATAAAAATGAGCTCAACTTTGGCCTCTAGGGTCTTCTGCAAGATAAGTGAGAATGTTTAGAAGAGCTTAACAATGCTGAGCCTGTGTTCAACACTTGGGAAGACATCATACATTCTAGACCAATATAGAACCCAAGGCTTCAGATATCAGAGTCTGAGAAGGGAAGATCCAAACCTCAATAGGGTAATGAGATCAAAGGTCAAAGACGTTGCAGGAAAAGTGCTGAGTATGCTGAGTAGTCATCACTACAAGGAACAAATTGAGAGGTGTGTTATAATACACACCACACCTTAGAATTCTTGCCTTCCATATTTTGAACCCAAAGCATCTTGCCTGTGATGCATGACCCTGAAGAAGGATATTTTACATGTTTTAGTCCTTGAACATGTCATTCATTTGCGTTGACACTCAAATGAGCTAAAGGCTGCAGCAAAACTGGGGTTGACAATAGCTGTGCCACCTTCCAGCATGTAGCTGTGACACCAAAGCCACTGCATGTTTCAGTTCATTGACCACCAATATTAACAAAATACTTGCAACTCAGCTCAAAACAATACCAAATGCTAAGGATGGTGAGTGTCACCTTTTAAGCTACCAAACCAAACACCCAATGCAATGTGTATTGCAGAAAGAGCTCCCTTCTGTTAATTTGTTGTCCAAGAACTTATGGACAAGATACTCTTCTAAAAGTGAATGTAACAAAGACCCTTATGCTCAGTAACAAGGTGGACTCAAAGGGTGGGAGGATGCATAGATCTCCCTGGGAAGGGAAAATAGATTTCACAGGTGGACAGGGCAGGCAGGGATGGAAACAGGAGGGATCAGGTGGGTGGGGAGGGATGGAGAGAGTGCTGGGTGAAGATGACTGGAACTGGGAGGCATTTTGGGGTTGAGGTAGAAACCTAGAGCAATGAACACTCCCTGGAATCTGTGAGGTGAGACTAACAAAGACTCATGGGAATGGAAATATAAAGCCTGAACTCACCATCTCCTGTAACAAAACAAGGTTTCCAATGATGGGATTGGAACACCAACCCAGCCACAAAACCTTAGACCTACAATTTGTCCTGCCTGTAAGATGTGCTGGGGTAAAGGTGGACAGAACTTGTGAGAGTGGCCAACCAATGACTTGTCCAACTTGAGACACAAGCCACAGGAGAAGAGTCCATGCCTGACACTGCCCAGATGTCCAGAAACCAGAGGCTGGATGGCCCAGACACCTAGGATAAAACCAAACACTACTGGAAAAAAATCAATACAATGATTCCTAATAATATTCTGGTATACTCAGAGTAGAGCCCAACATAATCATCATCAGAAAGGTTCCATCTAGCAACTGAGAGAAGCAGATGCGGAGACCCATAGCCAAACATTAGGTGAAGCTCTGGGAATGTCATGAAAGAGATAGAGAAAGGATTGTAGGAGCCAGAGGGATCAGGGGCACCACAAGAATTCAGCTTTACCAGGGCACAAAGAGCCTGCACATACCTGACCTAGGTCCTCTGCATATATGTTATGGGCTTTGTGGCTTTCTGTTCTTGTAGGACTCCTAAAACTGAAAGCAGGGGCTATGTACGACTCTTCTGCCTGATTTGGGGCCCTTTTCTTCTTACTGGGTTGTCTCATCCAGCCTTGATACGAAGTATATGCCTAGTCTTATTGTAACTTGTCGTGCTATTTTTGGTTGATCTCCCTGGTAGGCCTGCTCTTTTCTGAAGGGAAACAAAGGGGAAGTGGCTCTGGGAGAAATGGGATGTGAGAGGAGGAACTGGGAAGAGAGGAGGGAGTGGAAACTGTGGTACAGATGTAATATATGAGAGAAGAAAAAAATTAATTAATTTGAAAAAAAAAAAAGAAATGGAACAAGCCAAGTAGACACACAGAGAGGCTACTGTGTTAAGGGCAAAGGAATGGCCTAAGCAGAGGCCCTGAGGTAGAGTGCACCTGCACGGAACAGTCAGGGAAGTGAAGGCCTGTGACAGGGACAGGATAAGCAAGGGAAAACTGATGAACCAGGGCTGTCCCCAAGAGTACAGGCCTTTGGTTCCCAATGGCCTCCCTCTACTCTTGGGTCTTGCCATTCTATCAGGCCATAAAATCCAGAACTTACTACCCTGAATAACAGCAGCACCCAGCAGCTATTTCCTTCCTTTGTGCACCAGCAGGAGCCACCTTGCCTCCCCATGGTGTCTGCCTATGCCTCCTTCATAGGACTAACAAGCGTGAAGAATTGAATCCAGCCCAGCAACATCAGCTTACAGATCCAAGCTCCTGGGACCTCCCAATCAAAAGCTGGCACTGGTGAGACACGGGCAAGCCAGGCTCAGGATGAGGAGTTCTCACCTCCTGCATAGTGAGGCCCACAGGCCATTCTGCCAAGGCTTCCCAGGGCCAATCAGACAAAAGGCAGCCAAGGCCTGACAGCCAGAGCATTAGAGCCGCAGGAGGCATCTGAGGCAAAGCTCCCCAGCTGCTCAGCACAACTGAATCAGCCCTTCTCCAAAGGAAGGAGCATGTTACCACGCCCCAGGCATGCCAGGAGCTCCTTGGATCCACAATTCCTCCCATGACTCCCCACTCCTGGGACTCTGGGTTAGAGTTAAACTGCTCTATTTATTACCATCCAAGATTCTTGCTTGGCAGACCCCAGAGACAGTTGACCCAAACCAACAGTGACAAGTGGCCACACTCAAGTCAGCAAGTACCAAGTTGGCTGCCATCTTTCAACAGCCCTGCTTTCTGCCTTCTCCTTTCTCACACTTAAACGTCTTCTCAATGCCACAAGAAAAACAGAACCCTGAGGCACCACCAGAGGAATAAACTATTGGGAGATGGTTTTGATGACTCACTAGATCATGGCAAAGTTACTGGCTATCTCTGGCCCTAAGTCCCAGTCTAAGATTATAGGGCTGACAAGCAACTGCGATAAGAACAGACATAATTATTAAGCTACAAAGACAACAGTGTGCTCTGCCTTAAGAACAAAGGACTCTGAGCTACAAAGAGGGACTGAAGTGAAGGACTGAAGGGTCAAGATCCAAGTTGCTTCTCAGAACAAGAAATGAGAGGATAAGAAAGCAAAGACCCTTTTTTTTGCCTTCCAATAGGCGAAAAATATAAGACTAAAGTTTGAACGGATTGAAATTGGGGTGTAGAAATAACAATATAAGGCCTCCTGCACCAAAGTATGAGTTGCCATCCCAGGGTAGATGGCTAATACACTAAAGCTCTAAAAAAACATTCTTTTGCTCTGAAAATCTGATGTCACTAAACTCAACATCAGTAAAGAGGGAGACAGAACTCCAATTATTCTATCTCAGAGCACCAAGAGTATAGCCACTGCTAGAGAGGAGAAAACCAAGGTATGCTACAGATGGAAGAGAGTTAAAGGGAAACCAGTTATACATCCAGCCCCTGTATGGAGCTGGCCTAGTACACATCTCAAGGGTAGACCATCATCTGTTTTGTACTGCTTCACACACAGGCTGGGTAATTTGTAGAGGTTTATTTCTTACAGTTCTGGAAGCTGGGAAGTAAAAGATCACAAGACTTTAATATACCATGAGCCTTCTTAGTGTACCATCTCAAGGCAAAAGGCAAAGGCTCCATGATTCTGAAAGCTGGAGGTCCAAGGTCAAGGAGCCACATCTGATGAAGTCCTTCTTGATGTATCAAAGCATGGCTGAAGTCTTCTATGGTAAGAGAGGATGTAAGAGAGGAAGCAGACCTGAGATCATACTTACTTTAACCTTTCCAGGGTTAATCGCTTCACCCTTATGGTAGCCATAAAGTCATGTGTAATAACAGAGTACTGTGCATGCATAACAGCATGACGCAAGTGTATTATAATGATAATGGCTGTACCAAAACCTGCTTGAGATGTATTTAGCCTCATAGTACGTAGTCTTTGGCATTGTCAATAAGACAACACCCCTGAATCAGCCATCATGAGACAATCTAAGGTCCATGCCAGCTATGTACAGAGTGCTTGCCCCTTCACTGTAGACAGATTTAGATGACGTAAGTCCCAACAGTGACTTCACTGGATGATTCCAGGTTAATCATCTCCCTTTTATGGACTACAATTTATGATTATTCTAGTAGAGGAAATAAGACTAGATAATCTTTTGGAGACCTCCCAGCTTTGACATTTTAATATGCAGAGACTTAATTAGTGCTCTACCAAAAGTGTACTAATCATATAAATAAAACATAAAAATATTTATAATTAATTGAACCTGAAACAGTTAGTGTAGTATAAAAGAAATGAACAGACACCAAAAAAATAACAAAAGAACTAATAATTTTCAAATGATATTTTGGATCTTTAGTCCCTTGGACTCAGTTCTAAGCCCAGCTACACACACATTTGGCAACATTAAACCTCTCTTCCTGGCAACACAGGATTCACATGAGGAGCCGTGTGCCCTCTCTCTGGCCAGCTAGAGGCACCCTGCCCTGCAGCTGGCTCTGCCATGATGAAGAACTCCAGCTGCCAGCTGCCTTCTAAGGGATGGTCACACATCTCCAGTGTGCCTACGTATTGTAGCCCAACTCCATGTCAAAGACCATGTCCCTAAATAAAACACATAAAACTAACATGTCATTCTGTGTGCACTTGGACACCATCACTCTCCCCCAAAGACTCAAGCATAGGTCCAGAGAGAGAAGGAGAAGGGGGTACCTGAATGGGGTGAGGGTAACCTTGGTCCGGCATTTTGTTCTTCTCAGATCACCAGAGCCAACTTGAACTAGATGTGGAAGTGAGAGGCCCAAACACCATCAGCTGAGAACAAATGCATTCGTCTCTGGACTGCAGAGCTGAGCTGGATCCTACGAGGCAACAGAGCCTTGGTTCAGCTTCCACCCAAGAACTGGTTCTACTCTAGTGGGAATGAACTGATTTATGAGTGAGTCTTTAAGTTTGTATGATCCTATTTAGACCATTGAGAGAGCCATAATCACACCCAGCCACCCAAGGGATCAGCTCAAAGCAGAGTGTGTGCATGCATGCATGTACATGTAAGCATGGGAGACATAGAGATTCACATAAAAAGATTTCCTGGGCATCTGATTCGCCCAGACATCTCAGGTTCAATTTTCTTTCTTTCTTTTTTCATTAATTTATTTGTTCATTTTACATCCTAATCACAACTCCACTCCCTTATCTCCTCCCAGTCCTGCCCTCCCACCCACTTCTCCCATATACCCATCCCAGTACGAACCCCCCTAGCACATCAGGACTAAGTGCCTCCTCTTTCACTGAGGCAAGACAAGGTTGCACTGATAGGAAAACAGGATTCAGAAAGAGGCAACAGACTCCAAGTCAGAGACAGTCCTGACTCCAACTGTTAGGGGTCCCACTTGAGGACCAAGGAGCCATCAGCTTCATATGTGTAGGGGGCCTACGACCAGTCCATGTATGTTCTTTTGGTTGGTGGTTCAGTTCTATGAGCCACCATGGGCCCAGGTTAGTTGGATACATATGTCTTCTTGTGGTGTCCTTGACCCCTTTTGCTCCCCCAATCCTTTCCCTAACTCTTCCACAAGACTCCCTGAGTTTGCCTAATGTTTGGGTGTGGGTCTCTGCATGTGGTTCCATTATCTGCTGGATGAAGCCTCTCAGATGACAGTTATACTAGGTTCCTGTCTACAAAGATAGAAGAGTATCATTTATAGTATCAGAGGTTGGCTCTCTTCCATGGGGTGGGTCTCAAGTTGGGCCAATCATTGGTTGGCTATTTCCTCTCTCTCTGTTCCATCTTTTATCTCTATACATCTTGTAGCAGGACAAATTTTGGGTCAAGGGTTTTGTGGATGGGTTAGTGTACCCTCCCTCCACTAGAAGATGTTTGAATCCCACTAAAAAGGAAAAATAAAATAGACATAGGATGTAGGATAGAGGAAACTGGGTGAGAAGGGGGTGACAAAAGGGGGTAGAGAGGTGGAGGGGTAATCAGGTGCAGGGAAAGTGAGAATGGTGGTGAGAGGGCTGAGAGAAAGGAGAGAAATTGGGATTGGGGTATCTCTGGGACAAGCTGGAGACCTGGGGTGGGAGATATTTCTGGGAATACATGGGGGTGACCCTAACTAAGACTCTTAGGAGGAGGGGATACTGAGACTGAACTTCCTCATCCTGTAGCTAGTCGGGTTTGATTTTCCAATGAAGGGGCTGCTGACAAGAAATAACACAGGTCACAGCTTAGAATTTCTTCTACTTGCTACTAAAATTGCAAAATAAGTAAATGTGTGTACATGTGGGTTTTTTTTAATACTTAATGCTAACTTAATTTTTTTTCCCTAAAACTGTAAGCAGAATGTATTCCTTCCAAACACTGAAGTTCTACCCACTAGTGTGTAAGAATAAACAGTATAAAATCCTTTAGAAAGCCAGGGATGAGATGTCAGCCATCCTCAAGCAAGGAGAAAGGCCTTGGAGTGAACCCCTCATCTTGGACATAAAGCCTCTCCAAATCACAAGATACACATCTACTCTAAACCACTCAGTCTGTGGTGTTTGCATTGGCAGCCCTAGGGCACCAACACACCCAGTCTTTATCCTTCCACAGGCCACTCACAAGCGGGAGTCACAGAACATCAGAACAAAAACAGTCCTGGGTACCTAGAGGTACTTTGCATGACACTGTTAAGAGGGGGAGATGAGCCAGACTCGGGTAGTGGCAGTGACTGAGCTTCCTCTTACGCCATTTTGATTATACAAGATTGAGGGATTCAGGTTTGGCAGCCCCTGAAAAACCTGTACAAACACAAAGCAAATTCTCTGTGGAACTCTGTCCCACACTTGCCAAGTTGAATGGAAGTGGTGATGTGAGCCCTGACTGCCTGATTGTCTAGAGAGTACTATCTTAGTAAACCATATGTGTACCCAGAGGAACCTCTAAGAATCCAGAAGAAAGATTCCTTGGATGATACCAGAAGGTTTTTATCAAGAGCAACAATACTCGCCTGTGGATCGCAACCCCAATGGGGGTCAAAGGACCCTTTCACAGGGGTCACATAAAAGATATCCAGAATGTGATATTATGTTATGGTTCATAACAGTAGCATAATTTATATTTATGAAATAGGAACAAAAATAATTTTATGGTTGGGGTCACCAAAACACGAGGAACTGTATTAAAAAGTTGCTGCCTTAAAAGGGTTGAGAACCACTGTTCTAGAGCTATGCAATAGACCATAAAAAGAAGCTACAAGTAGAGTTTCCGTGGCCTAAACCTGCTCTGAACCTCCAAGTCTTTTGCTGAGAGCCACGCTGCTCTCAAAAATGGTAAATTTTGGTTCAATATTCTGTCATCACTGTGACATTTATTTCTTGACTGAGATCCAGGGGTCCTGCATGAAGTAATAGGGTAAGGACAAAGGAGACTTGGCTAGTCAGAGGTAGCCCTAGAGAGGCTTAAATCTGAGCTAGCCATTGAAGAAAATGAAGCCTGGAAAGCCACCTCAGCAAGGAGATAGCTCCACAGTCAGATTTCATTTCAGGATTCATTTGTGCGGTTGTCTTTGGTCCCTGTATCCAGGCTTCTTGGGGATTTTTATCCACAATATTGAATATTGACAATGCCAGCCTAGGAGAAAGGGAGTAAAAGCAAAAGACAGTTCTTCCAGCTACAGAGTGTATGGACTAAATGAGAAAAGCAAGTTCCTTTGGAAGGCAAGCTCATTGCCCATGGCTAGGTCTTTTGAGGAAAACATTACAGGCTTAAACATTATTGGGCTACTTTAAATTCTTCACAATTTTCCAGCATCCCTAAATGTTGAGGGTTTATGAATTTATGAATGAGTATGGGAAGCTTCCCGTACTAACTTTCTGGTAGGGAGACCAAGCAGCAAGAGAGGGCTCCTTCCAGTGATTTAGCTGCAGCACCCCAGTAACACTAGTCAGCTGCCTGAACTTGATCTGCCTGTAAGGTTAGACCTCTGGGCTAATAGCTTATCACACTATACTAATTGTTGAACAAATCTACATTTATATCTCTGCTGCCTCCAAACTTCATCTTCCACCTCTGTGTTGAGTTCTATTGGTTTTCCCATGACTGTGATAACTTAAAAGGGGAGAGACATAGTGTGCTTCAGAGCATCAGTCATTGTTTCTTGTCTCTGTATACTTGAGCCAAGCATGTTGGGAGAATGTGTAGAGGAGGCTCTTTCATCAAATTGTAGCCAAGAGGTAGAGTAACCAAGAATAACTTTAACAGCATGTGCCCTGGGACCTACTTTCCCTAGCTAGCCCCCACTTCCTAAAGTTCGCACAACCTCCCAGGAAAGTGGCACCAGTTGGAGATCAGACATTCCACAAACACATCTGTAAAGGACATTTCCAACTCAAACCATAACAGGACATGAAAAGTGGTACCCAAATCAAGAATGATAGTTAACCATATACTAGAATTGTCTTTCTTTCAAGCTCTACCAGTTCATCTTGAAGGTGAAGTGTATTGAAAACTTTATAGAGTTGTCAGACGAAATTTGTTGTCTTGGAAGTGAACAACAGTTGGTCTTGTAAAGATATTCTTCTCCTTTGTTCTGACATAGTAACAATATTCCTGGCTGTGTTGTGTGGTTAGAGGAACACCAATAGGGTTAGGGTTAGTAATGTACTGGGCCAGAGCCTCTCCAAGGCCTGGAGGGCTAAACTCACCTAAGGGAAGAAGGTTACCATCCCATGGAACGCCAGGAAATAAGTAATAGGGTGAGTACTGTCGTACATGTGGCCTCGGCCACAAGAATGTCAAGATGTCTAAGAGCGATTTCCCATATAAAAATAGAATCTTCTAGTTGAAGTCTGCCTAGAACTAGGATGTTAAAACCTGGGCCAAGTGGTTTAAACAGCTGCCAGCCCTTTAGGGCTAGAAGTTAGGTGTTCATGATCAGAAGTTAGGAACTTAGAGAACGTGCCGTGAGAACAGCTTTTTTACTTCTCTGTGCAGTCCTTTCTTTGTTTGGCTCCCTTGAAGATCTTTTGCTATTGTTTGAAATGTATAACCTGCCTCAGTTACTCTAAGGAAAAATCTTAGTAAAATGAGATGCTATACTTTGGCAAAAAAAAAAAAAAAAAGCCTATGCATTAAGATCTTAGTCCCCAGGCAGTAGTACTATTTGAGGAGACTCTGGAAACTTTACGAATTAAGATCTGTCATATTTAAGTAGATTATTGCGGAAGGTGGAGGTGGGGCTCTTTAAGAGTATTATTCCTCTTTGTTCCTGGTCCCTTCTTTCTTCTTTTGGGTCACTTCCTGTCCACAACGAGGTAAAGAAGCTTCTCTGCCACACTCTCTTGTTACCATGATGTTGTGTCCAAGCACAGAGCCCCAAGACCACTCATGAAGACTCTAAAGCAGCAGTTTTCAACCTTCCTCACGCTGTGGTAACCCTGAACCATAAAGGTATTTTTAATTGCTGCTTCCCAACTGTAATCTTGCTACTGTTGTGGACTGAAATGTAAATATCTGTATTTTCCAATGATCTCCTGTGAAAGGATCATTTGACCCCCAAAGGACTTGAAACCCACAGGTTGAGAACCACTGCTTTAAAGTGTAAGCCAAAGAATCTCTTCTTCCCATAAGTTGTTTATATGTGGTAATTTGGTCTCAGAAACAAAGAAAACTGACACACTCATGCTCTCATTTGATGTCAGGAGGGGAATTATCCAGCCCATGGCCCAGAGGCTATATACAGCTGAGGGTAGTCTCTGAATGGGGCCCAAAGAAAAAATTCTAAATTTACTTTTAAAACTATGAGGACTGGTTTTTAATTTTTTTGGTTGGTTGGTGTTTTTTTGTAACTCAATTGTATGGTTCTTGAGTGTATACTTTACAGATGACAGCACTGTGCCACAATGTCAAAGGCCAGACAAACCTAATTCTGTTAATTCCATACATATCTTAGTGAAACAGACAACTTTCTGGGAGAATAGAAGTTTCCAGGATCGAATCAAAAGGCTGTTCTCTGAACAGACCATTAACTACAAAAGAAGTGAAGCATTGTGGGAGAATGTTCTCTGTAAGAGGTTCTGAGCTCAGGTAGTTTTATGGGTGAGTTCTTCTGGATGGTTCTAAAGCAGAGGAAGATATGGAAAGCTTCAAAGAAGTAATTTACCTGCTATATATGCTATTTAACCCTGGACTACTATGACAACCATCAATATGTCAACTAGAAGAAAGTCCTCTAACATCATCTAAATAGAGTCTAGAATATAAAAATGTTGTGACTTAAGAAGTAAAAGCCTTACTGAGCTGGAGGATAGGATCTGACATCTGTAACCGACATGCCAGTGGCGGTGGAGCACGGATGCATGTCCACTCATGGCAGAAGCAAGGCTGCATGGGAAGAGTTCTGCCACTGTCGCAAACGTAGCACCAGATCTAGTCAGTGACATGAAGCACAAACATTATATTTACTTTTTGTGCTTATTTAGTGTTGTTCTTTGTGAATCTGGGGTTCAGGTGACATGTACATGCCATGGCATACCTGCAGAGGTAAAAGGTCAACTTTGTGGAATCAGTTCTCCCCTTGCACTTAAAATACTTGTTGATTTCTATGCGGATGAGGGCTTTGCTTGTATGTATGTATATATACTGCATTTATGCCTGGTTCCCACGGAAGCCAGAATAAGATGTCAGATCTCTTGGAACTGGAGTTACAGGTGGTTATGAACTGCCATATGGGTGCTGACGCCTCAACCCAGGTCTTCTGCAAGACCAAATGTTCTCAACTTCGTAGACATCTTTCCAGCTTCCCACTTGCAATTTTATATGGATTTCTGGTATCAAACCTACGTTTTCAGGTTAGCCTAGAAAATGCCCTTACACACTGAACCAGCTCCCAGGCCCCAAATATCATTAATTTAGTTGTTTGTTTGTTTATCTAGGCTTTTAAGACAGAGTTTCTCTGTGTAGCCCTCACTGTCCTAGAACTCACTCTGTAGACCAAGCTGACCTTAAACTCAGAGGTCTTCCTGCTTCTTCCTTCCAAGTGTTGGGACTATACTCATGTACCACCATACTCAATTTCCAAAATATAATATTTTTAAAGGACAGAAATAAAATGCCATTATTATAAATAATTCAAATAGAATCAAAGAGAAAAACTATCAGAACTAAGAATAAGAGTTAGGCCTACTGGTTAAAAAATATAGTGGGGAAAAACATTCCATTTAAGTTAATAGAGAAATAATGATAATAAATTTTCCTTTATTTATTTATTTATTATAGTTTATTCAATTTGTATCCCAGCAATAGCCCCCTCCCTCATCCCCTCCCAATCCCACCTTTCCTCTTTCTTCTTCTCCTATTTCCCTCCCCAAGTCCACTGATAGGGGAGGTCCTCCTCCTCTTCCATCTGACCCTAGCCTATCAGGTCCCATCAGGACTGGCTCCATAGTCTTCCTCTGTGGCCTGGTAAGGCTGCCTTTTCCTCAGGGGGAGGTGATCAAAGAGTCAGACACTGAGTTCATGCCAGAGACAGCCCTTGTTTCCCTTACTAGAAAACCCACTTGGAGACTGAGCTGCCACAGGCTATATCTGTGCAGGGGTTATCTCCATGCATGATACTTGGTTGGAGTATCAGTCTCAGAAAAGACCCCTCAGCCAAGATTTTTTGGTTCTGTTGCTCTCCTGTGTAACTCCTGTCTGTTCCATGTCTTTCTGTCTCTTCCTTTTTTTCATAAGATTCCCTGCACTCTGCCCACAGTTTGGCTATGAGTCTCAGCATCTGCTTCAATACCCTAATAGGGAGAGTCTTTCATAGGCCCTCTATGGCAGGCTCCTGTCATGTTCCCTGTAATTTTTTAATATATTTTTTATTTATTACAATTTATTCATTTTGTATCCCAGCTGTAGCCCCCACCATTATCCCCTCCCAATCCCACCCTCCCTCATCTCCTCCCATGCCCCTTCCCCAGTCTGCTGATAGAACAGGATGTCCTCCGCTTCCATCTGACCCTAGCCTATCAGGTCTCATCATGACTGTCTTTCATAGTCTTTCTATGTGGCCTGGTAAGGCTGCTCCCCCCCCCAGGGGGAGGTGATCAAAGAGCCAGCCACTGAGTTCATGTCAGAGACAGCCCCTGTTTCCCTTATTAGGAAGCCTGTTTGGAGACTGAGCTGCCTCAGGCTATATCTGTACAAGGGTTATAGGTTATCTCCATGAATGGTCCTTGGTTGGAGTGTCAGTCTCAGAAAAGACCCCTAGCCCCAGCTTTTTTGGTTCTGTTGTTCTTCTTGTGGAGCTCCAGATCCTTCCATGTCTTTTGATCTCCCTCTTTTTTCCCTGCACTCTGCCCAAATTTTGGCTATGAGTCTCAGCATCTGCTTTAATACCCTGCTGGGTATTCTTTCAGAGGCCCTCTGTGGTAGGCTGCTGCCTTGTTCCTTGTTTTCACCTTCTTCTGATGTCTATCCCATTTGCCTTTCTAAATGAGGATTGATCACCTTACCCAGAGTCCTCCTTCTTGCTAAGCTTCTTTAGGTATACGGATTTTAGTATGATAATCTTATATTATATGTCTAATATCCACTTATGAGTGAGTATATACCCTGTGTGTCTTTCTGCTTCTGAGATACCTCACTCAGGATGATCTTTTCTAGTTCCTACCATTTTCCTGCAAATTTCAAGATTTCCTTGTTTTTAATTGCTGAGTAGTATTCCACTGTGTAGATGTACCACATTTTCTGCATCCATTCCTCCATTGAGGGTCATCTGGGTTGTTTCCAGATTCTGGCTATTATAAATATAGCTTCTATGAACATGGTTGAGCAAATGTCCTTGTTGTGCACTTGAGCCTCTTTTGGATTCATGCCAAGGAGTGGCAGTGCTGGATCTTGAGGTAGCGCTGTTCCTCTAAGAGCAACAATCAAAAAATGGGACCTCATGAAACTGAAAAGCTTCTGTAAAGCAAAGGACACTGTCAGCAGAACAAAACGACAGCCTATGGATTGAGAAAGGATCTTCACCAACCCTTTATCTGACAGAGGGCTAATATCCAGACTATATAAAGAACTCAAGAAGTTAAACAGCAAGAAATCAAGTAATCCAATTAAAAAATGGGGTACAGAGCTAAACAGAGAATTCTCAATAGAGGAATATTGAATGGCCGAAAAACTCAACGTCCTTAGTCATCAGGGAAATGCAAATCAAAACAACCCTGAGATTTCACCTTACACCCATCAGAATGGCTAAGATCAAACCTTAAGTGACAACACATGCTGGAGAGGATGTGAAGAAAGAGGAACCCTCCTCCATTACTTGTGGGAATATAAACTTCTTCAACCACTTTGGAAATCAATCTGGCATGGGAATAGTGCTATCTCTGTAATTTTTTTTATTTAATTTTATTTTTTTCTTATCAGTTACATTTTATTAACTCTGTATCCCAGCCATGTCCCGCTCCCTCATTCCCTCCCAATGCCACCCTCCCTCCCTCATCTCCACTGTGCCCCTTTCCAGGTCCACTGATAGGGGGGGACCTCCTCCCCATTCATCCAATCCTATTTTATCAGGTATCTTCAGGACTGGCTGCAATTTTTAAAAGAAGAAAATACTGCAAAGTATACCAACATTCTTTGAAACTTTCTGTGAGGCATAAAACCAGAGCTACACAAATGTCATATTCCCCTCTCAGGAAAATTGATTTTTTTTCAAAATTTTTTTTCAGAAGTTATCCATTACAGACAGGGAAGAACAGAGCTGTCAGGATGTGTTCTAACAAGTCCTGTACGTTCTCTAGATAGAGGCAATTTGAGACTGTAGTTGACAGTGTCTCCATCCACCCATGACCATGTGTGATGAACTGACATCCCAGAGAAAGTGGACACAGGTTTTAGGAAACCCATAGAAAGTGAGAACACTGGAAATCAGCTTCGGAAACTATGAAGCAGGCATTCCTTTGGTTCCGTACTTTTCAAAAATCCATGACTCATTCATTAAAGTGGAATGTAAACAAGTAAGATATGAATGCCAACCTCAAGAAAAACATTTCAAGAAGTGTCCGAGTTATCATTGGCATACTTTTCCCCACCTGTGACACCTACAGCATCTGATGGCACATAAAGCCACATGACAAAAGCAGTGCAGAGCCATGCTAAAAAATGTCAGACAAGCCACTTGAATGGTGCATCCAGACCCAAGCATGAATCATTTTTTTTTTTTTTGAGAAGGACAGCATCACAGCAAGGAAAGGATGGAGTTCTTTATCAGTGGAAAGGGCAAGAGGGTCACTCTGAGAGTATGAACAAATTCTCAACCCGGCATCATGGGAAATGATCTAAAGTGAATAAAGAAGTGTCTGGAACTGAATGTTTAAAAAACAAATTAGAAGCTGGACAGTATAGTTCAGTGGTAGAGAAACTTCCATCCCATGTGCAAGAACCTAGGTTCAATTCCCCTACAAAATGAAAGATGAACAAAAAACTAAAAGACAATGTTTTTCTTAAAGAAGATAGTTAAGAACATTGGAGCCCCATGAGGGCAAGATTTTTTACTGTTGCTTCTTGCTGCATTACTTACACAAAGAATAGTACCTGTTATGCACAATACACATATTGAAAGGATGAATGGATGAACAGCTGAATTTATGAATGGATTTTTTCTATTGTAAATTTAATGACTATGTCTTTTGTTACATTCTCTATCAAAGTTTTCTTTCTCTTTAGTGAAAAAGTTTTAAACTTCATTTCTTATTAAGAATAATATTTACTATAGATGATTTATCAAATTTATCTTTTGTCTTGGATTATTTGCATATTTAAGAACTGCTATGACATGAGGCCAGCCAATTCATTCAGCTTTCTCTTATAACATCTTCCAGCCGCTGCTATCTACACAAAGTACTTTATGATTCCAGGGAGCAGGAGGAAGCTGTCGCAACTGCAGAACTGGCTCATCTTCTCCCAAGTGGCCCTGTTTGTAGGCACTGGCAGAGAGTTCCCATCCCAAGGAGACTCTTCCTTCCCCAAAGCTCCTTTTGGACCCCACTCTTTCGCATAATTACTAGGTGAGATCATGTGTTTAGGATACCGTAGACCATCACCATGGAGATGGTGAGATGTCAAGGCACTGGCAAGAAGGCTCCCATGCAGTACAGTGCCAAGAGAGAAAGTGAGGGGATGAGGCACAAGGACCCAAAACATATCCTCATGGATCCATGAAGTCATCTTTATACATACTGTGTCCCAGGAGTCCTATCGGTTTAAAAAAAAAACATACAACATCCCATCTAGCCAGGAATGTGGCTACAGCAACTGTAGGAGAGATATTTCTGGTCCGCCTCTCTTCCACAGTTTCTGAGCATGACCTTAAACCTGCTAATGTCCTTGGTGGGTTCTCAATTCTGCTTTCCTGTTTCCTTTCTTTGCTTCTGCTCACATCATATCATCCTGCCCTCCCTGACCCCTACAGATTCTAAGCTGCACTTCCCTCCACCTCCTGAGCAGCATCTCCAAGAAAAGAATCAGATGGCCTTATGCATCCTGTAAAATTAATTCAGTGATTAACCACTGCCATGGAGGAGATAATTTTTTAATAATCCGACCTTTCTTTCTGTTTTATCTGACCTTTTCCAATGCTTTTATTTATCATACCCTACTCTAACTACATTCTTCCAAGTATTTGAAAACCCTCTTTTCTTCTAAAAGATCATATAGATTCCAAACAGCAAAGCTGAGTTTCAAATCCAGGTCTTTCCAACTACCAAACTTGTAGCCCTTCCAGTAACTGGGGTGAGTGACCTACCAGCCCAATTTTTCCATGACTTGTTTCAGGGTCAACACCACGATTTCCACATCCCAGTGAAACACCCTGTCGAAGCAAAACCCCATAGTTCAACACCTCTATCTCTTACTGTCATCTTTTCTGTGAATGCCAACTGCTCCTTCACACAGCTCCTTCTTTGCCTACCCTAGGATGCTTTCCAAAACCATCCTGTACTCAGGAAGAACATTTCCCCTGTCCTGCTACCAGCCTGGTGCTACCTACATCATAGCAAATAATCCCCCTCATGAAAGACCCAGTTCATTACCAATGTCCCTTGCTAAAAGATTAATTTCCTCTTGTTGGAACAAAGGCCTATCTATCTCTGTGGCCTCAGTGCTACACAAGAAGTAGAGCCCCATTAGTATTCTCACTGAGTGGGCTAGTCTGTTAAGGACTGTTCTTTTGGTCACCTGGAAACCACTATCTCCTCACCTTACTGTGTGCTTTCCAGGAATAACTTTGCAGTCAGTAAATTCAGGAATGGGTCATCTTCTGAGTCTCACAAGCAGTAAGGATAACCCCCAAAGCAGCTCTGGTTGGCAGTCACAGGCCTTGCTGGTTCCATAGGACAAGCATGACCCAGATGCTTCTGCTATGGGGTTTTACACCCATGGACCTCTTTCAACCCCTCTTAAGAATCTCTAAGAATGTTAGCTTGTGAGATCCATTTACAAAGCTGTTCCTTGGGAAGAGGAGATGTGTAAATCCATCACCTCGCAATAGGTTCCATTCTGAAGTTGAGAAATAAGGATGCCTGCCAGTGCCAGGAAAGAACTAGACCTTCAGCCACAACTACACAGAACGTGTTCCAGCCTAATGTGTCCTGAGAGAGAAGCCAGCAACCATCTGAAGAGAAAGAGAACAACAGTGGCTTCATTTAAATTGGATGCACTGCTTCCATGGACAGGAAGCTGAGCAAGAGGCCCAAAGGGAACAAACTCCATTGTTAAGTGAAAGGAAAGAGTTCAGATTCAGGCTGGATTTGATTTATCCAAATGAGTCTCGCTGCTCTGACAAGTAATTGTTGGAATTAAAGCCAGCTGATAGGTGTCAAAACACCAACATCAGTGTGCACTGGCTGCTCAGGAGGGACAGACATCTGATCCAGCTACCACCTTCTCTCTCCTGACTCTGCTTCATGATGAAAGCAGGGTGTCTGCCCTCCCAACCCCACCCCTGCTTTGCCCTGGATGTGACACTGCAAGAATTAGCAAATAATTAATTTTAGCTGTTGGAAGAAATGCAGAAGTGAAGGGAGTCAAGGCTGAGCAGAGGGGGCAAAAAAAGAGCAAAAGGCTGTCCCCTCAAACCAAGGAGTAAGATCCACAATTCAATGTGTTCTTAGTCAGTTCTCATTAATAGGACAAAATAACTGATATGACTTACAAGGAATAAAGGGTTATTTGGGCTCACCGTTTCCCAGGTTTCAGCCCATGATCATTTTGTTTTGCTGCCTCTGCTTTATTAAAAGGCAGGCCATTCTGGTGGGAAGGGGTGTGTTAGGAGGGGCAAACTGCTCACCACATGGCAACATGGGAGGAGTCAGAAATGAAGAGAAGGGGACAGAATATAACCTCCAGGGTATTCCTTCAGTGCTCTACTTCCTCTAAGCAGGACCTATCTTCTCAATATACTAACCCCACAGTGATCAACCCACTGAGAAAACCACAGTCATTATGGACCTGTTACTTCCCAAAGCCCATCAACTGGCAATCAGGCTACATTTAACAAATGAGCCTTTGGATGATGTTTCAGATTCACACAGCCAGTGAACAACCAAAGAGCTATATCCAGAGCAATCACAGCAAAATATTTCTTTTTTTTTTTTATTAATTACAGTTTATTCACTTTGTATCCCAACTGTAGCCCCCTCCCCCATTCCCTCCCAATCCCACCATCCCTCCCTCTTTTTTCTGGGGGAGGAAAATATTTCTACACGCACAGCCCTCGGGGGACAGCACTCTCTCCCAAATGTCCGTTTGCTCACACTGACCTTTGCACCTAACAAGACAGACAAGAAGTTTCCCTGTGAAACAGGGAAAATGAGAGGCAGGTGATCTGAGCTCCCTGCCAGTGTGTAGAAACGAGGCCACACTTGTTCCCAGTCTCTACCATCAACCCAGATTTTATTTCCTCAACAAACTCTCCACTGGCATTTACGAGCGCCAGGCATGGTTCCGATATTCTCTCATTTTATTATCTTAGCGATTCCCCAGCTCTCTTACTTTGCTTCCATCTGCTTCAACATCAGCATAGTCAAACACCCTAAACAGTGTCTTTGTGACCAGTGAGCATTAAACTGATTTGCCTCTAAGGCCCCTTATGATGTCAGATAGCTCAGAGGGAGACTACATTCATTCTTATTGGGCTTCTACAGTTCATCCAACCAAGATAAAAAAGTACTATGTCTGCCTACAAAGTACTAGGCACAGACCAAGGTTCAAGGTTTACCATGGCGCTAGACAGGAGCCAGCTCATGCCCGTGTGTCTCACTCAGCAAACCAGTAGACTGGGCTGGACCTTTTCAAGAGGAATACATGGGAAGCTGTAGTCTGTGTGGAGAGTCTGAGAAGGAAGAAAGGAATTCCAAATAAAACAGGAGTCAAGAATTCTATTTAGTGCCCTGGTTGGCAGGAAAAATATGGGCCCAGTAGCCAGTAGGGAGTGGTTTGAGAGTGTGTGATCACAGATCTTGTTCACACCATAAGATGTAAAAATTCATCTGACCAAATAGCTTCTATACAAAAACACATATACACACCACACTATCATAATACGCCTTACATACATACGCACATACACACACACACACACACACACACACACACACACCTTTTTGGCTTCTTTAAGAAAGTACAAAGTAAATGGGCCTAAGGACAAGGCAATGTTGTGTTTTCCATGAAAAATGAGCAAGGAAACTCCTACAGGAGGGATGCTTCCTACTTGCAAAGGACAACATCCACTAACTGACAGACTGCTGCACCTTTTCCTCATTTTTTTTCTTTCTGTATTTTTTCATTAATTACACATTATTCAATTTGTATCCCCCCATAAGCCCCTCCCTACTGCCCTCCCGAACCCATCCTCCCTCCCCCTTCTTCACGCATGCCCCTCCCCAAGTCCACTGATAGGGACTTCTCCTTCCTTCTGATCTTAGTCTATCAGATCTCATCAGGAGTGGCTGCATTGTCATCTTCTGTGGCCTGGTAAGGCTGCTCTCCCCTCAGGGGGAGGTAATCAAAGAATAGGCCAATCAGTTCATGTCAGAGGCTGTCCCTCTTCCCATTACTATGTAACCCACTTGGACACTAACCTGCCATGGGCTACATCTGTGCAGGGGTTCTAGGTTATCTCCATGCATGGTACTTGGTTGGAGTATGGGTCTCTGGGAAGACCCCTGTGTTCGAATTTCTGGTTCTGTTGCTCTGCTTGTGGAGTTCCTGTCCTCTCCAGATCTTACTATTTCCCACTTCTTACATAAGATTCCATGTACTCTGCCCAACAGTTGGCCATGAGTCTCAGCATCTGCTTTGATAGTCTGCAGGGCAGAACCTTTTAGAGGTCCTCTGTGGCAGGTTCCCAGCCTGTTTCCTGTTTTCTTCCTCTTCTGATGTCCTTCCTCTTTGCCTTTTGGGAAGGGGATTGAGTATTTTAGTCAGGGTCCTTTCTATTGATTAGTTTCTTTAGATGTACAGATTCCAGTAGATTCATCCTATATTACATGTCTATATGAGTGAGTATATACCTTGTGTGTCTTTCTGCTTCTGGGACAGCTCACTCAGGATGATCCTTTCCAGGTCCCACCATTTACCTGAAAATTTCATGATTTCTTTATTTTTCATTGGTGAATAATATTCCATTGTGTAGATATACCACAATTTCTGCATCCATTCTTCAGTTCAGGGGCATCTGGGCTGTTTCCAGCTTCTGGCTATTACAAATAAAGCTGCTACAAACATGGTTGAGCAAATGTCCTCATTGTGTACTTGAGCTTCTTTTGGATATGTGCCTAGGAGTGGTATAGCTGGATCTTGAGGAAGCGCTATTCCTAGTCCTTTTCCTCATTTTTACTTAAATGCTTTCTCCTCAAAACCAGCACCCGAAGCCAGTCATTGGAACCACAGTGCCAGCTGCTGCTACTGGCCTATAGAAACCTCTGTCAGGACTCAGTTCATCATGGAAACAGCCCTGAACTAGCGACCCCTTCTCTCAACTTCTTGCTCCAAATCAATGGAAATCTGCCTTGCTGCAGGATGACTATCACCCCAGGCAGGAGACAAAGCCTTTGGAATGTCTGAGCTCCAGAAGACCTCATCCCTAGCAAGCTCCTGTCCTTCCACAGACAGTGGTCCTTGCCAGGGAGGCCAGGCTGAGGGACAATACCTTTCACAAGGACTTTCCTCTGTCCTTTAAGGAATTTTTTTCTCTCTAAGCTTGCTCTGATCCACTTGTAGTTTTTCTAGCCCAGGGATATGAAGATGTAATGATTATCGCCTGTAGCCAAGACCTAAGGAAAGAGAGCCCTCTAGATTTGTGGCGCTCAAGTTAAAAAAAAGAAAACACCATTTCTTTGCATAGGAAAAGCACTAGTCTGAAAATCAACAATCATCCCTCCCATGATCACAGGACACTTGCCTGGCTGAGTAATTTCCTGAAAGATAGGACCATCTTGTTAGTCTCACTGTGCTACTGGTTCATTTTCTGGATCTTCTTTGGGAGAACCAAGGAAGAGTAATACCACAATCCATCCAAGGGCTGCCAGCTCAGAGTGGCCAACCAGCTAAGGCAGCCTTAAGGTGGAAGCTATAAGTGCTTAGAATGAAGCTGTCACATTCTATGGTTAGCATTGTATGTAGAACAGTATCTAACACTGTGTAGGTAGTGCTTCCAGGCCCAGTTAAAATGGTATGAAGAAAAAAAAGACTATGGAAAAGTGTAGGTGAACTTTTTATCTATTTTATTGAGGCTCTTCTACCTCTACCTTCCTTCCAACCCCCCAGAACTAGGTAGGAGAGAACGAAGGTTAGAGGGCACATAGTTCTCTTTAGACTTAGTTACCTGGGGCAAGCCCAATCTTTGCAGTCAAGATACCCAGCAGTTCAGTAAACCAGCAAACAGCAAACACAGCAACAGGATGAACCAGCAGCCACCTTCTTCCTTTGAGCACCCCCAGTCCCTCTCTGGACTCTGGCATTTATACCCTCTCAGAGTCCTCAGAATTAAACAATCTGTAGCTGACAAGGATCACACCCCTCTCAGAGCATGAAACAATCATAGTTAATAGCTGTGGACAAACTAAAGCAGCCCCATATCCCATACCTTGGATTAAAACAAAAACATGTTTACTTAACATAACTGAATTTTTAAAGAAACCAAAACTTCCAGTACAAAAAAGTGTGGTGGTTTGGAAGAAAATGAGCCCCACAGTCTCACAGGGAGTGACATTATTAGGAGGTACGATCTCATCAGAGGAAGTGTGTCACTGGAGGCAGCCTTTGAGGAGCTCAAGCCTGGCCTAGTAGCTCACTGTCTCTTCCTGCTGCCTTCTGATCCCATAACTCTCAGCTACCTCTCTAGCATTTGCCTGCATGCTGCCATGTTTCCCACCATGATTACAATGCAAGCCATCCCCAATTTAATGTTTTCCTTTATAAGAGTTGCTGTTGTCATGGTATCTCTTCACAGCAACAGAAACCCTAAATAAGAAGACACAAAAGGTTTAATGGTTTCTCAGAGAAGCTAGTGTTATCTTCCCTTGGCTTCATACATCTAAACATGAAATGCCACTGTCATCAACGTAAGTCTTTGAGGTTTTTCTGTTGTTGTTGTTTGTGGACACATAGAGTTAGAGAGGTTGCTCTGTGATTAAGCGCATTTACTTCTCTTACAGAGGACCCAGATTCAGTTCCCAGCACTCCTATGGCAACTCACAACCATCCACAATGCCAATTCCAGTAGAGCTAATACTTTCTCCTCACCTCTGTGGATGCTGCATGAACATGGTGCACTTACATGCATGTAGGCAAATATTCATATGCATAAAATAAAAATAAATGAATCTTTACAAAAAATAGACCAAAAAGTTAAGAGTGTCCCAGGTTGGCTCCTGGAAACACAATTTGCAAATCGTCAGTCCCAAGACCTTGACTTGAGATAGATGCTGCTGATAAAACATTACATATCAAGTACCTCTGTGCTGCAGTTCTTAGAAAATAAATTCATTTTTCTGTTTAAGGGACTCAGAACCTTGTCTCAGGTAGAGCAAGACAGTGACTTCAGTGTCACTGTCAATGGAAAACCTACAGAAGAGATGGGCCAGTTGTACCATGTCAGAATTAGATGTCTTCTGATATTGCTCTTCTGTGAATGGAATCAACAGAAATAATGCCACACTAAAATATGACAGGTCCCTAATCCCGTAGGACTGAAGCCCTTATAATTCCCAGGTCTGCACACCACAAGGAAAGTACCATGTGAGAATGAAGGCAGAAAGAAGGGTGATACACACAAAGCCAAGGACACAAAAGACAACAGATAAGAAAAGACAAGATAACGGGGAGAAACATGTGGTAGATGCTCCCTCCCTGCCATTAGAAAAGAACCAGTTCTACCACTAACACCCTGACCTTGGACTCTGAGTTCGGATTTCTGTTGTTCAAGACACTCATTTTGGTATTTTGTCTATGGACATCTCCAACTCCATATTCTTTTACTTTTCCTCTTGGCTGGCACATTTTCCCCCGGATCCTTGGCCAAATTTCCTGTGTTCTCATATATATATATATATATGTTCATATATATATATATATATATATATATATATATATATATATATATATCCTGATATTAGCAACCTATTCCTTCATTTTCTTTCCATACTCTCTGTTCCCCTAGATGATTTCAAAATGATGTCAAAATAGACACATCAAGTTTCAACCTGTCTCTTCCAGACTTAGAAACCCAACTGCTCATGTGATACCTTCAAGCATTGCAACTTTCTGCCTGAAAAAACTTGGTCATAGAAGGGATTCTCCAGAAGGAACACCTCTCAGGATAGGTAAATTAATAAACTGTGCCTGAGGGAGAGGACTCTGTTCTTGCCCTGCAGCTCAAGAGGACTGAGTCCCAGTTTAGGGGAAAAGACCAGTGATAGTCCCTCAGTGCCTTTCCATTCCAGGCAATAAGAACCAATGAGTAACAGCAGCCTTCCATTATCTATAGACTATACATCCAAACCCCCAGTGGACAATCCCTTGTATAGTATGTTCCTTCTTGAATTTACATGTCTATGTTTAATTTATAAATTGTGCACCATAGGAGATTAATAACAATAGTAGACAAAGACAATTATGACAATACATTAATACTATAATAAAATGCTGTATCATTACTCATGGCAATTATTAGGTAAAATAAGGATAAGATAAATGCAAACATTGGAAAACATTTCCAGGCCGTCTGATAACTTAGAAAGTAAGTGAATGATGATGGACAAGGAGAATGTACATCATGGACATACTGGACAGAGGCGCTGGTTTGTGTCTTAGACAGCAAAGCAAGATTTCATTGTTCTCTGAGAAGAGCACATGATTTAAAAAAAATGAACAGCTCATTACTGGAATGTTTCGTTTAGTGGGCCACAGGTAACTGCAAGCATGAAAAAAATAAAAAATAAAACCACAGATGAGGGGGAGGCTGACAGAAAGCCCTTCAGAATCATTAGCACACAAGTCAAGTTTGCTTATGAAGGACAGCAGCCCTTATACTTATGTCCCTAAACAAGTGACGCCCTGTTGGTGAGGGAGGTGAATGACACTTTGCTAATACAGCCATGCTTATCAGCATAGGCATTGTTTTGTCCTTATATTCTTCCAAAGGACGTCAGTATCCCTCCAAAGTTAGAACAGAATTCAAACTTTACCCCACAGGCTCAGAAGCAATATAATGTGCTGTTTCTCTAATGTGAAAACTATGCCAGTTAGCAAATTTCAGTAACCCCAAACCAACATTTTCAAGCACTTCAGAAACTTAAAAACTTAAGTTAAATAATTACATTAAATTCAATAATTAAAACTTTTCATTTCATGAAAATAAGATTCTGTTTCTCCTCCATGACCCTGCCTCCCTGTATGAATAGCAACTCTCAGACCCTCATAAAGTTCTCTTCAAAACTGCATACTCACCTATGATTCTGATGGGCCACTGCTTCAGGTGGTCCCAGTGAAACTTACTCTAAGGTCTCCTGGTATTCCAGAGTCCATTCTTCTGAGGATGTATACATGTCAGAGTATCTGAGACCCAGTGTGGCCTTTGCCATGCTGTCACAAAAGAGTATCATGAGAACAAACAGATACCAAGGGTTCTGGGATTCCCTGGTGGCCTGACCTCATACAGCAAAGCAAGATTTCATCGTCCTCTCAGAAGAACACATGATTTAAAATATAAATGGCTTATTACTGGAATTTTCCATTTAATAGATCACAGGTAACTGTAAGCATGAAAAAACAAATACTCACAGATGAGAGTGAGGCTGACAGAAAGCCCTTCAAAATCATTAACACACAAGCCAAGTCAGACCTCTAGAGCACTGACTGGGAGAAGATATTGATGTCAATATAGATGCTGAGAACACAGTTCTGAAGCTCCAGAGATTTGGCCTGGAAAACTCCACCCAAGCTCAGCTCAAGATCACCCATGAGCTTCCCTGGAGCAGACATCGGGGTCAAGGTGAAAAAGCCTGTTTAGTATTACCTGGATCCGGGCACAGCATGTGTCCATCCTTACAAAGGGCCTGAAAAGAGCCTTCCGCAAAAGGAAACTTTTAGAGTCTAAGTCGGGGCCTCAGTGCCAATGACATCTCTTCTTCCTATACCTCCCCAGCTCACTCTCTCCAGTTTCTATGTGTATGCAGAATCTCTTTTCCAGGGAACAAACACAGGGACCACATGCTGAAGCATAGTAGAAAAATCCAGATGGGACGTCACATAGAAAACAAAGATCTGTGCTGCACAGGCCAGCAGGCCTTCCCATGGCCTCTGCCCTTCCCCAGCCCTGAGCTCGTGGTCTGTTACATACAATCCTTAAGTCCAGATCTTTGGCTATACTCCTCTTCCCCATTTCAGCCACAGTGTTCTCTAGCTGAGACAGCTCTCTGTGACTTCCCACATACAGGCCACCGTGTGCTCTGGTAGGCAATAAGCGTCTATCCTAGAAAATGCATAGGGGCCTTCTGGTTTGGGAGCCCACTGGGGGTCTGTTTAGCACAGGCCTGTGAGAAAATCTTGGCACCTCAGACCATCCGGCACACTAGGGATACAGGAATCAGGGCCAGATGGATGAAATTACGCTTGAAATGTGAGCAAGATTACAGTGCAGGCCAGAAGAGAGGGCACAAGCAGTGGGGAGTGAAAATGCCTGGGTTGTGTAGGGCTGGAGCCCTGCCATGGCGGGGAACACTTGAATGTGGTGACAAAGCTCCCAGCTTTGCCAGCTTTGCAGAGTTAGCCCGGAGCTTTGGGCAGAAGAGGCAGGGGTGCTAGCTAATGCAGATGGAGCAGTGCTGGTTTAAGGGGCAGCCTATCTCTGCTAGCCAGGCCCCAGCCTCCACCCCACTCTACCCACAGTTCAGCTCATAAATTCCTTGGAACTTTATATTAACCGAACTTCCCCAATCCCTCCCAGGGTCTGCCTACACTAAGTGTTGTCCTTACTAATGATGCTAGAATTTGGGGCGGCAGTTTCGCTCCCGCGTTAGAGAGAGAAGAGGAATAATTCTCTGATGTAAAGAAGGAAATGTATTGTGGAATAGACCTGGGGCTGAGGCAAGACAACAGAGGTGCACAAATAGGGGCTGGGAGTCAAGAGATGAGTAGGCAGGGGGCTTGACGAGAGAGAACACAAGAACTCCAGAAGCTAGCCCATCCTATGCAGTGGACAGAGAGGGCCATAGAAGTTCAGAAGACACCCGCTGCTAAGAATGGCTCTGAGCAGAAGGCAACAGCCAAGTTGTACTGTCTCTGTAGCCCACCTTGCAACACCTCTCTCTCTCATGCATCTCACACACTCTCCCATCCCTCTCCTGTGCATCCCATGTTTTCGCCCAACCCCCACCCATGCATTAGTCATGTTTTTCGCTCACATTTCTAGATCTGTCCCACTAGACAATGCCTAGTGTGTATGTGTGTGCCTGAGACACACCGAACATGAAACAGTTTCAACTCAGAAAGACAGTGTTAAGTGAAGGAAAGCAGAGCTCTTAGAATCCCTGAAATACATAAAATGCATATTCTTAGAGTTCCCCACTCAACCTCAACCCCTCAAGTGCTTCAGAACTGACACAGTTCTGCCAGCAGCTAGCTATCTGATCCAACTGAATGCAGGAGTGGAGAGCCCAAACCAGTGTGCTTTTCCTCAGGCCAGGGACAGTGGACCACTGCCAGGCATTGACTTCCTGATAAGACCATTTCCTTCTATGTCTTGACCCTGATGATCTCAGCCCTCTTTGTAGCTTTAACTGTCATGTTGAGGCATTACTGGCTGTTACACAGCTCTCTCCTGTCTGTCCCTCTGGAGTTACAGGGAATGAACAAAGTGAAGGGACACTGAAAGCTTTTAATAGAGAACTTAAGATCTGTAACTCAAGATCTCTACAACCAAACACCATTTCAAAACTCGAAGGGCATCTCAAGTTGAGCCTGTCTAAACCAAGTTCCTCACCCCTCACCAGGCCCAACTTGTGTAGCCAAAGTTATCTGTTCAGTCAATGGCAAGGCTATACTTCTAGCTGACAAACTGGTAGTTAATGTGATGGGGTGGGGATTAGACACAGTCCTAGACTTTGATCCAAGCCCTGGTGTCCAAAAGCAGAAGAACACTTCTACTTCTGACATTAGTAAGTTGCCTGATCTGTGGAATTTTGTCATAACAGTTTCAACAGGTTAATAGAGGATAAGAGCACCTCTATTTATTAGGTACTGCCTAGGACTGGGGTGTGTGTGTGTGTATGTGTGTATACACATGTATGTGTGTGTATATATGATTCATACACAGGTGCTAACATGATACTGGTTTTGTCTTTCTGACTGGAAGACATGCCTTGCTCCTCTCTATCCATAGATAAAAAACATCTAGTACAAAGGGCTTCTGATGTTACATCCAGAATCCTTTATTTATACATTTCTTCTACTCTGAGGTAGACCACCACCTCCTCCCACCAGGATTACCACAACTACTGACTAGCTCCCTGCTTATAATGTGTTCTTTCAAAAGCCTAGGGCAGATACAACCTCAATGGAAAATTCTCTGTTAAAAGCATTCAGTGTCCCCTCACTGTTCATTCAAAGCTAACACCCCTCCCTGGTTCTAACTTATCTGCCCTTTACACTAACTCTACTCTCTGAATCCATCTTGTTCGCACTCCTCTAACGCACCCATGTCTTTACAATTCCTTGAACACACAGACATTCTCTCTTCCCTTTTTTCTCTCAAAGATTTTCATGACTCCCTACATTCCTCCCTGTTGTGTATTTATACAAGCATTCGCTGTTTTGTGGATCTGTGCCTAGCCATCCTGCCTAAAGTTAAACCTATTCACACCCGAAACATTCCCATATCACCATCTTATTTTATCTTTTACTGTAGCTCCTGTAAACATTTGATACATTACACACTTTTCTTATTAGCCAATTTATTCTACCAGCTAAAACACAAGGCCTGTTATAGACAGGAGGCCCACTATCTGTTGTATGATTCTCTCAGCTTGGCTCCAAAGTAGTGCCAAGAAGTTAGAAAATTGGTCAGAATGTTGGAGCTACTATAATAAAATACTATAGACTGATTGGTTTATTAACAACAGATATGTATTTCTCATGGTTCTGAAATACTGAAGTCTTAGATTAAGATTCTGGCAGAGTGTTTGCTCCCTCAGAGACAGCCATCTTTTTACTGACATTACATGTTTAAAAAGGCAGGGAATTTCTCTGGCTCCTCTTTGTTAGTGGCACTAATCCCATTTAGGAGACACACACACACACACACACACACACACACACACACACACACTGCTCCAAAGTCCCCATCACCCACAATCATCACTTTGGGTATCAGGATTTCAACCTATGAATTTTGAGCAGAAATGGACACATCCAGAACATAGCAGTACCTGATAAACAAGCTTTTTACAAATGAATGGGTGAGCAAATGACATCCAGGCATAGATGAAGTGGGGTCTTTTCTCTGCTCCTGGGACAAGCATTTCTGTTTCTGAGACTGTGTGGGCTCACATCCATCTTTTCCTGAGTGTAGAAGCTGGGGGAGCTGGAAGCTGGCATTGAGCCTTCTCTCCTAGTCACATAGCTGGCTGGGAGCCCAATAAAGTCCTGAGTGTCACATGCACTCATAATTAGGGTCTTGGAAGAGGCTCTTCACCAGGCCTTCCCCCTAATCTCTGAGACATTCCTAGTACTCATTGGAAATGTTGAATACTGATGGGCCTTGATTAGGGTTTTCAAAATAAAGTAATGATGACAATATACAGTCTTCATAGCCCTCCCCACACCAGGCCCTCAAATGAGCAGAAGAGTGGCAAGACCTCCTGATCCCCCAGACCCCAGAAGACTATGTCTCCTTCAGTGAACATTCTAAGTGAAAAACAGAAATTACTGCTTTTGTAGAGCTAAGGGGAGGGTTTTTTTTTTAAGTCACCTTGTTCTCTGAACAAGACACAGAGAGAGAGAAGGCTTAGCTAAGAGCCAAGAGCTGAGAGATAATCCAGAGACAGAGAGTAGTTTTAATAAATGCGCAAGCCTATCGATCAGCATTAGTCATTGCTGACAATCTTTACTGTGCCGCCATTGTCGCCATGACAATGTGTCAATAAGCAAGGGACTGAGACAAATTAGATGGATTCAGAAATGAAAGGTGAGCCTCCAGACCAGCAACCTATGGGTGCAACCATTAGAAAGCTCCATTCAGCAGTTATGAAGTAGCAACAAAAATAATTTTATGGTTGGGGGTCACCACAACATGAAGAACTATATTAAAAGAAAGATTGAGAACCGCTGTTCCAGACAAAGAAGCATTGATTTACCTTCCGAAGGAGTCTTCATTGCCTTGCGACATAAACCAACCTGAGCATGATGAACTTGCCAGAGTGCTGAGGGCTTTCTCTGAGCCTCCCTAAATTGCTCTCTCAGCTGATGGCAGAGCCATGTCATTGGTGGAGAAAGTACTGTGAATAACTGTTAGAATAACTAGCCAAACTTTGACTCTCTGCTGTGATCCATATTCATCTTAGAACTGTGAGCACTCAACACTGGCCCAGGCTGCTGAGGCTCACACTTAGAACACATTGACACAAACCATAACAGAAGCTAGCAATTCTACGTACCTCGAATCTGCCAGATGTCTTACATGTACTGATAAAGTTAATCTTCACAGCATCCCTTATACCGATGTTACCCTCATTTTACACATGTGGAAACAGGAACTTGAAGGCTAACTAACAGTTCCAGGCTGCAGACCAGTGAGTTAAACTGGAGTCTGAAGCAAGACAATCCAAATCTGGAGCCTAAGGGTATAACACCATTACATTAGGCTTCTGATGGCAAGGGAGGTAAGTGGGCTGCCATGATGATGGCCGAAGACATGGGATTCCCCTTGCAGATATATATATACTGTTAAGTGGTTGGCAGATGAAACCGCATGGACTTCTTGATATTCAAACACCCCAGGGCCTGTGCCTGACTCTCAGCAGCACTCACTCAACTGGCTTGCTCATGCCTTCTGACAGATCATTTATTCTCAGTCTCAACTTCAGTGGCCCTATCATCAGAGATGCCTCCCTGGCCATTTTCTAGAACTTTTTGTTTTATCCCCCCCACTCACTTGCTTGTCTGTGTTTAAGTGAAATGACCTTTATCTATTTGCTCACCTCTTGTGTGTCTCCCTTCGGTGTTGCACCCAGAATATGTGGCTCAGTTAAGGAACGTGGTTCATATGACTGAAGGTGCGGTTTCATGGTTGATCCAGAGAGAATGGAAGCCCCAGGAACAAGGCTCTGGCCTCCTAGACTCACTTGGACTTCCGATCAGCAACATACGGGCTCCACCTTACTACTGCCGGGAATACGGCTCCAGTCAGCGCCCTTGCTCCTTTGCACTGTCAGCCCTGGGTCACACATTTCTTTCGGGGGCCTAGAGAGTAACAGTCTCAATCTGCGCTGCACATTGCAGTGGCCGCTAGCCACATGTGCTCGGGGAATACTGGGCCCCTGGCTACAGCCACCGAGGTGAACTTTTCCCTTTTATTTTATTTCAATGAGCTTCAAATGAAAAACTCCCACTCCTACTCTAGTGAAGTTATTGGAAAACATTGAAGTACGGTTGGAACAATTTAGATGTGTGAATCTGTTTTTTCAACACTCAATTTTGTGAACTCTAAATACAGATTGAATCTGCCAATGAAAATTCAGCATCTACATAGAAACACTGAAATCTGTTCTAAATGTAAAATACGCACAGACTTTCGCAGGCTGAGTAAAGTATTTCTTTAATGTTGCTGTATGGATTTTGTATCAGTGTGATAATATTTTGGATATACCCAAGTTAAATAAAATATATTATAAAATTAAATTAATGTGGAAGTTTTTTCTTTTTATTCCCAGTGCTGAAGCTCAAACCTCAAGCCTCATGTATGCTAAGCAAGCACTCTACCACTGAGCTACAACCCTAGCCACCTTTTTTTTTTATTTTTAATGTGGCTGCTGTAAAATTCTAAATTATATATGTGGGTTATATTATGTTATATTATATTATATGATTATGTGAGAGTGCTGCTCAATAGAACTGAACCCCAGCTTAAAAATAGGCCCCGTTTGAGTTTCACAGTGGCAAATGTGTTAGAATCTGTGGAGAAATCTCTTCATCTAGTCTCTGTCCAGGGCAATGCTAGGGAGAAAGCTAAGAGTTCTAAAGGGCAGCTCTTTACTATTAACCTAGAAACTGCACCAGGAGTACCACCCACCAGGAAAGTGCCTGGAAGATCAAAGTTCAATGTCAAGTTCTCCAACCACATCTTCCAATCCAGTAGCTTCATTTCTCCTTACAAAAATAATTATTGTCTCCCATAAAGTTTTCTGTCTGTATTTTTGAGACAGGATCTCATATATTTCAGGCTGGCCTTAAACTTGCTGTACAGCCAATGATAAATTTTAATTTCTGATCCTCTTGCCTCTATGTACCAAGTGCTGGTATTACGGCTATATGATACCACAGCTGATTTTATTGGATGCTATTGATTAAACCCAGGGTTTCCCATGTTCAAAGGAAGCACTCTAAAAACTGAGCTACATCCCTAGCCCCATTTTTGTAAGTAATGAATCACAACAATGACAAACATGGAAAGATATCTCCAGAGGTACAATAGTGACACATAGATCTTGGGAGCAATCAAGAGCTGTCTAATTGGACTTAAAGCCCACTCAATCGGAAGAAAGTCATGCCGGCTACTGTAAATCTAGTATTCACAGCTAGTGAGATCATGGATCCTAGAAGAGGACGTATGACTATCAATTCTTTAAAGCGGCATAAGTTTTTAACTTCATTCTCAGTATTGATCCTTGCACTTGCTGACAAGTGTAGCTCTCCATTATGCAGCAGGTGAAGACAACGACAGAAATCCCCTGATCAAAACGCAAAGAACTGACTGTGTGGTACCCAGCCCCAAACGATATGTATATGATCCAACACTTACATCAAAAGCTCACAGAATATCATGGAAAAGTGGATGTAAATAGTGAACAAACCAAAGGACCAGCACACTTACTATGAGACAGTGTCTCCTATATATGACAGATGAGCTGCACCTATGAAATCTCAACAATATAGGTTACCAAAGCAGACCTGAACAATAACACCAACTGACCTGCCAACACGGATAAGGAAAATCTCACAAGGTATCAACCCTAGATGAAAAGCTATAGATAATTAATGGCTTCTGAGAGAGGAAGAATTAGTCTTCTCCAGAATAAGCCCCATATAGGTCATCCAATACCAAGTGGCTGGTCCTAAGTACAACTACATGAGAGCAGCATAAATGGACTCAGCAGGAGATATATAGATGGTGGATAGATAAATAGATAGATAGATAGATAGATAATGTGTATTATTAAACTAGTATAATTTCTAGCTGCATTCCAAATATTTATTCTTATACCTACAGACTAGTGTAGCTCTGATCTCTCATCAAAGAAGTTTCTTTTTGCAGCAGGTTGGTTCCTGAGAAGCCAGGAGAGCTACATTACCTGGTTTCAGAATTGAGGGTATCTTCTCTCCCCGGATCAGTCTGGGGGCCCTTGCCAGGATGCCTCTTCCCAAGAGCCTTGCTGTTTCTACATTGTGAAAACTCTCATGTGTTTTGTGGCCACTCAAGGCTATCGACTCCTGGAAATCAAATAATTAAAGAAGAGGTCATGAGTTTGAGAAGGAAAGTTGTAGACACTGAAAGAGTTAGTCAGGAGAGAGATGGGGGTGGAAATGATATACAGTATTTGTGTATAAAATTCTTCAAAAAAATTAGTACTCACATATGAAAATCTCAAAAAATTAAAATTAAATAGAATTTTAAGCAAAAAAAAAAAAATGCTTAACAAAAGTTAACTAAGCAGCCATTATAAAGTGGGATTCCTCTCACAGCCATGATATCCTTGGAGAATTGGACAGGTTCCCCAAAAGCACATGAAAAGGCAACCGGAAAGTGTTACAACTTTTTCATGATGCCAGAGACTTCACATTCACTGTCCCTGTAGCTCTACCTAGAAGTTAGCACCCATTACTTTTTGTTTGTTTGTTTGTTTGTAGTTTTGGTGTTTTCTTTGTTTTTGTTTGCTTGTTTTTGCTGTGCTGTTGTTTGTTTTTGAGATAGAGTTTTGTCTGTATAGCTCTGGCTGTCCTGGAACTCACTGCATAGACCAGGCTAGCCTCAAATTAAGAGATCTGCCTGCCTCTTTACTTTCTGCCAAGAGCAGAAAGTAAAGGTATGTACCACCACCACCCAGCTAGCATTCATCCCTTAATGGGAGAGTAGAATACCAAGCTGCTCCCAAGTAGAAACTCGTGGGTAACACTCCCCCCTGATCCTCCTGCTTAAGAGCTCTGCATGGCTGGAGAAAAAGCAGCCACCACCATCATGGGAATGCCTGATACTTTTATTAGGTGAAAAATAACAAAAACTGCAAACGACTAGACAGCTTACTGAAGCTCCTACATTGCAGTAGTCCTGACAACTGAGCTACACAAAAGGAAAATATAAACAAATCCTAAAAACAGTTTTCTTACTGAACAAACAGACTAGAAAAGACTCAGCATGAAGAGAAGTCCATAATTTAGGAAGACTTTCTGGCATCTCTTAGAAGAAACCTCTGGTGAGTGTATTATAGCCCTCAGTTAGGAACTTGCTGACATCTTGAGGGAAGTTAAACTTCTATGCAGCAGAGAAAGAGCTAACAGACTTTGATGAGTCTGCTGTGAGAGTCTTTCTTTGTAAAATGAGTAAACTTAGAGTTTGGGCCTCTCCACTGCTACACCACACACACACACACACACACACACACACACACACACACACACACCATGCAAGAAAAAAAAGTGTAATGGCTAAATAAAATGGTTCCTTCTGCCAGGGGAAGTTGGATTTCCAGGATTCAAGAGCTGTGAGTGGTCACAAAGCACCTGAGAGTTTCTACAGTGCAGAGAAAGCCATGATCTAGGGACATCTTGGCAAAAGAACCTGAACTGGTGGAGGGAGAGAAGAGTAGCTCAGGTATCCTGGCTTCCAGGGAACCAATCTTCAGAAATGAAGCCACTGTTGCCACATCTGGTAGCAATCTGGGCTGTTTGCAAGCTAACATCTGTGGTAGGAAGGACAAAGGTTTCCCAAACATGTTCACATCTGAATGCCTCTAACCTGTGCCTACACGACATTAGATGCTAAGGAAAACTATGGTGACAAAAGGAACTGAGGTTGCTAACCAGCTTCCCTTAAGAAAGAATGAGGGTATCCTTCTGAATAGTCCCAACATCGTCACCACAGTCATTGAATGTGGTAGATGAGGCAAGAGAGTCAATATAAGAGAAGTACAATATGAGAAGGAAGTGTCTCTCCATGGGTGATATAAAGATAAAGAAAGAGATCATAATACAATGAGTCTGAGTGGCCTCTGAGGGCCAGAAAAGCTAAGAAGTGTCCAAAAGGAATGTACTTTGCTGATGGTTTCATGTCCACCCAATGAGACTGTTTTGGACTTCTGACCTCCAAAACTATGAGAGAACAAATTTGCATGATTTCCAGTTATCATGTGTGGCAATCTGTCATAACAATAATAATGAGAAACTTGGCCGTCCCCTGGCACCTACCTTCCTTCTAGAATTGATTACAGCAGATGAAGAAGAGTGTTTGGGAAGGAAGCCCATCCAAAAGAGGTTTACATGAACTCTGATTGCATATGTTTTAAGAGCTTTTTCTCCCTGGAGGGTTTTCCCAGGAAGCAAGTGACCTGGCAGACACAAACAGTAGGGTCATAACCACAGTCTGCCCTGATGTCTTCATTCTAAATATCCCTCCCACTTAGGGGAAGGTACTGACATTAAGGAGAAAATTTATAACAATTCTACTTCCTATAGTATGGGAGTTTTTCTGAACATCCATTCATGCCTCTCTGTGATACCATGGACGGGACTGACAACCCAGCGTGGCAGGACGGCATTCACAGTCATTGCCAAGATAAGGCTGGGTTAAAACCTAGGGTTCCATGAAGCTCAGTGTCCAAGTGGGTTTCCTAGTAATGAGACTAGTAATAGTAATAGGGACTGTCTCTGACACGAAATTGGTGACCTGCTCTCTGATCACCCTGAGGAGGGAGCAGCCTTACCAGGCCACAGAGGAAGACAATGGTGAGACCTGATAGACTAGGAAGACCTCCCCTATCACTGGACTGGTGGAGAGGCGTGGGTGGAGAAGAGGGACAGGAATGAGGGAGGGAGCTATAGCTGGGATACAACGTAAACAAACTGTAATTAATAAAAAAATATATTTTTAAAGTAAATAAATAAATCAGGCAAAAAAATACTAGGGCTCCTATGTAACTGATGGGGAGCTTGGTCCTCACGTGGGTCCCCTAGCAACAAGAGGAACATGGCTCATATCTGACATGGACTCAGACACGGTTGCCTGCTTTTGGATCACTTTCCCCTACCTGAGCTGCCTTGCCTGGCCTCAGTAGAAGAGGATATACTAAGTCCTGATGTGGTTTGATTGGCCAGGTGGGTTTGGGGTGTGGGGAGGCTCCCTTTCTCTGAGGAGAAGGGGAGGTGGGAAAATGGAAAAGGCTGAGAGGGTGGGACGACTCAGAGGAGAGAAGGGAGGGGTCTGTAATCAAAATTTTAAATGAATAATGAATAACTTTAGTTAAAAACAAAACAAAACAGGACTCCTGACTTTGGCCAGGGTTTCACGTTCAAACACCCACTTCAAGACCTTACTAGTATATTACAGAAAGAAGCTTACAAGGTCAACTCCTCCTTTGCCCTGTACCTCCTGTTCACCTGGCTCATGTCCTCCAGCACATGCCAACCCCACCATCAGTCCCATCAAAGTCAGGCAAATATACTCTCACCCAAGTTCAGGGGGCTGACACCGCTTTGGCCACGGCCATCACACCAGCCAGCGTACACATGAGCTCCTAGTACAGAAATGCAGCAGCAGCCTCAGCCTGGAGGGTGAGCTGAAGGTGGATGCAGGGCAACTTAAGCTTTGAGCAACCTGTTCCCACTTCACCTAGAAGACACCCAGATGCAAGCCCTTAAATACTTGACCGTACCCATGTCTGGATCACCTTCCAGGTTCCTTTCTAAGGCTGAGCTACTCAGGGTCCATGGTGCTCTATCACACTTTAGCTCAGAAAGCTTTCCTTACTTCTCATCACATCATTGAGAGGCTCCACAGATACAGACTGCCCACCTAAAGACTGAGTGCTGTGGAGCAAAGGCCTTTCATTGTTTCCCAAACTAAATCCATCTTAGAGCAACTTGGCTAGTAATCTTCTAAAATCATCTAAACTCAACTAAGTATGGAGCTCTGAGTCCTTCTCCTTCTTGCCCACTTCCCCCTTCCAGTGGCCTCTAAGCCTGCCCACTGTTTCCAAGAGCTGAACATTTGACCTTGGCCACCCTTGCCCTGGGCTCCTTCAACAAAAATATTCAAGCTATTTGCCTTTGGTCTTCCCTTCCCCTTGCTCCCCACCAAGACCTCCCCCTTTCCTCTTAATTATGCAGTAACGAACAACTGTGCTAACTGAAATTGGGGCGGCTACTTGCCTCTAAAAGTCAATAACTAGCCCCTTGGGAGCAACAAATCGTGGAGGAGCTCCCCCACTGCCCTTTGGCAGCCTGTGGAAGCAGGCTGCCTCTCCAAACCCAGCGCCAATCTGGAATGCATATGTTTCCCTTCAATCATTCACTCCATCAAACCCAGAGCAGGCAAGAGGGGGTGGGGAGGTTCCCAGCCAGTGTCGGGAAGTCTCCATTAGCATGGGCATCCTTGTTATAAAAGGATGTTGTATTCACAGGTAACCAACAGCTCTCCCAGCATCTGGGAACAGTTTGAATGATTGCCGGGAAGAGAAGAAATTTGGGTCATAACTAATGATCAACATCCCCTTTTAATCAAACGAAGCCATTATAATGTGTCTATCCTCTAGGGGAACAAGGCCCTTTCACCTCAGGGAGGTCTGCAGTAGCATTAGCCTCTTCATGGAAGCCACTGGGCCTTGCCTTGTCCAGATAGAGGGGAGCCCAGGTATGCAGCACCTACTGTGTTCCAGGATTTGTGCGGAACAGTCACACCATTGTTTCTGAGCTGGCTACACCTGGGTTCCATTAGTGACTCTCAGCTGAGAGCATTCATCTAAAAAGCTGGGAAGGCTTGGGAGAGTAGACTGCTGCCCCACCTCAGATTTTACATTCAGTAAAATGAAAATCAGTAGCTTCCATAGATGGGGCCCGAATATTTTCATGTTTAACGAGTTCCTATGTGATGTTGAGCTTGAGGACCACACCTAGAGAACCCGCATCAGAGAAAAATATGCCTCTATTTAGGATCCACTGTCTGTGACATGCTTTACGAAAAGCACATGATTCAGTCTTCAGAAAACCCTTATGAACTGCGTGCTGCTCTAGCCATATTAGAGGCTGAGGAAGCTGAGGGTCAGATAAACACTCCCTGCCCCATGCTGGAGTAGGAGAGCTAGGATGCAGAACTCACTCAGCCTAAGGTCAGAGCCCTTTCCAACATTTTACAAGTTAGGAAACTGAGGCATAGAAAGAGTAAGTGACCTTCCCAGTATGTTGTATTTGGTCACTTAATATTTACTGTTGTATATATCTTTTAGTTAGGCTGTGGTTAATCCTAAACCAGCTGTATACCCAAATCACCACACAGAGACTGGGATTTATTTAATTAACCTAGATCACAATGCTGGACAATATTTACTCCATCCTAAACCTCCAAGCCCATGTAGTTTCCTACCATTCAGATTTTACCCATTATACTTGCTTTTAGTGATATTTTAGGTCCGGTTCATTTCTCCACATCATTCCAAGACCTCTCCTCCAGCCTCTGCTCTCCCAGCTTCTCTCCTGCTGCTTCTACTCCTCCTCTGCCTCCTACTCTTTCCTCTCCTCCTGCTTCCTTCCTCTTCTCCCACTCTGAACCAGGATGTCCCACCCTATCCTCTCCATTGCTCAACATTGTGGCTGGTTGTTTTAATTGACAAATCAGAGAACAAATGGTAGCATGTTCACACAAACTTGAGACAGGTGATACTTAGAACAAGTATCACAATGCAATGTCTGGAATGAAACCAGATAGTGGGGGAGAGAAACTGGCATTTGCATGAACAAGGGTAAGGTGTATACATTCCAAAAGAATATTATACCAACACCAGTATTACGCAGCTAGACAAACTGAGTCAAGGGGTGAAGAAGCAACCCTGATCCAGAGTCTATGAGTGATAGGCCCCTGACTGCAAAATGTGGGGGAGAAACCAGAGGCAAGTTATGTGGTTGCCATCACTGTCATGTGGTAGCAGGTGTAGTTGTAACTGGTGTCAGAGAAACAGTTGTAGTAATAGCCAGAGTAACAGCCATAGTAGCTGTTACCATCTTCTTGCAGCACTTGTAGTAATGGTGGCTGTTAAGATCATGGGTGGTAGTTATGGTAGCTACTCTAGTAGAAGTTAGAGAAAATACAGTTCCAATGGTTTTTATAGCAATGGTTCATTCCTCTCATAAACTGCATGAGGGGGGGCAAATCTTTCAGTTTCAGCTTCCTTAGTTTCAAAGCACTACCTGTCTCCAACATTTATGCTAAAGAGCAAACGAAAGAGTCAAGTAAATCAGTGAGGGACCATGTGAGAAACACAATCAGTTCTCCACAACTGTCATTCTGTGAGAGGATGACAGGGAGTATAGCTAAGGTAGGCTACCTGCCTCTGTGACCCACTTGTCTGCAGCCAGCTTCAGACAAGGGCAGGTATATTATGCATATGAAAAAAGCTGAGGGCACAGTACGACAGTGAGACGCCTTGTGGGAAGGATCTATGGAGAGCAGGTCCTTCCAGCAGAGTGCGCCGACCTGGTAAGAGATCATCTAGGTTGTCAGGCATGGAAGACAAGATGTATATCACCAGGGTGGACTAGCAACTTCTGCCCACCAGCTGTTGTCTCCAGTGTCTACCCTGATGTCTCAACCCAGCCACCTCCCAAGGTGCTGAGGTGGCTCATGCCCTCTTGCTATCAATGCCATCCTTCCTCTCCTCAGCAAATGTTCCCCCCCCCCAGCTCCTGTCTCTGCAAACAGCCTAAGCCCTCCCCCACACCTTGAAGTTTGTCAGAGTTCTTTATGGGCAGGGTGGCAGAAAGGCTCTTCGACCAGTCATGAGGCTTCTAGCTCAACTCATCAGTAACTAGAGTCCTGCATGAGTCTCCATGGTAACACAAGCATTAGAGCCAGCTTTGCCCCAACTCATACTCCTATGGGTGATCTAAGATCTCTTGATGTCACTCAGGAAAGAGCAAAGTTAATCAGGTCTCTGACACAGTCCTAAGTAGCACCAGCTTAGCTGGTATGATCCCAGCTGCGGGGGGGGCGGGGGGAAGACTCCAAGGCTTCCATCTTCCCAACCCTTCATCTGCACAGAGAAACAGAGAGATGTCTCTTGATCCCATCTTGTGTAAAGTACCATGGAATATGAGCTCTACCCTTCTATAGCTTGGGATCTATGGACAGAGATATAGCTGTCCTCCTATACAAGCGTTCTCAACCCTTTTTGGGGGTTGTCAAATGACCATTTCACAGGGGTCACCTAAGACCATCGGAAAACACAGAGATTTATATTACAATTTAAAACAGCAGCATAGTTACGAAGTAGCAATTTGCAATTATGAAGTAGCAATGCCAATAATTTTATGGTTGAGGGTAACCACAACATGAGAAATTATATGAAAGGGTTGCAGCATTAGGAAAATAGAAAATCACTATCCTACACAGCTTTTGCGTGTAGAAAACAGAACAAGGTGAGAAAGAAACATTCTTGATGCAACTTTTACAAGTGTCAGTTGTTGGGCAGATCGTTTTGAACCTAACTTAGCTCTTGAACTCTCACTGCCTTCTTGTGAGATGCACTGTATATCCCCATGCATGAGCAAACAAACAGAAAGTCAAGAAAATCTGGGCAAATTTCCCAAAGTCACACAGCAAGCTTTTGTCAGAGTCAAGCCTCAAATCCAGGCCCAGGTAACTCTCCCAACTAAGCTGGTTGTCACTCTGGAGTGTTAACAGAAAACTAAGAATAGAGGAGAGAGAGCACCTAGAACTGAGATGGCCAGAGAAGCATTGTTAAACCATGGGTGTCCAGGCCCAGATGATTTCTCTATAATACAACCTCTACACTAAAGGCTCAGGGAACATCACAGAAAATACAGTGGGAAAACTGTGAGGGCCAGAGGACCAGAGCACCTGCTATGACACAGTGTCTTCTGTGAATGATGGAGAAGGTACACTCATAACATCCCAACAAAGGTCTCCCTAAACAAGACCTGAAAAATGGCACCACCAATAGAAGTGCTCATTTAGATCCCACACTAAATGAAGAACCATAGGCAATTAATGACTAATGAGAGAGGGAGAACGAGTCTTCGGCAGAGACCAGTCCCCTGATAGGTGATGCAGTCTTAAGTGGTCAGCCTTCAACACATATGCACATGCACAACATTGAATGAATTCAACACATTGCATTTATAAAATTTATAGGGTGGTGGTGGTGATGTGTGTGTGTATGTGTGTATAATAATAAAAATTAAAGAATAAGAAGCCATTTTCTAAAAGCTGAGACTCATGCAGGGTTGAAGACATGAGCAAGATGATAGCCAATGCTGGGAAAGCAGAGATGCCACAAGACAAGACAAGACAAGACAAGACAAGAGTCAAAAAAGACCAGTTGTATCAGGAGGCCATAACAAGGCCACTAGATGGAAGGGCTTCCAGCACATACAGATAGACTCTCTTTTGGAGGTAGTGTAAGGAACCATCAAAACCTTTGAGCAAAGGAACAGCATTGTTGAACCACCCCCTGAGGAAAATAACTGAGGCTCTGCTTTGCTGGCTCCATCCATAAACAAAGACTAGAAGAAGAAATGCCATTTAAGGTAACTGCTGCTAGCATCCCAAAGATAGAGCGGAGACAGCTCTTAGATTGGATTTCAGGGTTATGAACAGACAGTGGTTTTGTTTTTGTTTTTTCAAATCTAAGCCATGGTTCTTTAACATATGGTTTTACAAATAGCAGGAAAAGCAATTCAATATGAACCTTCAACTGCACGATTATATAGGCAAGAAATCAGCTTACCCTACCTGAATAACCATAAAACAGTCCTGGGTTCAAGAAGTCAGGGCAAGGAGTACTGAATGAATCTGACTTCCCCTTAGCAAGGCAGATCTCTGCTTATGAGGCTCAGTCTTCTGCCACTGGATCTATTTTAACAGCATAATGAGGGCCGTGCAATACAGCCATCCAACCGTTCCTGAGAGTGCACCCCTAAGTGTCTCAAGATGTCCAAAGAACATCAAAGGGAAGGAGAATTATTCTCTGGCTATACCATAGGAGACAGACCCTGATATCCCACTGTTGGAAATAAAAACCCGGGACGGCTCCTACAGTGCCAGTAAAAAATATGGACTCAGAAGATTAACTGGTTCCAATGTCCCAGCCATTAGCCAACCCTAGCCTGGTATTTTACATTGAATAGGATGCCTTTATTAATGCTGCTTGCCAAATTTCCCATGAGGCCCAAGGACCTTAGGAATCCCTTTGGCCTTCCTCTGCTGGGATCCTTGTACTAAAAGCTTCTAGTCCCTCTATAAGTGAAGCCAAGCTGAGGAATTGGAGGAAGGTTCAACCTGGAAAATAAAGACCCTATTTTCTGCCAAGATGTTTAACCCTTTGTTACTCCCAAACCAACTACCCTGCTCCCCAGGGTAAGCACAGTAGGCTGGTTCTTACAGTTTCTCAAAGCACTTCCCTGCCCAAAGTTTCTCGGATCCCTGCCTTCTCGCCATAGAGCAAGAGGACTGGATGACAAGGAGGCCAGGAAGTTCTGGCTTCAGCTAGAAATGGCTCCAGCTGTCCCAGGTTGAGATATAGAGACAGAAGAGTCAGAGGGGAGATCAGCTATCTGTCACACCTGCGGCAGCTGGCCAAGTTCTGTACAAGTACAATTCTAGTACTTACCTTTCTCCACTAGTAACAAGATTTTCCTTGTCATGACCTCACTCAGACAGAGTCTTTTGAACAGTCACTGTGCACCAAGTTCCTCAAAATATGTATTTGGAAAAGCCTGTACAAGTCATGAGAAGGATAGTTTTATTTAGAAGCATATGACATATATATTAAAGTAAATGAACCAACTAATACAGTATTCTTTAATAAGATTTCTTACATCTTCCCCCAAAACTCACAATTTAAGTGGTTTTTAAATTTCTCATGTGCTATATACATACATACACACACCTCAACCCTTGCCCTTTTCAACTGGACACAAGATCCAGCTTTACCCTGTCAATACATCTGGGAGTAAGGCAGCGAAAGCCCAAAAGAGCCAAAGCTGTATTATTAAACACTGGATGCTCATACTGGCACTTCCCTTGAGTTCCTTCTTTGATATGTCTCCTTTCAGCCTCACTTCCCCAGTCTGCTTGCCTTGCTGGAGCACACCATTCCCATTCCATCTTTTGCCTACATCACACGCACTTGCACTCTTCAGTAAGTCTTCTATGAATTCAAGAAGAGGACTTTCTTGTCCATTTTTATATCTGTAAAGATAAGAAGTTAAGAGAAGATGCCCCACTCTTCCACAAGTGTTGGATGGATGGATGGATGGGTGGGTGGGTGGGTAGGTGGGTGGGTGGATGGATACCAAAAATTAAACGTATCCAAGTCTAAGCTGGAAGTGTTCCTATACAAGTGGCAGGTGAATATAGTGTCCTTGAGAGTTATCAGGTGAGCCCAATGATGGATGTGAAGAGAGAAAACCCTTCACAGTTCTCCTATGGAAGGCCCCAAATCCATGCCTCCTATAAATTCAACCTACCAGGTGCCAAAGCATGCTAACCAATGGTGGCATCTCTCTGACTTTCCCTCAAGTCACTAGAGGGGCATACACAGACAGTTCCCCTTCCAGGCCCATCCAAGAGTACAGATCATTTCACCCTCACTGTCATCACGGAAGTCAGGAAGCCGAAGCTTGGAAACTTAAGTCTCCTGCTTCTCAGCCAGGGCTTCCTTATCCTGTCAGGCTGCTGAGCCTACAAGTAGTTTCTAGTGTGAAAATCATCAATGGCCATGGTCTGGGACTAGCAGGCTTTAGAATGAAGGCCACCATTACTAAGCATAAGCTTCCTGCTGAGGCCACTGAGTGGAGGAAATAATAATGGAGATTGAAAGGCACGCTGTATTTGACCCTATGCAACCCCGTCATTTTTCAGTAGAACCCGATAGGGATCAGTCACATCTGCTCTCAATAGCAAATATAAAAAAATGACCTGCAGTTTTAAGGTCTGAAAAACATAAACTGTGTTAAAAGACTGACAAAAAAAAAATTCCTATTCTCAATAGGATGATGTCATTCAACTACACACACTTTGCAATAACAATCATCTGTCAGATTCCATGCCCTGGACCTGAGCTCTCCCCTCCAGGAAATCCCAGCAGCCCTGGTCCCACTGTGGGTCAGCTCGGCAGTGGTCACATGGAAGTGCACGGAGCCCCCAGCCTGTGTAATTAGGGTTGGGCTGCTAAACTTGACTGGGACCTGAACTATAACGGATATCAGCTTACTTCACTCTTCATTTCAAACATTTGGAGAGCTGATGGGGGGCATATTCTAAGGGAGCTCAGAACAAACTCAGGGATCTGGGGAGTAGATCACAGCTGGCCAGAGGTCAAGAGGACTTTAGAAATTAGGAAGTTCCTTGTGAGCCACGTGGATGGGGCCCTTCAGGCTACTCGCTCTGCTGTGCACAGAAGCCCGGTCTTCAGGCTGACCCGAGGATCCCTCTGCCCAGAGGAAGTAAACGGCTGCCTCCTTCATCTATCTGTAGTCCAACCACCCATCTCTGTCTATCCCTCTTTCAGCTGGGCTGGGCTGGGGATCCCCAACTCAGATGGAATTCTGGAAGGGAAGCTTATCATGACCCAGACAGTATTAATCAACCTATGTGATCTTCATCCCAGAAACTCCCATGCCTGTTGTCCACAAGCATGACAGCTCCCACCAAAGACATTGTTCCCTGACCCTGGCACTGTACATAGAGCTCAGAACAATTCAGCTAAGGATGTAGCTCCTGGGAACACGTGACCTGAACAAGGACTGTGTCCGTGAATATTCCATTATTCTAACAAAATGCCTGATAAAATCAGCTTTAAAAGATAAAAGGCTCCTTTCCAGGTCCCACCATTTACCTGCAAATTTCATGATTTCCTTATTTTTCATTGCTGAGTAATACTCCATTGTATAGATGTACCACAGTTTCTGCATCCGTTCTTCAGTTGAGGGGCATCTGGGTTGTTTCCAGCTTCTGGCTATTACAAATAAAGCTGCTACAAACATGGTTGAGCAAATGTCCTTTTTGTGTACTTGAGCCTCTTTGGGTACATGCCTAGGAGTGGTATGGCTGGATCTTGAGGAAGCGCTATTCCTAGTTGTCTGAGAAAGCACCAGATTGATTTCCAGAGTGGTTGTACAAGTTTACATTCCCACCAGCAGTGGAGAAGGGTTCCCCTTTCTCCACAACCTCTCCAGCATGTGTTGTCCCTTGAGTTTTTCATCTTGGCCATTCTGATGGGTGTAAGGTGAAATCTCAGGGTTGTTTTGATTTGCATTTCCCTAATGGCTAATGAGGTTGAGCATTTCTTTAAGTGCTTCTCTGCCATTCGGTATTCCTCTACAGAGAATTCTCTCTTTAGCTCTGTTCCCAATTTTTTAAGTGGATTACTTGGTTTGTTGCTTTTCAGCTTGTTTAGTTCTTTATATATATTGGATATGAGTCCTCTGTCAGATAAAGGGTTGGTGATGATTCTTTCCCAATCTGTAGGCAGTCGCTTTGTTTTGATGACGGTGTCCTTTGCCTTACAGAAGCTTTTCAATTTCATGAAGTCCCATTTATTGATTGTTGCTCTTAGAGCCTGTGCTGTTGGTGTTCTGTTCAGGAAGTTTTCTCCTGTACCAATGAGTTCTGGGGTATTCCCCACTTTTTTTTCTAGCCGATTTAATGTGTCTGGTTTTATGTTGAGGTCTTTGATCCACTGAATGAGTTGTCCCAGAAGCAAAAAGACACGCATGGTATATACTCACTCATATAAACATAAAATATAGAATAAACCCACTAAAATCTGTACATCTAAACAAACTAAGCAAAAGAGAGGACCCTAACTAAAATGTTCAATCCCCATCCTGAAAGGCAAAGAGGATGGACATCAGAAGAAAAAGAAAATAGGAAACAACCTCGGAACCTGCTACAGAGGGCCTCCGAAAGCCAGAAGAAAACAGGAAACAACCTTGGAACCTGCCATAGAGGACCTCTGAAAGCCTCTGCAGTATAGACTGTCAAAGCAGATGCTGAGCCTGATGGCCAACTGATGGGCAGAGTGAATGGAATTCTATGTAAGAAGTGGGAAATAGTAAGAGCTGGAGGGGACGGGAACTCCACAAGCAGAGCAACAGAACAAGAAAATTTGAACACAGGGAACTTCCCAGAGACTCATACTCCAACCAAGGACTATTCGTGGAGATAACCTAGAACCCCTGCACAGATGTAGCCCATGGCAGTTCAGTGTCCAAGTGGATTACATAGTAATGGAAAGAGGGACTGCCTCTGACATAATCTGATTGGCCTGCTCGTTGATCACCTCCCCCTGAGGGGGGAGAAGCCTTGCCAGGCCACGGTAGAGGACAATGCAGCCACTTTTGATGAGAACTGATAGACTAAGATCAGAAAGGAGAGGAGAACCTCCCCTATCAGTGGACTTGGGGAGTGGCATGCATGCAGAAAGGGGAGGGAGGGGCTTATGGGGGGGATACAAAATGAATAAAGTGTAATTAATAAAATAAAAAAATGCAAAAAAAAAAAGATGAAAGGCTCAATGTTCTACAGGCTTCAATCCATATTCTGTTGGCACTGTTGCTTTGGGACCTGTGGCAAGGTGGGAGTAGGTAGCAACATCATTCACTTCTACACAGAGGTGTATGAAAAAGAAACTGGCCAGTGTCCCACTAACCTCTTCAAGGAGCATAGCTCTAATGATATAAAATGTCCTGCTAAACCCTACCTTTTAAGTGTTCTACCTCCTCTTAATAGAACTATTCTGAGGACTAACCCTTTACTGAGCAGGCAGCACTGATAACCCGACTCAGAATGATGTGTTGGCCTAAGAGATCCCTACTGAAATAGCAAGCACTCGTTCATGTACCTGCAGAGCACAGTTCAAGCTATGTGGATGCTGAGATGACTAAAATACAGCCCCCATCTCCAGCTGCCTTGGAAGTTGCTAAAAGGAGAGAGATCTATAAACAAATAATCTATGAACAAATCCGAGGGGATGTGCTGAGAGAGACTTCGACATAGAGAATGCTGGAGACACGAAGTTGTGAGTGGCTCTTCTTAAAGGCACAAGAAATTCTTCTAGAGAGTGTGGTCCTTGTACCCATTGTCTAAACTCCCACTGGGTGGGTGCTAAGTGCCCAAGGCATCCAGACAGTATAAACACGGTACCCTACCCACAAGCTCCAACCACCCCAGAGAGACGATACAAACCCATCACAGAAAAAGAGGCCACCTGTGGAAAGAAATGGGAGACATTGCTAGAGACAAGAGCAGGGAGAGAACCAAAAGCTGGTGTGTAATAAAGACACACTATGATTATTAAATTAGGTGGAGATAATCAATGACACCTTTCTAGAAGAATCAACATTGGCTAGAATTCCAGGACTGAGGGTTGAATTATTAAAACGCCTGGGGAAGCAGGGATGATCCAGTCTGACTTCAAAGGGACAGCTCACGGCTGTGGTGGAGACCAGAGTTCCAGTCTCAGCTCCCAGGTCCAGATTAACTAGACTGCAAGCTAAGAGCTCACTCTGCTGTGCTGAATCCTTCCCAGGGCTGAGCAGCCTCAAACAACGGATAGGAGCTAAGCTCTGCCTGTGTCCCTAGGAGAGCTCAGGAGCCACGGAGACTTCTCCAAATTTGGATTTAAAAAACAGCTACTCATCGCCTCCTCCACAGGACACATAGCTTCTCTGTAAGTCAGCAGAAACCCATCACTAAAGCTCTGAGAAAATAAACAGAGGGGCTCTGATTCCAAGAGATGCTCAGGCTCCCAGTAGACCAGTGTGCTCGTGTGGGTCTATCCCTCCAGGGCACATTGAATTATAGAGGCATGCACAGCTATAGCTCCAGTGGGATCAGCAGCAAACTGCTGCCAATGATAGAGAAAAGGAGTCATGCTCTGGGCTCTCTCAGGATACACACATTGAGCATGAAGGGATATGTGAATGGAAACCCAAGAGACAAGCCAGCGGACTCCACCCCTGCTGTGACCACAAAGGTTCAACCCAACAAACTTTGTCCTCTATCTCTCTAAGAACAATACCACCCCCCATCAGACTCATGAGAATAAAGAGAGAGCTGACCCCATATACCCTGCTACTGCAATGCCCATGCCAGGTTTGGACATGGCAGCTGCCCTCAGTAGCTTTTGGCAGGGTCCATATTGCAGGCAGAAACTTCAGGATTCTGTGGAGACAGAACTAAATTGGGCTACAAGGGACTAGTCTATCATAAGGTTGCACAGTCTCTGTGGACCCACCAGAACACAGATTGCAGGTTTGGGGGAAGGTGAATGGGTTCTTAAATAGAAAAACAAGAAGGCTGGAGAGATGGCTTGGTAAATTAGAGCAGTTGCTGTGTAGGCATGAGAACCTGAGTCAAAATCCTCAGAGCTTACATTAGGTCTCCCTATGGAGACAGAATGTTACCATCAGGTGTGGCTGCTGCATATTAAATATGGTTCAAGTGGGTAGTTGAAGATAAGGGGATGTTAGTCAATAAAGCACAACCTCTATCCTCAAACAGTCCGCAGTTATCAGGAGAAGAGACAGGCTCTTTTGGCTCAATATTTCTAAATCTAAACAGGGAGATAAGCAAGAGCTGATAGTCTGTTAACTTCTAATTCCAAAGGACCTACAAACGGTAAAGCATTGAAGCATTGCACAGGCTTAGAAATGCAAAGGTATAGACAGCTCCACAGCTTTACGAGAGTGAGAAGCAGAAGCAGAGAGAGATAGAGTCTCAGAACCAGACAATGTGTCCCCACTGTCTCTACCAGTGACCAACGTCCCTCACTGAGTACCATCTCCGTGCTCAACGGTCATCAGCATGGCCTGGATGGTTTCGAATGTCCTGTCCCATGCTGAGCAGTGAGGCTCCAACTTAGACAAGAAAAGGGTTAACAAATCTGCTAGGAGTTTGGAAGAATTGCTCTTTGTCAAGTCCTATATAAGCACATGTATTACACTGTTAAGTTCCAATAAGGCATCAGTCTGTTAATTACTCCTAAACCTAGAGGTTTGTCAGGGCATAGACACAGACATAGATATGGATTCTGACACATGGACAAAGGACATGGATATTAACAAGAATGCAGACACAGATACCAGCATGGACAGAAATGCTGACACCATCATAAACATGAACACAAATACAGACATTGATATGAACAGAGATAAAGATAGAGGCAAAGCATGGTTTTCAATTAGAGGTCTACACAGACATTGTGTGTGTGTGTGTGTGTGTGTGTGTGTGTGTGTGTGTGTGTGTGTGTAGACAGAGGGGGGAGATCTATACATATACATATGTATATAGACAAATATGCATATTTGTGCATAAAATACACACACCCCTCACTGAGCCCCTCTGCCCTTACTAGAGATCTAGATAAAGTGCAGCTTTTGAGCTCATTTCCTGCATCTAGCATACCAAATTCCTTTTCACTCTTCTAATCCCATCTCAAGAACCTCCTCCTCCTCCTCCCAAGAGCTTTCTCTGACCTCAGAGGAAAGGAACTCCCTGAATTCCAGCAAATTGTCCTCTGAGCCCCAGATGACCCCGTTATGACAACTCCTTACTTAGCACCTCTTAAACGCTCTCACAAGGCAGAGAAACCATCTTTCATGACAGAGGCTGCGAAGGATACCTGTGCTTCACACTACTATCGGAAGATGCTGGTGACCGCCATGCTCTGCACGAGATGCACACTAAATGCTTGTCCACAGGAGTCTTCCAGGGAAGGCAGGAACTTTGATCTGAATCTCATATCTTATGCAAAAATCCTCTCAACATCAATTTTGACTAACTTAAATTAGGATGCTAGAGCCAATGGAGAAAAAGAAAGAAGGGATGTAGAGAGGTGAAGAGAGGAGAGTAATTAATAATTAATTAATTTGGAATCAGAGGCACAAATTTCTTAGACAGACTGTACAGACCATTAAAAATAAACACACTGATTTTCTTCCTCATTAAAAGATACACAAAAATGAACACAGGCCAGAGAAAACATATATAAATAATGCATATATTTAACAAATTCTCAGAAGTTGGTTGTGGGGACCAGGGAGATGGCTCAGTGGGTAAAAATCGCTGCTGCCAAGCTTGATGACCTGAATTCAATCCCCAGGACCCACATGTTGAAGGAGAGTGCCAGCTCTTGCAAGTTGCCCTCTGACTTCACAAGCACACTGTGGCCCACACATCTACAGGAAGAGGAGGTGGGAGATACATGCACCTATACAAATAAATTAAAATGCAGTTACAAAAACTTTTAAAGTCATTTTTTTAAAAAATACAAAACAAAACAGGAAAGGGTTTTAGCCAATGTCTCATGAAGAAGAAATGTAACTGGCTGGTAAGCACAGTAATATAAATAGATAATTCCAACTGAATCAATGATGGCTTGTAGTTACACACCTACTAGAATAGTTCAAATTGATTTAAAAGCAATATTAATATCAAGTGCTGGAAAGGCAGTACAGCAGCTATGTTATTCACATGCTAATGGCATACACAGAAGATAATACAACTACTTTGAAAAACTGTTTATAAATGTCTCACAAAGGGCATACCTTCTTAAACATATGACTACCTTATGACCCATCAATTTTGCCCCTCAGTAATTTACCTAACGAAGTGGAAACGGTGTGAAAACTTGTGTACACTCAGATGTGAATATTCCCAGTAACACTGAAAGTTCTGAGCTTCAAACAACCCACAGAGTCTGTCAAAGAGAAAACAGATAAACAAACCAATCTGGTTAGTTTTGTCCACTTGACAGAAATCTAGAAATACCTGAAAAGAGAGACAGTCAACTGAGGAATTGCTTCCATCAGATTGGACTATAGGGATGTCTGTGGGGAGAGCCCAGGCTTAGGTGCCATTCCTAGGCAGGTGGTCTGTATAAGAAGAGTAGCAGAGCAAACAGAGAGAGAAAGCTATAAGCGGCATTCCTCAGCTTCTGCTTCGGTTTCTGCTTTGAGATCCTGCCTTGGCTTCCCTTGATGGTGGACTATGATCTTTGAGCTAAATAAATCCTTTTCTCCCCCAGTTGCTTTTGGTCAAGAGTTTTATCACAGCAACATAAAGACAAACCAGAACACAAACTGGGCTTGATACAACAGTGGAATAGCATGAGAAATGAGGAGTGAATTACTTGATATATACAACAAATGAGTCTTGGAAAATTATGCTAAGCTAAGGGAACAGGGGAAAGCAGAGTTCATACTGTTTGATCTATTTGGTATGAACTTCAAGGGCAGGCGAAATGAATCTGAGGATTGCTCTCAGGACTATGAGCTTTGGGTTTCAGTTTCCCTGCAAAGGGAGTGGGGGATGAGAAACCAGAGGAAAGAGGCCCTGGGAACCCTTGCAGATGAGGACCATGCTTCACATCCTGGTGGGATTCTGCTTACAAGCCTGTATCTACACTTGGCAATTCACTAAACTGCACACTTCAGTTCCATGCATTTATAGTATGTAATTACATCTCAATTAATTTGAAAGGAATGATTAAAATTAACTCAGTAATTATTACAAGATGTCTTTTATGTGCCAGGCCTTTGGCTAGGGCCTGGGGATACAGCCAGGCAAAGGCACATCCCCTCTCCAGGAAAATGACTGTGAATTTGTCTTTTTGCTATTTTCCATATGATAAGAATCTTTGTGATTGAAACCCTTGCAAGCTGTACGGTCAAACACATACACACACATACCCCACATGCACATACACATACCCAACCTGTATACATGCATGCACACGCAGCATGCATTCACATACCACATGCACACATACACACACATACCCAACACGCACATATACACACTGCACATACATACATGCATGCACACACAGCATTCATTTGCATATCCCATAATGCCCACACCACCTGCACACTCACTTTCCTCCTGCATGCACATACACACATTCCACATGCACACACTCACATTTACACACACACACACACACCATGTGCACATACACAAGCAACAAGGACTCCCCTCCTGCTCTGATAGATGGTAATATGTAAATATCTAAATCACAAGAAATGTCCTAAAACTGTACACTTGCCCCAAGTATCCTGGGAAAAAGTTTCCAGATCATTCTTCCAATCAGAAGCCAACCAACTCTAGCATGACTCCCAGAGTCCTCAGTAAGAATGCCATCTCTTGTCCATCATCCCAAGTTTTCTCTGCTCTCCCGAGACAGCAGGGCTCCTCATCAAGCCTTGCCTGCAGAGCGGCAGGGAAGGGGCACAGACCTGCTACTCAGCTCCTCCACCTATGACCCTCTCAGGGAGAGAAGAAATCTAAACAAGAACCCATTCTCATAGGCACTGCTTCCAAGAATAACCAACTTCCAGAAATGCCCAGTGTGGTATGAATAAGGCAGAAATGCAAAAATCCAAAAGGCAAGGTCTAAAGCCCATTTATCTCGCTGAGTGTGCTTTGAAAAAAAAATGGCATGAGAAGGTGGGCGGAAAGAAACCTTAGGGCACACATTGGCAACATGGGGTAACCTCCAGTTACTGCCATTGGTTTTCCTAGTCAGAATCTGTGCAGGTGGCCCATTGCTTTCAAAGGGCAAACCATACATGAAAATGCCTCTTACTTCTTCCCTTTCATTCTTCATCTGTAAAATGGCTGTTTTAGGTACATCCTATTGCTGTGAAGAGCCCCCGTGACTAAGACAATTCTTATACAAGCAATTGTTTAATTGGGGGCTGGATTACAGTTTCAGAGGTTAGATCATTCTCATCATGGTGGGGAGCATGGGAACATGCAGGCAAGTGATGGAGAAGAAGCTGAGAAGTCTACAACCTGATATGCAAGCAGCACAGAGAGACTAAACTGTTGTAGGCTCTTGAAACCTAAAAGCCCAGTCCCAATAACACACCTTCTCCAATAAGGCCACACCCACTCCAAAGAGACCACACCTCCTAATTCTTCTTGGAGAGTACCACTCTCTAGTAACTAAGAATTCAAATATATGAGCCTACTGGGGCTATTAATTCATACTATCACATGGGTGTAGTATGCCTAGCTCCCCTGCTACTTCACAGAAGTGATGCATGTGGGATTCTGTAGGGAAAGGACATGAATGTAAAAATGCTAGGCAAGTACTGAATGCTACACGCTCTAGCATGTTTGGTGGCTTCCAGGGTTATTTGTTTTACAAAGAAAAGCTGGGTGTGGTGGTGCATGCCTTTAATCCCAGGACTCGGGGAGGCAGAGGCAGGTGGATCTCTGAGTTTGAGGCCAGCCTGGTCCACAAAGAGACTCCAGGACAACCAAGGCTACAAAGAGAAACCATGTCAGAAAGAAAGAAAGAAAGAAAGAAAGAAAGAAAGAAAGAAAGAAAGA
>NW_026585644.1:27935572-28019734 GCF_907164565.1 Psammomys obesus
AGAAAGAAAGAAAGAAAGAAAGAAAGAAAGAAAGAAAGAAAGAAAGAAAGAGGGGCTTTCTTTTAATTCTGACCATAGAGCCTGTATGAACTTGGGAAAGTATCCTACTTCTCTCTGAACTAACATCCACATGTATAGCATGAAAATATTAATATCACCCCATGTTTGCAATAAAGACAACAGATGACTACAGCAAGCTACCTGCTGCATGGATAGCATTCTGTCAGTGTGACTCACAGTAACTCCTATATAAAAGGGATCCTGCTCAGTCCTACCTGAGCTTTAGAGAAGGAGGGAGTGGAGCTCCTGGATTAGCCAAGCCCATGTCATACACAGGAGACCCATTTTCCAGAAACCCTGCAAACATTCAGTTATGGCCACATAACCCAAATAGTGAGCCTTCTGGTCCAAACATAGTGACTTTGCCTCCAGGGCCAAGGTGAGATCAAGAAAGGAGAAGAGCAAATGAAGAAGCAGTAGGCTATCCATCAAAAGGCATGTCCTCCTTTGTATCAAAGTGAGAGATCAGAAGAGAAACCCTAAGAATCCTGAAATACCCTTATCTCAACTGAACTTTCTTGGACACACATTACTGAGGATGCCTTGATTGGGGTCTGGCTCAGTCTTCCCACTTAGAGATTCAGCAAGCCTCCTCTCTGTTAGTACCTACTATGTGCAAGATGCTGAGGTAGGCACAAGGAGCATTGTCACAAGAAGAGCAGTTCTTACCATAAGGGATTCTAGGGGACTGTACTGAGGGATGCTGAAGGATCCAGAAGGTACTGTGAACACAGACCTGGGTCTAGGGGACAGCCTAGATAAGCAGAGATACACAGAATAGGACCATGGAGTCCTGCAGGTCAGGAAACAGCACATCAGTGGATGGGAGGGAAGTTTTTCAGGCAGAAGAAACAGAGTGGGTCCCAACAACAGCCAACAGCAGAGTGCTCAGTTTATTGATTTTGAATGTACTTCAAGGACAGAAAATAGAGACCAGACTGTAAGCTGATGCTGCAGACAGGTCAGGGCCCCACAGATAGCACTACAGAGGTTACGTTTCAAAGTGTTCAGTGTGACAGCTGACAGACAGCTCTGTGGTTCTATTTAAATGAAATTAAACTATAACTCTTGCAGCTAGGGAAAAATAGCTCGGTCAGAAATGCACTTGGCAAGCAAGCATAAGGACCCAAGTTCATATCCCAGCATCTATGTAAGAAAGCTGGGCATGCCAACATGATTTAACTCAAGCCCTAGAGGTGCAGAAACAGGTGGATCTCTGGAGCTCACCTGCCAGCTAGCATAGCCTAATGGGTGAGTTCTGAGCCAATGGGAGACTCTGTCTCAAAAGTAATGTGGATAGTGCCTGAGGAACAACACTCATGGTTGTCCTCTGGCTTCCATATGCAAGCATGTCTACACATACCTACAATACACATCACACACACACACACCTGCTCACACACACACACACACACACACACATACAAACACACATGATCACATACACATGTACATATATGTATATATACACAAAAATAATTGACTAGAACCACATATGGTAGCCCATGCACATGTTTTAATGCCAACCCTCTAGAGGCAGAGGAAGGCAGATCTCTGGGAGTTCAAGGACAGCTTGGTCTAACTAGAAGTTCTAAGCCAGCCAGGGCTGTATACAGAGACTATCTTGGAAGCTCAGAAGAAGCCAATAGAGACAACTAACCCAGTCCCATGGTGGCTTTCAGAGACTGAGACATCAACTAAGGAGCATGTTTGATCTGGACCTGGGCCCCATGCACATATGCAATCGATGGGATGCTTGGTCTTCATGTGGGTCTCCTGTTGAGTGGAGCGAGGGAGGGCTGTTTCTAACATGGATTCTATTGCCTTCTTTTGGATCACTTCCCCTTGGCAGGGCTGCTTTGCCTGGCAGGAGATGAAACTATGTGCAGTCCTGATGTGACCTGATGTGCTGGAGAAGGTTAATTCAGGGGGATTGGGGCTCCCCTTTTCTGGGGAGAAAGGGAGAGGGGAACAGAGAAGGGGAAAGGGGAGTCTGGGAGGAGAGCAGTGAGGGGGCACCCTTGGGGTGTAAAGTAAATAAACTGAAGTGGAAAATATAAATAAAATAAAAATATTTTAAATTGGAAAAAACAGGGACTGACTCAATATACATACATACATACATGCTTACATGCTTACATGCAGTTCTTTGCTGGCATGCACATTCAAGTGCTCGCTAGCCACATGTGGCTGCTGTTTGTGATATTTGACAGTACGTACATAGGACGTTTGTTAGTACCGTCATGGAAAGTTGCATCACACCCTATTCCTTCATGGAAAAGACAATGAATCAGAGGCAAGGAGGGCAGTGAAAAACATTGAAGACCCTGGCTTGTTCTGGTGAGGAGAACTAGAAAGAATTGAATTGAAGAGATGTTTAAGGGTAGTAGGGATAAGGCTTGGTAATAACACACTCAGGGAAGGTGTTGGCAAAGACCACCAGGGAAATCAGTACCAGTGGCCTGTTTTCTTGCACAGTCTGATGAGGAGAGACAGGGGAGAGAAAAGGCCCAGGTCTGGGAGAGCAGTGCCATGCTGAGTCTTGAGTGTGTTCGGCATACAGTGCTCATCAGATATAACTTCCGTGGGTTTGCAGTCCAGGTTGTAAGTTGTGCCCTGGTTCAGGGTTAAGTCTATATGCTGTGAGCCTGAGCTAAGAGACGCAGGGGTTCCTTGGGCTGTAGGGCTGGGACTATGCATCAGGGTGCTGTTGGTGACCTGTATTGCTTATGCTGAGCAGAGAGGAACTGGAGAGGAACTGGAGAGGGATAAAGCTGTGCTGTTCAGAGTCCTTGAAATTGGAGCTCCAATCTATGCATTATAAGCTAGGGAAGATGTGATGCAGGCAAGACGCTACCGGGCAGGGAACGAGGGTTGCAAGGTTGTGGAATGCTGTGTGAGGTGATGGAGTATAAGGCTCAGGGTAGCTACTCTGATGGCTCAAAGAACTCGGAGCAGTGATGAAAAGCCGTGAGTTCTGACAGACTGTGGCTAGAGCTGGGGAGATTCCTCGGTGGGGAGAGAATTTGCTACATCTGCATGAGGACTCGAGCTGCAGCCCCAGCACCCATATACAAGGCCCCGCATCACTACGTATGCACTTACAACCCCAGTGCTGTGAGAGGCTGAGACAGGCCGATCCCCAAAGACTGGTGGCCAGGCAGTCTCACTAAAATGGCAGGCCCCAGGTTCCCCAGGTTGAGTGAGAAAGCTTATCTTGAGAAATTACGGCACAGAGTAATAGACTAAGATGTCTGATGTCCTCCTCTGGCCTCCACATGTATGTGCATGGTTATGAACCCGGGCACACATACATACATACATACATACATACATACATACATACATACATACACACACACATACATACACACAGGAGGGAGTGTGGGAGGGAAGGAGATGGAGACAGAGAGGAAAGGAGGGAGAGAGAGAAGAAAGAAGGGAGAGAGAAGAAAGGAAGAAAGGAGGGAGGAAAGGAGGGAGGGAGAGGAGATTGGGGGGCAGCCTTCTCATCTGCAGGATAGATGCCATTTTTTGTTGCCTGCACAAATGCCCCAAGAGGCTAGAGACAGCCAGGAGACAGGTACTACAGACATATGGACACAGGGCAACAGCACTGAAGACCAGCTTAGGCTGTAAGAAGCCCTGAACAAGCATCTGCAATCCCCTGGAGGCCCACTCAGGAAGGAAGCTGGACTCATCCCCACCTCTGGGTTCCCAAGACACTGGAAGGTGGCGGCACACAAGAATGTTGTTCTCCAAAGCCACGGGGACACTTCCTGTCAGTTCACATAATTGAGTATTACAGTATTTAAATTACAAATTGAGGCTTATTTTTACAGGTGTCATTTTAAATATAACCCGAAATTTCTTGACATTACATCAGCTCCTCCACGCAAACAGCTGCACTAGGCCGCCTGCATGTGGAAGGCACATGGCCTGAGCGGGTCATGTTACAGCATGCTTTGCACAAGCACAGGGACTGCACATATGCATGGGAGTGAGTGAAGTAGGGGTGAGGGTCATAAGACTGATCAAGAGTGTGAGAGCATGTACATATAGGTGGGCTTAAAATGTGTGCAGCAGTAAACACATGGATCCATGTATACCTATGTGAGTAAAAGTGTGGGGTGCATGAGAGAGTCAGAATGTATATTCAAGTCCATTGTTGAAGGCTCCAGCCCCATTAGATTCAATTGCTCTGGAGACAACCAGCAGAAACTGGCTGGCCTCTGTGTCCCTCACTGAGCCACGAGGCTCTCAGAATGAGGGCGAGCTCCTCCACAGGATAGAGGGGCTGCTAGCGGCACCCGAGGCAGTGCTGCAGTGCCCTCCAGTGGACACTGTCCCTACCCCAACCCCTAGCCAGACCTACAAGTGAAAAGATTTCCTGTCACCAGACCCTTAGACAGAGCCTATCGGTCACCCACTCAAGCACCCACGAAGAACCTACCCTACCTTATGGCTCCCTTGGCTCCCTGAAGCAAAAACCCAGGGGTGCTAAAGTCATAGTTTTAATCCTCCACTGGACCTCCAGCCTTTCCCCTCTTGGACCAGTCACAGCTTAAAGTCATCTGGCTTCTTCCTGCTATGGAGACATCTCTATCTGAAAGAGTCATCCTATTAGCCTCATCCAAAAAGTTCCTACCTTGCTCACAGCCTTGGAAAAGAGAGAAACCCCCAAGTCTTTCTTCAGGGTGCAAGTAGCTCTCCAAGAGGCTTCAAAGCCTGAGTCTATCTGGGAGTTACACAGGACAAATCTTAGGCCAGGATTCACACACACACACACACACACACACACACACACACACACACACACACAGTACCCATCAGGTGGGAGAGCGACAGCTCCACAGAGTAGGAACATGTTGCCTCGATCTTTCTTTTTCACTGTCCTTGGAGAAAGAGATAAGCAGGGACTAGGGAGATGAACCAAACTGAACTCCACAGAACCAAGTCTTGGCCTGGAAACAGTTTGCTGGAGCAGACCACTGTGTGGAGGTGGTAAATGGTCAGCTCAAATATGGCGATTCCTCCAGAAGGTTATTTATAGAATGGGAAAGGGGATATCATGTAAAAGAATTCTCTGGGCTTATACTTGAGCAAAATGTTATTCGTGGCACTAGTAAGTACCCACCAGGCTGAGGAGCCATGTGAAGCTGCAAGGGCAATGGTCGGGCCTCAGCCAGGATCCCAGGTCCAGAGGGAACTGTCACTACCTAGTGCACTGAGGGAGGGCATTAACCAGTGTGCTGAGGGAGGGGACTCTACAGAAAACTACAGGCATTCAACAGCAGAGAGCCACAGGATCATAGGGAACCAACCATATCCCAACATCCCTCTTAGAACTACTGGCTACATGTATACCAGCAATAAGCCCCAATGTCTCCCACATCCACCCCAGAAAGATTCTATGGTATCCAACACTTCTGGAAGGAGGAAGAACCCAGAAGCATGTGTTACGGTGTGAAAAGGAACAGAATGGTCAAGGGGCCAATCCATTTCCCTGGGCTCCAAATCCAAACAAAACACCAAGCACAGAAAATGCATTAGCCAAAGGTCTCCAAAGAGGACTTTTACCTGGCTGGGACCAAAGTGGCTCTGACTTCTCATTCCTGAGCCAGGTGACCAGCCTCTTCTCCACAGGCCTCAGAGGTCCCTCTCTAGGTAAGGCACACCTGTTCCTCCTGTCCTCTAACCCACTCCCGTGCCAACACTAGAGAGAGTAAGCTGGGAGAGAAAGCCAAGTCTCTGAGCTTTGCTCTGTATGGGAAGGAAACAGGAAGACCCAACAAAGGTGGAACAATTTGATGGCTACTGCCTAACTGATGTCTGTCTACCACTATTTCCCAGGAGGTTTCTTCCCAGTTCAGAACCTTTCTCTCTGGCCATTTTTAATGGCCTCATTGCTGCTGCTGTCCCTTTTCGTCACCTGTTTAGCGTTCAGAGTGCAAAAGAATCTTGCCATGCCACAAGCCCTTCACTGGTATCACTAATCACATCCTAACTTTGACCTCAGCTCCTTGCCAAGCTCTGGTCCCCACCTGTCCCTTCTCAGCACATACCTCACGTCTCTGAGGAGCTTCGGCTCTCAGATAGTTATAAACATGGCAGAAAGCCCAGCTCCACACTAACAGCTCTGGGAAAGGTGGTGTATATGGACACATGCATTATGGCTGTCATTCTTCAGAAGCCATCCACACTGGTTTTTGAGACAGGGTCTCTTTGCTGGGACCTGGGGCCCACTGATTGGGCTAACCTGTCTAGCCCGAAAGCCCCAAGAATCTGCCTCCTACTCCCCTGTGCTGAGATTATGAGCTTGTGCCACTATATCTAGCTTTGTACACAGGTGTTGTAGATCAAACTCAGATCCTCATGCTTGTATGGCAAGCAGTTTAAAAACTAGCTATGTTTCCAGACCCTCATAAGCACCTTTAAATGGAAGAATAGAGCACTGTGTTCAGAATACACCCTGCATTGTTTCATAAAACTTTTGTCTTAGTCACATGAATGAATATGCTGCATATATGTACACATGTGCATACACACATAGGGTCAAAGTACAATGTTCAATGTGTTTCTCACTCTGTGTCATAGTTTCTAATCTCCGAAAGGGGTGGATCTGACCTTCCATCAATGTCGAAGTCCTACTGAAGCAATTGCAATGATTTCTAACCTGTTCTTCCATCTTCTATGACATGGGTGTCTTCTCATCACCCACCAGTGACTCCTGATGTCCCACTTTACTGATGAGCAGCTAGTGGGTCTTTGGACACTAGAGAGCCTGTCATGGAGCAGGCTAACAGGCCAGGTTAGTGAAGAAGAGTCCCCAGAAGGCCTTTGCCATGTGCCTCCTGCTTCAGTGAGTTGCTTCTGTCTGTCCTTCAGGAATGATGTGTCCCAAAAGAAGCTTAATGGCTCCTTCCTCTTTGAGCTGCCAGGTTAGTGCCTTTGTCTACAGAATTAGCACAGGTGCACCTGCGGGCTGGTGTCCTCATTAAACTATTTTCTGCATCTTGATCTTATAGGGATGGTTCCAGGGGACCTTTCAAAAGAAACACTTCATTTGCAGTTGCCTCTCCAGATCGGAATGGGTGGTCCCCATTTTCTCAGAAGAAGTAGGAGACCCAGATCTCCTCTGGGTAGGTGAATCAGTCCACACGGATGTGAAGTGGTCAGATCTGGGTCTCCCATAGGCCATGCCCTCACTGGCATGGCCTCACTGGCATGCCCTGTGCTATCCATTCCTTGCTGGCATTCTCTCCATAGATGGCTCCCAGAGCAGTGTAGTCAACTCTATTCTGGCTATCTTTTCTCTACCACAAAGAATCTCTGTGAGAGAAAACATTCACAAATGGTGTCATCATAAGGGGAGGCTGTATTATTGACTAGAAGTTTCCTGACAATACCCTTTTAAAAATCTGTTATCTCTACTTCTGGTTAGCATCCATCTTGATCCAATACATAGCTCAGGGTTCCGTTTGCCTAAGTACCCTGCCATGGCTGTAATTTTAAGATGGAATAAGTCTAAATGTCTCCTCAGTTTACAGACAACAGGCTAAAGAATGAAGAAGATATATTCGGGTCTTTGGTTACCAATTCACCAACCCACTTCTGGGAAGATGGGTTCTCTAGTGAGACACTGGTCAATGATAAGTCGTGAGTGCCAAAGAGCATTGTTGAAGATTAGATTTTTTTCAGAGAAAGATGTGGGCAAGAGGGCAGGGGAAGTGGATTCCTAGAAATTAAGGCTATAATAAGACCCTAGAAAATGGTAATAGTATACACAGATCGTGAGGGCAGAAGAATAAATTCCATGCAGGAAAGATTGCATGAGCTAAAAAAAAAAAAAAAAAAAAAAAAAAAAAAAAGGAAGATAAAAACTGTAAGGCATGTTTAGGAGAGAGTTGGCAATGTAAGCCAAAGAAACTTGCTTATGGATCACTTAGTAAAGAGCTTGCCATCCCGTGACAGATGGAGCCAAGAACACTAGTATGGTGACTCTTAGTCCAAGCATTATCTGAGGAGCTCAGAAAGCTGAGCCGTGGGTCAGAACCCTCATACAATGAGAGAGGGTCAGTGAACTGAAGAAAAGATCAGCTTATGACTCCCTGCTTACAGCTTCCCCCAGATCAATAGCATGTGCACTGACTCTCTCCCTTCTCTGGTCCTCCCTCCCTTTCTTCTTTTTCTCTCTCCTCTCCTCCCTCTCTCTTTTTCTCTACTCTATACATCTCCTCCCCATATCCCTCCTGTTCACAAAAACCAAAATCACATATTTGCTGAGTGCCCACTCTGCTACATACTGCACTGGCTAGATAATATGACATGCCTTCCATCACGGGTTGTGGGGTCTAATGAAAAACACAAGCAAGGCTAAATTTTATTTCAATAGAGTGCAGCTAGAGCTGGTCAGTGATCCAAACTCAGAGGTGGCATCTTCCTCAATATAGAACAAAGACAAAGTTTTCAATTACAGCTAATAACTGAGTTGACTCCTAAAGGTTGACTAGGCCAGGGGAAGAATGAAGAAAGGCTAGTCCAGCAGGAAAGTAGAGTGGCTCAGAGCAAGAAGTTTAGGGACTATATTTGGTGTGGAATAATCTTGAAATAAGTCAAAGTTGCTAGAATAATTATAATGCCAAATCTGTCTTCCTAAACCATAGAAACTCATCCAGTAATAGGCAGAAGGGAAGAAGAGAAAGCCTTTCCATGTGTAGGGCTAGTCTAAGGAGGAGAAATACTTACCTGGACAAAGAGAAAGCAGGTGTCCCTTGATGGGTAGGGATGGCATCACCCAAACTATAGCTGAGGCTGTTGCTCCTGCTGCCCTCACTAAAAGGCCTGGACCAGAGCCAGGCATAATACCTTGTCTTAACATTCATCCTTAGGAAAACTTTTCCTGTGACCTCCTGTGAAAAGTAAAAGACAAGCATGCTTTGCTATATTTGTTCCCAAACCATCTCCCCAAATATCTGCCCTGATCTTAGCCTGGAGAAGGGATAAAGCTCTCAGGGACCTGGGTTAGGAGAAATCCTAAAGGAGGAGTTTCCAAGGAACAAGGAGGGATCTGATTAAAACCTATCAACTCTGAGGCTGTCTTCAGTGGAAATAGATTTAGCAAGAATGTTCCAGTTCATTCAGGTTATTCTACTAGAAGAGGCATTGTTTTTGAATAGGAAGAAATAGTCTCCATAGAAAAGTAAGAGGTGACTCACTAAAGCAAAGCACAAGGGATTTATTTGAATTTAGATGTAGATAAAAATAAAACCAATGATTTCACAAGTGGAAAGCAAAAAGTGGACTAACCATCTGATATCTAGTCATCATAAAATATTATCATCAAAGATAGCTTGAAATATGGGCAAAGTATGGCAATTGGTGAAATGAAATAAGAATGGGCAATGTAAAAGCAAAACTAGTTGACTAGAGAAAGCAGGAGCTTCAAAGGTTCATTACTGTGTTCTCCAGCACACGCTCCTTAATGCTCCACAATACATTGTACTATGTGAAAAGAAGCCAGCTATGACCTGGCCTGAGGCCTGGGCTCTGCCATCATGCTCAGGAGGAGCTACCTGCAGGCATAGCTGATACTCAGACCAGAGAGGACACCCCTTCCCTGGGCTGCCGAAGTTCAGCTCATCATCACCCTGTCCCATATGACTATTCTTTCCCCACATCAATATCCTACTTCTCAGTGGGACAGTGAATACTCTAAGGGCAGGGATCATACTTCAGAGATGGATATAGAGAAATGGGTTTTCCCTAAGCCGGAATTCCTAAAAGATGCATTGTAAATAAGCCCTGACTTCTGCACAGCCTCCCTGCCAGGTACCCGGCTTCTGCCTCCTCTCCCTGACCAGCTACATAATCCTGTTGATCCAAGCTCTAGTAGGATTAGCTTGGTGAGAGGTCTTTCTGACAAAACTACTGCTCACACATAGATTAAAATCTTTAGGGCCACACAAATTATCCCTTTCTCATTAGCCATCAGGAAAATGCAAATCAAAACGACCCTGAGATACCACCTTACACCCATCAGAATGGCCAAGATGAAAAACTCAAGGGACAACACATGCTGGAGAGGTTGTGGAGAAAGGGGAACCCTCCTCCACTGCTGGTGGGAATGTAAACTGGTACAACCACTCTGGAAATCTATCTGGCGCTTTCTAAGACAATTAGGAATAGTGCTTCCTCAAGACCCAGCTATACCACTGCTAGGCATATATCCAAAGGATGCTCAAGTACACAAAAGGGATATTTGCTCAACCATGTTTATAGCAGCTTTATTTGTAATAGCCAGAACCTGGAAACAATCCAGATGTCCATCAACGGAGGAATGGGTACAGAAATTGTGGTATTTTTATACAATGGAATACTACTCAGCAATCAAAAAGGAGGAAATCATGAAATTTGCAGGCAAATGGTGGGATCTAGAAAAGATCATCCTGAGTGAAATATCCCAGAAGGAGAAAGACAAACACGGTATATACTCACTTATATAGACCTATAAGATATGATAAACATAATGAAATCTATACACCTAAAAAAGATAATCAAGAGAACGGACATGGGGTAAGATTATCAATCCTCGTTTTGAAAGACAGATGGGATGCACATTAAACATTGACAGGAGTCTACTGAGCGCATTTGAAAAACTCTAACTAGCAGTGTTTTCAAAGCAAAGACTCATGACCAAACCTTTGTCAGAGTACAGGGAATCATAAGAAAGAAGGGGAGTTAGTCTGATGAGGAAAGGATAGGAGCTCCACAAGGACCAAACATATCTGGGCACAGGGTCTTTTCTGAGACTGACATGCAACCAAGGACCATGTATGGATATAACCTAGAACCTCTGCTCAGATGTAGCCTGTGGTAGCTCAGTAACCAATTGGTTTCCCATAGTGAGGGGAACAAGGACTATTTCTAACAGGAACTCAATGACTGGCTCTTTGGCCTCCCCACCCCCCAAGGGAGGAGCAGTCCTGTTAGGCCACAGAGGAGAGCTTTGCAGCCAGTCCTGAAGATACCTGATAAAACAGGATCAGATGAATGGGGAGGAGGTCCCCCCTATCAGTGGACTTGGCAAGGGGCACGGTGGAGATGAGGGAGGGAGGGAGGGACTGGGAGGGAATGAGGGATTGAGACACGGCTGGGATACAGAGTTAATAAAATGTAACTGATAAGAAAAAAATAAAATTCAAAAAAAATTATCCCTTTCCCATCCCTACACAAAGCTCAGTTTGTCCAGTATAGCTGCAAACACTTAGCCAGATCCTTTTACAGAAGCCTACTATTTTACAGTTTTGTCATTTTTGTTCCTTTGCTCATCTGACACCCACATTGTATGCATGCGTGCATGTGTATAATGTGTGTGCGTGTGCATATATGTACACAGTTGTGAGTCTAAATGTAGGCATGAGTACCACAGCATACATCCTGAGGTCAGAGGACAACCCTGGAGGGAAGTCCTTGCCTTCTACCTTATTTTTCCGATAGGGTCTCTATTTTGTAGTTTGCATCTGTATGTACCATAATGGCTGGTCCATGTCTTCCATCTCACCGTAAGAGACCTGAGAATACATAGTGTACCACCACAGTACATACCAGTACTACCATGCTCGGCTTCATCTCAGTTCTAGGGATTCAATCTATGATCCTCATGTTTGCATAGCCAGTTATTTACCCACTGAGTCAGCCATCTCCCTGGCCACACACTCATACTCGGAGCTCAGTACAGAAATGGGATAATGCGCACACACGATGCTCATTCATCTCAGTGAAGAAGCAAAGGATGCGCAATTCAGGGGCCAATGGGAGCCTCCTATTTTGTACCTCTATGTCTTCGAATATATGGTCCCCACCCTTGTGAATGGCTCTTCCATGTCCCCCTGTTGTCCAAAGAAAGTGCACATTCTGATGTTAGCTCATCCACTTGTGACATCCTTTTCCTTAAATAATCTTATTCTTTCCTCATGGTGTTCTAATTGCTTGTTGTTTTCACCACATAAAACAAAACGACTGCCTACAGATTAGGAAAGGATCTTCACCAACTCTTTATCTGACAGAGGGCTAATATCCAGAAGAAGTTAAACAGCAACAAATCAAGTAATCCAATTAAAAAATGGGTTACAGAGATAAACAGAGAATTCTCAATAGAGGAATATCGAATGGCACATAAACACTTAAAGAAATGTTCAACTTCCTTAGTCATAAGGTAAATACAAATCAAAAGAACCTGAGATTTCACCTTACACCCATCAGAATGGCTAAGATAAAAAATTCAAGTGACAACACATGCTGGAGAGAATATGGAAAAAGGGGAACCCTCCTCCACTGCTGGTGGGAATGTAAACTTGTACAACTACTCTGGAAATCAATCTGGAGCTTTCTCAGACAACTAGGAATAGCGCTTCGTCAAGATCCAGCTATACCACTCCTAGGCATGTATCCAAAAGATGCTCAAGTATACAACAAGGACATCTGCTCAGCCATGTTTGTAGCAGCTTTATTTGTAATAGCCAGAATCCAGAAACAGCCCAGATGCCCCTCAGTTGAGGAATGGATACAGAAATTGTGGTACATCTATGCAATAGAATATTACTCAGCAATAAAAAAAGAAAAAGAAAAAAAAAACAAGGAAACAATGAAATTTATAGATAAATGGTGGGAACTGAAAAAGATCATTCTGAGTGAGGTATCCCAGAAGCAGAAAGACACACGGTATATACTCACTCATAAGTGGATATTAGACATAATATAGGATAACCATACTAAAATCTGTACACCTAAGGAAGCTAATCAGGAAGGAGGACTCTGGCTAAGATGCTCAATTCCCATTCAGAAAGGCAAAGAGGATGGACATCAGAAGAGGGAGAAAACAGGACAGGAGCCTACCACAGAGGGCCTCTGAAAGGCTCTACCCTGCAGACTATCAAAGCAGATGCTGAGACTCATAGCCAAACATTGGGCGGAGTGCAGCTAATCTTATGAAAGAAGTAAGAGATAGTAAGACCTGGAGAGGACAGAAGCTCCATAAGGAGAGCAACAGATCAAAAAAGTCTGGCCAAAAGGGCCTTTTCTGAGACTGATACTCCACCAAGAACCATTCATGGAGATGGCCTGGAACCCCTGCACAGAGGTAGCCTATGGCAGTTCAGTATCCAAATGGGTTCCATAGTAATGAGGACAGGGACTAACTCTGACAGGAACTGATTGGCCTGCTCTCTCTGATCACCTCCCCCTGAGGGGGGAGCAGCCTTACCAGGCCACAGAGGAAGACAATGCAGCCACTCCTGATGAGACCTGATAGACTAGAATCAGAAGGAAGGGAGGAGGACCTTCCTTATCAGTGGACTGGGAGAGGGACACGGGTGGGAGAGAGGGAGGGTGGGATTTGGAGGAGGGAGGGAGGTACAGGGGAGATGCAAAGTGAATGAACTATAATTAATTAAAATAAAAATATTTAAATAATGATTTAAAAAAACTCATTAACAAGCCCACCACCTTTTCTGGCCTTATTCCACATGCTTGATTTATGCCACAAAACTGCCCACAACTTTAATTCAGCATCAGTTATCCTGGTCTTAGACTATCCACCATCTTTTTCCCATCTGATTCTTTCAATCTATTTTTACTGATCCCTGTATTGCTGCCAAGGTCTTTGCTCTCTGGTGCTAGGGATGTTGGACCTAAAAATGGTAGATTCCTGATTTCAGGGTTTTGTGCATTAGGCAAGTATTTTGCCACTTAGCTATATTCTCAACCCCTTTATTACTTTCTTTTTCTTTTTTTTTTTTTTTTTTTTGAGATAGAGTCTTATTAAGTTGCCTGGGAAATTCTTAACTATCTGCAAATGCCACTGTGTTCACAGCTCACTGTAGAAATGTCCCTCAAAAATCTACCAGCTCACTGTATATAAGCTGTCTGAAAATCACCTGGGGACTCAAAATGACCTAAATGGGGAAAGGTAGCCATATGTTTTTCTTGACACTATAGAAAATTGGTAGAAGACTGTGGCAGACATTACATAAAGCTACTTAGGGCCAACATTGCTCAAAACCTCTCTCTCCCTGATGCTGTACCTCCCTTGGAGCAGAAGTCCAGGTCTGACCACAGCTGCTCAGCCTGTACTCTACCTGGACCAATGAGTTTTAACCTCAGCATTGTAGTACCCTTTTGGCCTGAGAGAGGGTTCCTTGGTTTGTTCTCTTGCATATGCGTAACCATTCATCAAGTCCAAGAAAGCCAAACAAAAAATGTAATATCACTTAGCCAGGCCACAATTAGCAGATTAGCGGCTTGTTGCTCTTGTCTTGTGTCCCACTCAATGACCTCACAAAAGCCCAGAGAGCCTTGACTTGGACTGCTCCAGGAAAGGGCCCAGCGACTTCCCTGGCAAAAAAATCCCCCATCCTGTCACCGTGAGTTTCCCCATTGTAGAACTAAACTACAATTGATGTTCTGTCTCTATCAATTTCTCAGGAATGCTGGGACACAAGCCCAGTATTAATGAAGACAGCAGAAAAGAAGGCATGAGCTTGGCCATGCTCCAGAACTGACAGAGATCATGGACCCTGAGTCATTCCCAGAGACCTGAAGAGGCCCAAACAAGGCAAAACAACCAGGACCCAGGGTCACACATGGGCTTGGTGGGGAAGATAGAATGGAGAAGGGCTGGGAGAGAATTCTGCTGGGAAAAAAAATCTCCCCATGATTGTCCCTTTAGAAACAGGTATCATTTTCACCATCAGAGAAGGGGCAATTTGACTCCAGACTGAAAGGTCTTACCCATAGACACATGCAAATAATACATATGATATCACAGAAAGCTGATGCCACATCCAATATGCCTGGCCAAGTTCCTCAGCACCTCTGAGAATGGCTGCTCTAATAGAAGCCCCTGCAGTTTGCAATCAGGGAAGCCTTGATTGGCATGGAAGGCCAGAATAGGATCAAATAAAATGACAAAAAAAAAATGATAAACTTCATGTCAGTTAAACAAATGCTGAATAGAAACTAGCCATTTGAGCATGCTTCTTAGAAGGTGTCATTTGGGGTTTCTGGCTTCTGAGCTTTTTAAATCACATATAATTCCTTAATTCTTCCAAACTGACATGCTCCTTAACCTACTGGCTCCAGTTAAGTGGAAATACTCTGTTAAGCCATTAATAGCATCAAGCCAATTTATGTCACCTCAAATATGGATCCATACAGTATTCTGAGATGACAGCCAGCTCCATAGGTGTGAATTAATCCAAGGGTGCACACAGTAGGACATATGGAAACTTAAAGATAATTGTCCCTGCTTGCAAATGTTCAAGAGAAATCTGATCAGTAGTAAATAAAAAGCACTTGTTAAAGGGCCACTTGTATCATTGCAGAGGCAGGGGCATTTCAATCCTGCCTTGCAGTGGCTGCGGATGGAACTTATTTATATGCTTCAAGACTCTCATAATTCAAGAAGAACTTAGAACGCTGTTTCGTTTTTATTATTATTATTATCCACCAGAAATCATGCAATATTAAACGCATCATAATCCTGTGCCTCTTACATATACCATAAGAAAGACAAGGATAGCCTGGAACATTCAGTTTACAGAAGTTATAACAACATTTTAGTGGTGTTGGTAGAGGCAGAAGATAGAGAGAGAAAGCACAAAAACATCCAAAATGAAAGGGATAAAAAGAAAGAGAATGTCAGAAAGTTGGTCTGACACATGGTAAGTACTCAATAAATATCTGAGAAGGTAAGTTAATCAATATATATCTTAACAATATGTTGATGTGGTTCTTTATCCAAGTTTGTATCCTTAGACAACAACTTTTGGTTTGGCTCATTCTAAAAGAATCTACCATAGACCAGATAACTTAAACATTGGATTTGCTTTCTATGGTTCTGGAGGCTGGAAGCCTGAGGTTGACGTACCAGTATGGTTAGGCTCTTGTGAGAGCCCTCTTCTTGGTTTATGAGCTGCCATCTTCTGATTGTGTTCTCATGTGGCAGAGAGCAAATATAAGAAGCAAGCAGTCTGTTACCTTTCATTATAGGTACATTAAGTCCCATCAGAACAGCAGTCAGCCCTCCAAGGCTCTTCTTCTGATCATGACTCATGAGAGAGCTAAAAAAACTGATGTTTGGTGATGAGGCAATTCAGTTCAGTTTACATCAACATCTGTTCTTTTTTTTCTTAAGAGGAATGGTTTGTTTTGTTTATAGTTCATTGAGATTCAATTCATGATTGTGGGAAAGGCACAGGAGCAGGACTGTGAAGCTACTCAAATTGTGTCTAGAGTCAAAAAAGCATAGAGTAAACAGGAAGTGGACCTGAAATAGACCAAAGTCCACCCTCAGTGGCTCCACCTTTTAATGTTTCCACACCTTCTCATGAAACACCATCAGCTGTTGACATACTGTACAAACACATGAACCTACTGGAGACATTTTGCCTTTAAGCCACAACATTCCAACCCTGGTTTCCATGGACTAATGATCATGTCAAAATCCCTGCATTCCAACTGCCAAAATAACCATAGTCTTTAATCATCCCAATATACTTCAAAACTGCAATGTCCAAAGTTTCTTCTGAGATGCAAGACAACCTCTTAATTGCGAGCACATGTTGAACAAGTTACATGCTTCCAACATACAACAGCACACAAAAAAACTTATCCTTTTTAAAATGGGAGAGGGAGGCATAAGAGAAAACCTAGCAAACATCAAATCCTGACAGTTCATGTTCAGCATTGATGATCTATTGCCATCATCTCAGCAACAAAGGGCTTGGAAAGCTCCACCCCTCTACCCCTATTGCCTGCCGTACTCCAGCAATGGGACTATCAAGACCTTGGTGAATCCACAGAGGAGCTAGTCCTAAAATGAGGTTTTGCAGGTACCAACAGCTGTGAACACACCATAAAGCTCATCGTGTAAGATTGCTTTAAAAACAACCTTGGGGTGGGGGGGTGCTACAGTGCATGGGAGCCAACACTGATTCTGAGTAGACTGTGGAGACACAGACCTGACTTCCCGTTTCTAAGGAAAGACCTTAGAAAACAAAATACCTGATGTAGAATAGAAAGTCAATGCCTGAACAAATACAAACTTTTCCTCACTGAAAAACAAAAGTGGCTTGACAGAGATTCTAGAATCCCACAGACAGCCCTCTGTCATCCTATGCTATAAGAGAACATGGCAGCCACCACTTTGGGAGATGCTTTCCTAAGTTGGAGCTCTGTACCACCATAATGCATATGGCACACATGGTGGCCACTACTTTTGGAGAGAGCTCAGGTGTCTTAACAGACCTGAGCTTCACAGACTGCACAGGACTAAAGTTAATAGTAAGAAGTGTCGTTTCAGGTGGCCTGCCAAAGGGGAGCATAATGGATAGAGACCACCTCACCTGGATTCCCAGCCCTCTCATGTTTTCCACTGTATGGAAGCATATCAGGTGGCTGTCACTGTACAAAGTAGCTCCATAAGGTGACCTGCCAGGAAAGCCCATGGCTTAGATAGCCCAGCTTTCTCCTCATCCATGGGCAGTCCTGATAGTCAAGCCACCCTTTTTAACACCAGTCATGCTGTACACAGGGATGTTCATTTCCCAAAGCCATAAGTACTTGTTACTCTACAGCTTCATGTGCTATAAATGCTGAAGGGTGTAGTTTACATAGTTGATAATATAGCCAGATGGCACAGGACCTCTTCAACTTCGGCTGTTATTTGGCTCTTTCTTAGACCCCATCACTATACCTCCAACAGTGTTCTAACACATTACTTTGATGTGACTCTTTTTCTGACCACAGAAATTTTTAAGACTCAACATGCATCATGGGAAGAGAGGTAAGCTTTGCCTGTTGTTTCAGAATTGTGGCTACAGCCAAAGTGCCAAGCAAATGGTGGTGAACACCTCATGTTCTCATTTCAGAGCCTGTTACCCTCACTGTTTATTTCAAGGTACAAGACCCAGTTCTACCAATACAAACCACCAGCGTCCATCATCATAGAGTGTACGAGATGGGTAGGAATGGGCTGTATTTTGAGAGTAAGATATTTATAAATGATGTTTCCATTTTCCAAACCACAGAAAATCTCCAAGAATCACTTATAAAGTTTGTAAGTTGTTATGGTGGATGCATGTTGAGTTGTATGAGCCCACCCACCTACCCCCAAGGCTTATGATGAAGTCTGAACTAGGAATTCCTCAGAATGTGACCTTACTTGGAAATAGATATTGCAGATACAGTTACTTGAGATGAGGTCATGCTGGAGTAAGGCATGCTCCTAATCTAACACGACTGGAGTCAGCATAAATAGGAACAACCTGTGAACACTGGAGCCATGCTACAAAGTCAAGGAACTATTAGAAGGTAAAGGAGATCCTATCCTAAAACCAAGGGGAATATAAACTTGCCAACACTCCATTTTGGACTCCTAACCTCCATAACTACAGGGCAATGAATTGCTGTTATTCTAAGCTGTTGAGCCTGAGACATTTGGTCAAGGCACCCCCAGAAAATGAATACACATAGATTTTTCAAGAATGACAAACACGTTCAATTTCTGCCTTAACATCAGCCTTACTAACCTGCCTTTTTGTTTTATAAGCAGCACAAAAGAAAATTGGAGAAAAACTTATACATTGAGAAGATGCCAAGGGGAGAGGAGAACCAGAGCTCTCTTCCTGGCTTCCCAGGTTCCAAGAGGAACAGAAGAAGATACCTCCTAGGCTGGAGTAGGCTGCTCAGGTAAAGAGAAACTTCAACTCAACAGGGTCTCTTCTCTCCAGCCCTACATGCCAAGAGACTACATGCCTTATGCATATATACACTCGCATATGCACATAAGCAGGTTCCCTTTCAAGGTCCCTAGAGCCCAGGAGAAATCTGGTCACTGCTTTCTGGAAGGAGAATCACTGTTAACTTTGAGGCTCACTAGGGTTTTGAATTAATCAATTAGGGATAAGTAAAATCACAAAATAAGATTGAAAAAATACCCAACTGAAAACTTATGGAACCTGGGCAGGGTGGTGTTAAGAGTGCCACCATCTTGGGTAAAAAGGAGATTTCTGATTCTTTTACAGAATAGAACAGCAAGAAGAAGCTTTGTTAGCATCCATGAGCCAGCTACCACCTTAAAACCCTTCATATACACTGTGGCTTCTGAACTTAAAGCCCTGTAAAGTAATGGTGGAAAAGTATAAACCATTCCAAAAGTAAACTTTAATGCGTACAGACCCTTCAATAAGCTGGTGATTTTGTACATAAAGTACAGTGATATCAAACAACCTTGCAATGAAATGGAAAAGGAAATGCAACCAAGAGTCACTGGAGATCCAAGGGTTACTCATAGCTTGAATGGTCAGGAAAAAAATGATGACATGTATCTAGAGTTGAACCTCTAGACCTTGGCCGGGTATCTAGCAAAGGTGTGGCACTAGGTTAGAGTTTGCAGCATACTAGTGAATCTGTACTTCAGGAATAGGAACTAGGTATGCACCAAGACCCAGAGGTGGGCAGATATCAGATGTCTGGAAACAATATATTTCACAGGGAAGAAATAGGAAAAGATAGCTAGATCCGTCCACGAAGAGCTGTTGGGGTTAAGTTAAATAGAGTAGACTCCACATGTTTATCTTTGGAAAACCAATAACCTGCAACCAAGGTCTTTCCTACCCTTCCTACTCTTTGCCCTCCTTTCACTGGCTTAATGAATGCACTTGAGAATGCACTGGGTCATTATGTATTGGGTGCAGGGTAACTGGAAGCTGCTGCTGGCCAAGAGATTTCATAGATCAACTATGAGTCCCAAACCAGCTTCACAAAGCACCTGAACTGCCAGAGCTAGGGGAGGCAGCCCCCATTCAGCTTGGGAAGGCAGAATTGGCTGTTGAAGCTTATGAGACAGTATGTTTTGTCTGGCTTCTGGCCACAAGGAAAAAAAATGCAACAAAGGAAAGAGGAAAGATATGGATTATTGGCGTGGAAGAAAAGCCTAATGACAAACACATTTGCATGTGGTTCTGCATAGGGAGCCTGCCCTCTCCATGGCCCAGTTGGGTTTCTGTGTTAGAGGGCAAAGCCAGGTACTGGGCTCCATAAATAACATCTTTTTTTTTTCTTCCCAAACCCATACTTTAACAATGGGTGACTCCAGATGCCAGAACTGATCTACTCTCTCATCTGCCCAATCAGTCATCTCCTCCATGAGATTTTGCTGTCTAACCTGAGGATTGGCTGGATTTAACAGAGAGCCAACTGATCATACCTAACTCTTGAGTGATTGGTACAACAAGAATAAGCTTTGTCAGCATCCATGTCAGTTACCACATTAAACTCTTCATATACAGTGTCTCATTTGATCTTCAGACGTAGCTGACCTTGTTCCAGTTTTAAAGATGAGAAAACTCATGCTGAGGGAACACTATGCTTTTCCATGCTATCCCTCTGTATGAAAAGAAAACTACATAGATTATTGTACAAAATTAACATTCACGGATACAGAGCTGAGTGCAACTTTGAATAACAACTTCCCTGATATCCTTGCCCTGCAGTTAAAGTAACAAAGGTCACTAGAAGAATACTAACTTACCAAAAGTTACATACAAACAGTGAGCAAATGCTGATTTGTGATTGAGCCCTCAGCTCATTCATAACTGGGCGGCATTATAAAGGAAAGACTGAAGGCAGGGTAAGGGGCTGAACTTCAAAGATTGTTGGTGGTTAACTGAGGAAAATCACCTAGCATGCTAATATTGCATGCCCCAAATTCCTGTGCAGTTTCCATGAATGCGGTAAAAAATGTCACTACTCATAGGCAATGGCTGTTTACATACCCTCATATGGTATCTGCATGCCTTTCACATGGAGAGCAGGGTTCATTAATATCTCACCCACTAAAGACAAGACGTTTGCTTTCCTCACTCCACACAGCCCCATGCCAAGCACGCAGAGAACACACTGGCTACAGGTCAAGAAGTAGAAGGACCATACTAAGTCTAGGATGTAAATTGTCAATTATAAACACAGTGTCAGCTTGGGTAAACTCTTTTAACTTACCAACAGACCTTGTCCACAATGTCAATTAGGAAGGAAAAAAGAAAGAAAGAAATCTGGAGAAAACATGTGTGTGTGCGTGTGGGGGGAGGGAAAGGAGAACAAACAGAGAAGCATGAAGAGAAGCACCATACAAAGAAAAGGACTTTGGGAGACAATAGTCTATGATAACCTGATGGCAACTACAGGGCCAAGGGCTCTTTAAAGTGAGACTCCACGACTTCCCAAACCTAGCTGAACCAGTAAACCTAGAGAGGGGGCTTGATACAGGATCTACACAACAGTAGCATTTTGAAGTTAATGATACAAGACCCCTGACCAAAATTTAGCTCTTAGCAGTCTACAAGTACACAAATACCTAAAAACCATCCAACTTCGGGTTGATGAAGCCAAGGGTTTGAGTCAATAAAAAGCAGATCAGGCTATGCTTATAGCCCCTAGCCTTCATCAAACGGGAACGCCATTCTATCCGAAGTCTATTACCCAGTGGATCTGGGTAAGTTCTTTATCTCAAACACTCACCAGGATAGAAATAATGTATGTGCAGAGACTGGCATAGTATCCAACATATGGTAAGAACTTATAAAAAGGATTTATAACTATTTAGAATCAAGGCCAGGCATGGCAGAGACTGATGGACTACAGCCCATTTCCTCTCCCTCTTGGGCATGGAGAACATATGCCCCAGCCCTTTTGCAGATAGGTGTGGCCATGTGTCTGAGCTCTGGCCTATGGAATGTGGGCATCAGTGTTGTGCTCTACTTCTCAGCCTGGTCCATTAAAACCTTCCATGTGTAGGCCTAATTCTTTGCCCCATCTGTCAGCCAGATACAGAAACCCAGTGGAGCATCCACAGCCCCGGGGAAAGCAAAACCACAGACAGAGGAGCCAACATCCCTAAGTGAACATGTCTAATGACACCTGGAGAGCCACCAAGAACGTCACTCTGGCCTTTGTGTGGGTGAGAAATAAACTTTGCACTATGTTAAGCCACTGAGATCGAGGGCCTTGTTTGTTTCAACCACGTAACCACTACAATTACTCCAACTCACAAGTCCTTAGCCTTGGCTTCCTGAGAAGACTCACAGGACTGGCTCCTTGTTCTGACTCCCAATTTGATGAAACCTTGACCTTCTGAAAAAATCCTGGAACCTTCTCTGTGAGATCCAGCCCTTTCTTTCTAGCTCGAACCATTTCCAGGAGTCCTTTTTCCATTGGGACAGACCTTACTGGCATTACATCCGTACCTCCTGCCAGTCCAAGAGCCATCTGCCCAAAGACAGACTGCCACATCCCTACCCCACCCAACTCCAAGACGGCCAGGCTTGGCTGGCTCCTAGGAATCCTCATGGCTGAATTAGGGAAACAATGAGGTTTGTGCCTTTGCTTATGAGAACAGTAGGTCCAGAGTAAGTCAAAATCAAAAGGAAAAAATGCAAAGAGCTCATGTATAACATGGAAGATCTAGGGTCATACTCATTACATGTAAATTCACTCAACAATTAGCAGAGCAACCAGCATGGAGACTCCAGTCACCAATGGGTGTGGCTCATTAACGCAAAGATGAGCATGCCGTAGTAACTCAACACATTTTTATTTCCTTCTGTCTCCAGCCTACTTGTGTTTAGACTACCTGGTAACTATTGCCAGTTAATCTTGGTTAACCATACACAGTTAGGCTCTGGACAAAGTTGAAGAATGCAGATATTATGAATCCTTTATATCATGTGAATTATTCGTCTCATTTTTTTATATCGCATACTTTTATACATGCTTAACTGCAGGATATTCTACTCCCATATCCTGAATATGGGTGAGTATTTCAATAGCTACTGTGTGTGCCCTGGGGCAACTGATGTATCACCAGGAACCTGCCTCCTTAAGGATGCTATGCACACCACTGGCCCTTGCACCTTCGTCAGTCAACACCCACAGACACAGTCAAGAACATAGGCTGATGTTATCTGGCTCCTTATTCTCTTTCACTTTCCAATGGAACACTGTAGTCAAAATATCTTTCACTCAAGACACCAGCCTGAATCAATGTGGGACAATAGAGGCTAACATGACCCTTGCATTCTAGAATCAACTGTAATCCAGAATCTCTACCAGCAATCTCTGCATGCTTCCAGGAAGTCTCCTTCTGCTTCCAGGTAGCAACGTGCCAGGCCCTGGTCAACAAGCCAGCCTGAGCCTCAATGTAGGTCTCCTGTTGTGTTGTCCCCATTTTTTTTTTCAAATGAATACACAAAAGTATATTTCTTCTCTATTTAGAGTGATGCTTTGGTGACTGAAGGAGATAAAAAAGTGGAAGTGTTTTGCTAACCATAGACAAATTTACTGGGACAGAATAAAGATGTCATTAAGTGCCTCTAGCACCTGATGTGCCCCTCATCCTCATTCTCACAAGTGCCTCTAGCTCTCATCCCTTCTCTAAAGACCAGCTCAAACTAGTTATGCCTCTTCTGAACTTTTAGTGGTCCATTCATTTACTCCTCTCCAGCTGTAAGCATTGCATATCTTAGTGCTTTATCTCAAAGGCCAATTGGTTCTGTGTAATAAAATCTCATTGACTGGATAAATGACTTGAGTACAGTCTGGCTTGACTTCTGTAATATTGTGATAAGGATTATCTTATTCATCTGAGTTGTTTCCCCTGTGTGCCAGCGTGCACAGACCTTACCATGGTTCCACAGATAAGAGCTCTAACCGTACATTTTAGATAGATAATATGGAGTATAATAATCAAGCATATGTTGCCTGACCTGAATCTCAGAAGATGAATAGACTGTAGCCAAACAAGGGAATAAATATATGCAAGGTCCAGGAAGCCTGGAGTGTCTCAGACCATGAAGATCTTGTAAAGGTGTGCAGTGTGTCCCAGGGAACCACATGGTGGAGGAAGGTGGGTTCCTATAGATGGACATCGGTAGAGGACAGGGCTATCACTGACACAGAGCAATAATAGAAGAATCTAGAGAACACATGACCTTCAACACGAGCTGCAGCATTTCCAACACATGGAAATCTCATTCTGTTCCTCTTCTTCCCCACAGTGGTGACTAAGGAAGTCCCTCAATAACACTCCAACATCCTTACTAGACATAGGTATTGGCCTAGCAGAGGCTCAAGGCAATGCTTAGCTGCCCAGGCTGCCCAGTGGGCACCCCTCTTGAGTGTGCTCTGTCTCCTTGCCAGCCAGGGGACAGCCCCATATTATTTCAGCCTCTGCCTCTTTTGTGTTCTATATTCATATTTTCTTGACACAAACCATACAAAGTTTCAACACTTGGAAACTGCAAAGTAAACCATTTGTACATACCAGGTCTGGTAACACTTTAAATAATAGGCCAGTTAGTTAATGCTGCACTACAATAAAAATTCCCTTCCAAGTACACATTACGTCCTCATTAATGCCAAGTGAGTTCAGTATGATTAATGTTATGACAATAAATAACTAGGAGATCATGATGACTGCCAGGCTGCAGCACACAGTGGAGCCCAGAATAGCCTTGGCTCTGCCACCTTCTGAGCATACTGGGTATTGACTTCCCCCTCTGTCAGGCAAGATCCAGCCCCTCCAAAGCACAGTTTCAGTGGGGACAGGCCATGTCAGAGAACAAAACTAAGTCAGCTCCATTCATGTATCCAGACTTGAGACAGATGGGCAGAAGAGAAACAGAGATGGCTAAGGAAAGCTGAAATGGCTACAGCTACACTGAGCACCATTATAAGGGGTCAGTGAAATGCTAACTCTCTCAATGAAGACAGTGAAGGGTTCACTCAAGGAAAAGAGGCATTTTCCTCACAACCCAATGTCTCAGATGCCCATCAACAGATGTAGGCCCTTACGAAAAGAAGCATCTCTCAGAACTTGAGACAGAAATCCAAACTAAAGCTGTTCAAAGATGGAGTGCATATCTTTCCCAGTATCTCTATGACATCAGACAGGTTCACTTAGCATCCTTTAAAATAAGAGATGCTGCAATAGAAAATGAGATGTTGACAACTGCATTAGGAAGAAGAGAAGTTTACAAATGACAGAAACTGTGCTCTTAGCCATTAGAGTACAGAGAAAACCAGGCAACCCAAATTATGACTTTATCTCCAATTCATATAGAAACCTACTCTACAACTGCTGTTGAAGCAGTCAAGGACCCTTAGGAGTGAGCATTCTGTCTGACACTAGGCCTCAGATTGAGTACAGAGGTGAGGAAGGGTGAGCCATCACTCCAAGGTGGGAAAGAGCAGCTCAGATTTTCCATGTTGGCAGTAGAAGTCAACCACATTGATTAATGGGGATGCTGGGTTAACTAAAAAGGGAGGACAGGAGTGGCTAAATGTGGGTGTTGACTTTTCAAAACAACCATAAATTCCATGAGAGTGACAAAAGGGCCTGCTCTGTAATTTCGTTCATTATTTACACTAAAGACCTAATTAAAGTCATTATGCTTTTTGTTCATTAAACAAACTCACTGGCAAAGACACAACACCAGCATAATGGTTGCTGGGATCACTCTGGAAGAGAAGGGCCTCAGACCTAGCCAGAGCCCAACACCCAACCATCTTAGTCAAACGTTTTCTGGGGAAAAAATACTCTTTGGTGAAAAACATTGGAGAATGAGGACAAATTCTCTATGGCACCTGAAGCATCACTGGAAGTAAGAGAGCAAAGAATTCCTCCACCAAGTACTGTATCACTGAAAGTGACCGGTGTCCAGACGCAAATAAGAACAAAGCAAAGCACTTTTCTTCTGGTGCCCATTTCACTATCTAGTACTTCCAAATGTGTCCTATGAACAGGATCCAATGGAGGACTCTAAAATTTAAAACAAAACAAACAAACAAAAAGATCAATCTCTAAAGTCGCTTATATTCTAAGGATAGCAGAAAGATAAATTAATGATGAAGTCAACTGAGACTAACAAAGATGGACATTACATATTGCTAAAAGTACCACTTTATTGAAGCATATAACAATTATAAACATGCTTGGACCAAACACCAGAGTTCCAATATATAAGAAATGAACATTTGATGAGAGAAATGAATGGCTTTCAATAATGCTTGGAGAATTCAATGATCCATTCTTTAGTAATAAAGAGAATATTTAGGACAAAAGAGCAATAGAAAAAGAAAGGGAGCTTTACCAACACTTTCCACCAACAAGCTTACAAACTGACAAAGAACCCTTTACTCAGAATTAACAGAATGGGCGCACATTTTTCGCAAGTGTTCATGGGATACTCTACAAATCACATTTAAGTCACAAAGTCAGTCTCAATAAATTCAAAAGAATGAACTTATGCAAGTTATCATTCCTCACCATACCAGAATTAAGTTATAAATTGATAAGAGAAGGAACAATGAAAATTTCCTGATTTATCAAAGTTAAACAATCAATGGGCTAAAAGGAAATCACAGGAGACACTCTAAAGCACTTAAAGATGAATGAGAGTAAAAACAGAACGCTTGTGAAAGCTTCTGGGCTCATTGAAAGCTATGCTCAGAGGAAACTGCAGCAGCAAACATCTCTTTTAAATATACATATTAAACATATTTAATTAAAATATATTTTATGTTAGCAGTTTAATTTTAGACATTGAGGAACCAGGAAAAAAGAACAAGCTAACCCAAAGCTAGCAGAAAGGAGGAACCGCTACAAGTTAGAACAGAGAAAATATAAAGCAGTAGCAGGAATCAATGAAAGCAAAAGTTGGCTCTCTGAGTGGAGTAATAAAACTAATAGACTTTTAAATATACTGATTTCGAAAAGATAAAATTGGAAATGAAAGTGAGAACATGGCTACTTTCATGTTTCATAGCTGCTTTCCACATTAACAAACTACACAAGAGTGTGAGGATACTGTGTGCTAATAAAGTAAATACTTTAAATAAAGGGGAAACATTCCTAGAAAGGCACAAAGCACTAAAACTGACTCATGAAAAACATTGAAACAAATAGAATTAAAATCATTAATCAAAACGATTTCCCTGGCCACAAGATTTCACTAGTCAATTTCACCAAACATTTAAAGTAGAATTAACATAAATGCTGCTTAAAGAGCTCCAAAACAGGAGAAAATGCTACCTAAGTCATTCTATGAGGTTCTCATTTCCAACACATGAAGGCAAGACAGAGATATCACAAGAAAGGAAAAAATCACAGGCAAGTATCTCCTAGAAATGCAGAAGCAAAAATAACAAAACACTAGAAAGTTGACCACAATAGAATGTTGAAAGACCTGTATTTGGTTAGGAAACGCTAGCAGAGATGCAAGAATAGGTCAACATAAGAAAATCAGTAAATGTAATGTACTATATTAATAAAGAAAAGAATCAAGACCACATTGCCACATCAATAGATGCACAAAAGGCACTTAACAAAATCCAATGCCCTTTCATGAGAAAAAAAAAAAATCAAGAAACAAGTAGTGGAAGGACAAAAGGGAGCCTCGACCTAACAAAGATATTAGTGTTAGCATCATACTCTATGGCAAATGACAAGCTGTCAACTTTAGAACAAGAATGGGCAAGGATGCCTTCCTCCACTACTGCTCCTTAGCACTCTGCTAAAATCTCTCTCCAGAGTGACTGGGCAAGAAAGGAAATGAAAGGTGTCTGATTTGAAATGAGAAAAGAAAAATCATCCTCATTCACAGATAATCCAATCTTTAATAATAGAGAAAAATACTAACGATTTTTACAAAAAGCCACAACAGTGAAAAAGCAAATTGAACAAAATTGTAGAGTACAAAATCAACATACTTTTTAAAAGTTGTGCTTTTACACACCAGCAATGATATGTAAAAAGCAGCCTAAGATAATAATTTTCAGCAATATCCAAAAGAAAAAATACCTAAGAACAAATTTAGTAAAATTTTCACACACACACACACACACACACACACACACAAGGTAAGACATTGCTGAAAACAATAGAAATTTAAAGACCAAAATAGATCTCATGTGCATGGATGGGATGGTCTGATAGTGCTCACATGTCAATATTGGCCAAAGCAATCTACAGATTCCATGCAGTGTCAATAAGAAGCATAACAAGCCTTTCTGCTTGTTGTGATAGGAGTCAATCCTATGCTGGAAAGACAGCTCAGCAGGTAAGGTGCTTGCTGTGCAAGCCTGAGGACCTCAGTTCAGATCAGAACATCAGCATAAAAGCCAGGCATGGCAGTGTACATCTGTAGCCCACTGGCAGAGACAAGTAGACCCTAGGATCTCACTGATCAGCCCATCTAGCCAAAATGGTGAGCTCAGGGTTCAGTGAGAGACTCTGTCTCCAAAAATAGGTGCTGGGCAACAGAGAAAGGCCCCCGAAGCTGACCTCTGGCTTCCACGCATGCAAACACATGCACACACACCCACAACCATATGCCACATAAGATTTAAAAAATTGTATTTTTAAATTTTTAAAAGGCAACCAACCCTCAAAATCAGGCAGAATTCTAAGAAGCTACAAACAACCGGAGATATCTTTTTTAGAAAGTAAATTTGGAAGACTCATACTATCCTGTTTCAAAATTTGCAGAAATGGGCTAAAAGATAGCTTAGCTGCTTGTTGTTCTTGCAGAGGACCTGAGTTTTATTCTTAGGAGCCAACTCATGTACACACAAGAATCTGTAATGCCAGTTCTTGAGGGATCTGATGATCAGTTCTGGTCTCCACCAGCACTTCCACACACATGGCAGATACACAGAGATATATCCACAGAACACATACACACAAATAAAAAATAAAAATAAAAACTCATAATAAAAGAGCTAAGTCTATAAACCCTTTAAAAGCCACAGGGTAAATCTTCGTAAGTTTGGATTTGGCCATAGACTTTTAGATATTCCTATATATGAGCAACAAGAGAAGAAATAAAATTAATGTCTTTATACCTCCAAGAATATTATCAAGAAAATAAAAGGCCAATCTACAAACAGTAAAAATACTCATACATCATATGTCTGAGAAGAGTCAAAAAGACAAACAATTGAAATAAAAATGACCAAAGGAACTGTGTAGACATTTCTCCAAAACTGAAAAAAAAAAAAAAAAAAAACAGCCAAAAGCCCATGGAAAGATGTTAAACATTATTAGTCATTAGAGAAATACAAATCAAAACCATAGTGAGGAACCACTTCCCAACCGCTAGGATGGCTGTAATTAAAAAGTGGAAAACAACATGTTGTGGATGTAGAGAAATTGGAACCCCACATCCTGCTGATGGAACTATAAAATGGCTCATCTGTTATGGAAGACAGTTTGGCAGTTCCACCAAACATTAACTAGAATTACCGTGTGAGTCAGGAGTAGTAGCTTGTGTCTGTAATCTTAGCTCTAGGATGGCTGAAACAGGAGAAATGCCATGAGTTTAAGGGTACCACGAGCTACATACAAGTTCCAGAGAAGCCTAGGCTACCGTGACACCCTCTCTCAATAAATGAACAAGTAAATAAATGGTTTTGCAATTCCATGACAAGGTGTCTAACCAAAAGGACTAACCATGGAAATTCACACAAGTGCAGAAAGATGCATGGTCATAGCCACTATTCACACAGCCACACATAAAGACATCGCTCATTTAACTTTGGGTCTACCTAAGGATTCACCTTCACTAGGTATGTTCATCAGGACCGTATTTCCAAAAATGCTCATATTTTGAGGGTCTATAGACTAGGCTTCCAGCAAATAAAGGGAACAACTGAACCCTTAATGGTGAAGAGGGACATATATGTTATCTCAGTGGCTCTCAACCTTCCTAACACTGTGACTCTTTAACACAGTTCCTCATGGGGAGGCTTTTATATATAAAATTATTTTGTAGTGACTTCATAACTGTAATTCTGCTAATTGTAATGTAAATATCTGATGTGTAGAACATCCGATGCGTGGTGCCAAAGGGGTTGCGACCCACAGGTTGAGAACCATTGCTTTAGGGTGGGAAATTTTTCTGTAACTAAACAGAGGTGACTGCTGTATATCACAAAGTTACTAAATGCCCCAGGATCATCTGCTTTACAGTTGTTCACTTTATACCATGTGGATTTCATCTCAATATATGATTTGAAAGAGGAAAGTAATAAAGCCTGAGCCATGAATAGTATCACAAGGATGGGGTGTTATGAGTGGAAGATAGATAATAGCTTCATAGAGGCTGGGCAATGAGAGAAGAAAGCAGAGGCTGGAACAGCTAACAAGCAGGTCAACCATAGTTCAAACACAAATTGGCATTCCAAATGAATTCTACTAGCTGATCAAGTGAAGAGATGTCACGTCTACAAAAGGGTATGCCCAAGACACAGTTTCCATGGGACTGGCTGTTTCCCTGGTCCTCCAAGAAAATGATGACCGCTGATAAGTGCCCATCAATGTCTCTTGGCCAAGCCTGTCTCTCCCCTCGGCAAAATTGAACCAAATAAACCCCTGAAGGAAAATGCAAACTAATGCAATAGGCAAACTGCACAGTGGTGCATCTCATGGGAGTGGAAGATACTAAACCCTATCATCACCCTTTATTGGGAATTTTTTTAAGTTTAAATGATCTCTCTCAGTGCTACTCAAAGTAACCAGACCATGGAAGGCTTATATTGGTTTATAATAAAAATCTTAGACAAGAAGTTAAACAAATACACCCCTTCCTTCGCTGGGAAACCCTTACCATGAAAAATTGTAATGTTGCCTGGCTAGAGTGTGCTTTATAGCAGTCGGCTTATATTTTGGCAAGCTCTCCTCATCGCATACACTCTGTAATATAGACAGGTAGCATCTGGTTCACAGACAGCTGCGATACTGACCTAAGTCACCTTGTGAATTCTTTCAGGAGCCCATATGGTACAATAGGCTTCATTTGTCTATATATGCATGTTTATAGATCAGAAAAATTAATCAAGAAAGAGTGGGAGAAAGGGAGAACAGCAATGGCTCTACTTGGAAGTTTTGCCCTTTTCAAAAGAGCCAGGAAGAGTAAGCAGCCTATGATAGTTATCTTAATTATCAACTTGGTTGCATCTGGGACCAACTGAGAGACACAGCCCTGGGAAAATCTGTGAGGATATTTCCTGGATGCATTAACTACGGGGGAAGAACCTCCCACAGTGCATGCAGCACCCTCCTATGGCCATACAGATACAAAGAGGTCTTTGGGGAAGAGTTCTGTTGTTTTAACTGTCTACACCTTCACTCCTTTCCAGTGAGTCCATCTGTCCTGTTGCTGTCAATTCTTCAGCTCTTCATACTTCACTGACATTAGATTCCAACTTCTTCAGTTTTCTATTATAGACTGAAGACAAGCAGCTCTTCAGGAGTCTTTCAGGACTTCGGCACCAGCTGGGGACTGCTGAGGAATCAAGCCTCACAGACTGAGCAGTTACCCAGTTCTCAGCCCCTTCAGCATGCAGACCACCCAGCCAGTGTCAGGCAAGCTGATGTAATAACTCTCCCTTATAGTCCATATTCACTCTATCAGTTCTGTTCCTTTAGGGAACCCTTACCAGTACACCAACAGTTGAAAGAATATATTGGGACATAAACCTAGAGCAACAATAAGGCTCACCAACAGTTGAAAGAATATATTGGGACATAAACCTAGAGCAACAATAAAAATGACCCATGCAGAAACACATACAAGAAATGTCACAAGCAAATGCAGTGTAGGGAAGGAGCAGAGGCAGTCACTGGAAAAGCACACACAGCCTGATTCTGTAAGTTCAAAATTGGCACCAAAAATGATATTGAAAGCAGGATATTGGTTTCATCTTGCAGAAAGGTAGCAGCTTTCAGAAATTCAAGGGGGAAGGGACATGGATGGCTTCTAAATGTAATTCTTGTTAATTTTGTTAATGTTCTACATAAGTATTCCTTTTGTAAAAATTCATTAACGCACACATTCGGGGCATGCATGTTATGCTTCAACATCTTTAAGGGTTCTGTCTAATCATTATTTTCCCATCACTTCCAAAGGGTTCCATTCTGTCTCTGTAAATCTCCTTACTCTGTCTAACTTGACTCATGCTATCAGTTGATTGGCTGTGGCCAATCCTGAAAACAACAGTGAAATTGCATCTTAAACTGGGATTAATTTGCAAAGGCCATATAGAACATGAATGCACATAAAGCATCTGCTATAGACAATTTAAGTTTTCTCATATGTGCACAGGCCTGTTCAAACTGTGTGTATATCTCAGCTTTCTGCCATTGAAACAAAAATGTCTGAATAACACAAATGGCTTATTTTAGTTCAGCGTTTCAGATAGTTCAGGTCATCCATTTTTGCTCTGGCCACATCACTGTGCACTTGTGTCGAGACAGAGCATCCTTGCAAGAAAGTCTGGGGCACAGCAGAACTCATCACCTCAATGGGTCCAGGATGCAGAAAATGAGGAGAAAGCCAGTCCAAGAAAAAATGGCCCTCAAGACACCATCTCCTAATAGCGCACTGATGAGTTTTGTGCCCAGTTACCTCTCAATCGGCACCTCAGCTGCAGACCAAAGCTGAGGAACATCCTAAACCCAAGCTGCACCATCGTATATGGTAGAAGTTTGTAAATACTGTTTCTCTATTCCCTGAGACCTTCCACAAATATGCAATGCAGATGTTTCTAAAGAGTTCTTGGTTCTCTCTTGCATGTCTGAGGAAAGCCCTATCTTCATACCATGGCTAGCCACTCTTCTGGTTTTCACTGGATCTTATCTCTCACTTGATGAAAGACAAGTTTCCTCACTTGGAACTGTCTGTGTAAGAGTCTCCCAAATTCCTTCTCCATTCTCCAAATAAAGTGCATGATGTATGACTCTTCCACATCACGGAGCCATGCCAGAATTAAGCTCCCCAAGGTTCTCAGAACTTTATACACTGCATTTTACCAGGTGCTGTAGCCAGGTCTGGGTCCCTCTGCTGTCCACTTTCACACCAGCTGAGGAACGCCTCCAGTGAAAACTTTCTACACTCATATCCCTACAAGAACTTCAGGGATTCATGCTGTGGTGCATGCCCTCTCGCACTATACAGGATCTTCTGTATCCAGAGCAGTTTTCTTGCCCGTGTAGTCATATTCCTTGTCCATTCAAAGATGCCCACCTGAAGCTGAATGGTACTTCTTCAGAGCTTTTCCACAGAATCATTCCACTTATATGACACGTGAGTTCTTTGACATGGACTGAGATGATAAGAACTGCAACCCTGGGCAATTTCATCATTGTGTAAACAGCATGTGTGCCCTCGCAGAAACTAAGGAAGCTATGCCATCACTGGGAAATATATGTTTTTTAATTATTTTTTTCTTTATTTTGAGAGTAAAATATAGTTACATCATCCCCTTCCCTTTCCTCCCTAAAATCCTTCCCATGGACCATCCCCCTTGTTCTCTTTCAAGTTTATGGCCCCTTTTTTAATTTGTTCTCTCTCTGTCTCTCTGTCTCTCTTTTTCTGTCTCTCTCTCTCTCACACACATACACACACACACACACACACACACACACACATATATATATATACACATATTATTTCTAAATGTATAAATACAACGTGCCCAGTAGGTATAATGTTACTTGTATGTATGTTTTCAGGGATGACTATTTGATATTGGATAAGCAATTATTAGATCACTGTGGTATATGTGGTCTGCTGATTGAAATGTTGTGTGACATGAGACTATTATACTGACTTCCCCCTTCCCTATAAGGAGTGGAAAGTTAAAGACATGAGAATGACATGTAGACATTACTGATTGTTCCACCCTAAGGGACCTCTCATATTATATAAGCTACTAAGAGAATGTAAGCTAGAGTTCACTTTGAGGGATTGGGTCAGGTAGGGCTACAGATTCTAGGTAGAATATTCCTTTGAGAGAATTAGCCAAGTAGGTACCATGTTCAAGACCTTCTGTGTCACCTGTAATTTAGCAGCACGGTCCCAGCAGCTCTGCCCTCCCAGCATTGGCAGATCCTACCTGAAACTCGTGGTCCTAGCTTTGCAAAATCAGATCATAGTAGAGCCAGAGCAAGAAAGAACAGGCCTATCTAGAGAGTTCTCTCTCTGGCCCCTGGCTGACTGGGACCAAAGCACAAGAGATTGTCCTTGTGATGTCCTCAGAGATCAATGTGAAGGTTTGGTGCATGGCAAAAGCTGCCATCCACATGCCAGTGAGACTCAAGCATCCTCCAGAAGCCATGGGAAAAGCTGATTCAGCCACAGTTGCCTATGATGGGAAATGGACACTCCTGAGAAGAAGGATGGGTATATTGGAGGACTGCAAAGTGTGTGGTGTTTGAGTCTAGTAGGAAAGTCCAGGGACAATAGCTGAGCCCAACCACACCACCAGCAGAGAGCCTGAACCAATGTCCTTTCTCTCCTTAGGTTCCTCATTCTTTCAGTTGTAAAGGGAAAGCATGGCTCAGAGTGGTAGTCCCAGACTGAATATGCATCAAAATCAACTTGGGAACATTTGTCAGTGACCCCAACCCACAACTCAGACAATGTCAATCAACACATCTTAGGGGACCCAGGTATGGGAAATTAGGAAAGTTTTACTGATAATCCTTATTTTCACTAAGAACCAGAGTGAGAAAGAACAGGCCTGTCTAAAGAGTGCTCTCCCTGGGGTCCCTGACTAACTGGGACTTTGGTCCCAGTCATACTAGATCCACCATCAGAATTTAATGCTCCACTCCAGGAGAAAGATTAGGCATAGCCTATTGTCATATTCAAGTCCATTTCTTAATACCAGACTAGTTTCACTACATAGGTTATATCCAATGGCAAAGTGAACAAAAGAGATGAATCCACAGCCCACCTTAAATGTGAAGATCACAGACCAGTCACTGAGCCATGCCACCTCTGTCCAAGCCAGTATGCCTAATCTAGAGACACAAGAGTCCTTCACCTACCTTCTCTTCTGCGGTTTCAGTGTCCCTTGTCTCATCATACCTACCCCAGGACTAGGAGGTCCTCTTCCCACTTTCTGCCCAATCACCTAGAGTAGAAAACTGAGTCTTCTTGTCTTTTTCCCTGCCTCACCATCTGTCCTAACATCTAGTGGCTGTCATTTAGCTTCTAAATGCCACTGTCTCCTTGAAAAGGTTCTGCCTTGCCCAGAATAAAACAAAGGGTCACCAGCAGATGTTCTACCATTCCACCTCCATCTATCCCCTGAATAAACTTGTCAAACTGAGGTTCTATGCAGTGACAGGTAAAATAACAGGGAAGAATGTGTTTGTAAATTTGTACAGGCAGATCCCATACCTTCATTGAAATATCTATGGTTGGGAATTTGACCCCGAGTGGCCCACATGATGCCAGAAGACCATTTCTGTACCTCCACCTTGTTCTGAACAAGATGATCTCAAGAGTCCTAACCACTTGTGCCTCTCTTGTTGGGTGTCTGGCATCAAGGAAAGAGTATCATGCATGATGAATTAAATTATTAACCACAGCCCAGCATGATTTCAGCAGCATGGGAATGGTGCCTTGGAGAACTCTCCCACATGGGCTAGAAACCCAGAGAAAGCCCTTGGCCTTCTCCTAACAAGATAACAGCCCTTAACTCTGAAGAGAACATTCCATATGCATCAGCTTTGCCAAGGAAAGCGAGCCAAGAAAAGGTGCTCCCAGCTCATGGAAGAGCCTCAAAGACCTAGTGCCAACTTGCAGCAGGTGATTCACTCTCAGGCAGAATCGACGCACCTTGTCATTGCCAAGCCATTTGCCAATCAAACCATTTACAGAACCCCAGCCCTGCTTGGCTCAGTAGAGCCAGATCTCAAAACTCCCACGAGCCCCAAACTGCCAGCCAGTCATGACTCCAGTCTTGGGCTCTCCTACAGACACTGAGCTGTATGTGTCTTGTTCAGAGATGTTTATAGCTCAAGTTCCAGAGACAACTTGGAGGGCTCTCAAGCTATAATCTACTTAAGACAAAAATCCATGACGTCTTCTTGGAATCTGTATGTATTCCCAGGGGGCATTCCAACCTGTACTTTGGAATATTCCTGCATATTGTATGCCAGGTGAGAAATTAGAAAGGTAGATCATTAGATGACCAGGCATGCTAAAATTAAAAACACAAATCTGCAAAGGAAAGAAACACAGAATGTGGAATCCCATTCTTGAATATGATTCCAGCAGTGTAAGCCAAACACAGGAAGCTTTACCCAGGAACTGAAGTTTGCCTCATCCCCACAGTGTCTTCCCCTAGACGGCAGTGGTTAGGGCCAATTTGTCAGCCCACAGCATGGACATCATCTTTAGTACCTAGGACCCCTAAGCTCAGTCCTTCCTGGAACACAGTGATCAATAGCAGGGGTCGCTGCTTAGACCTGTGTCAGAATCAGACATGTTTGGGGCAAATTTCCCAGAAATCTAACTCATAACTGAACAGCCTTCAGGGAAAGAATTCTTCCTGAGGCAAGACTCAACAATAGAGATAATGATAGAAGGTTTCTGTGCTTCAGCAAAAGGGGGATTCTTGATACGCTCTGGGCTGATCCTCAAATCTGTCCCCTGTGGATTCACAACTCTCATCTAATCGACTTGAAGACAGGCTAGTAAACTAAAAAGGGACGCAGATCAATCTTTAGTTTGGGACTGTGGGAGACCCTGCACACCACTGTGGCTGGCAAGGACCACAGTCCTGAAGGGAAGGGCCTGGCTGTGGGGATGAGCAATGGGAGGCTGTGGGACCCACAAAGCAGACAAGAGTCAGAAGCCATGCTTGGGGAGTATGACTGGATACCAAGACATGAGGAACACAGAGGGGCAGCGATTCCTAAAAGAAAGGAAAGGTACACGCTTTGCTGCTGACGCCCTTAGGAGCACATGGACAACATATGGGGTAATCTATGGATATTTCCTGCCAACTATGAAAAGGAATCAAGTCTATCAAAACAGATGAGAGTGGTTTAGAGTCCACATTACTGCTGCCACTGTGTGTGTGTGTGTGTGTGTGTGTGTGTGTGTGTGTGTGTGTTTACTTGTTTGCACAGATTTGACTGTGATAGAATCTCATGTTATAAGAGAAAACAATAGCATGGTTGATGGACCAGAACCTCTAAGGCTCAGATCAGCCTCTTGTGGCCTGCCTTTTCTAATCAGAAGGTGAAAACTGCTGTTTGAAAAGAGGTGAGCCTGGGGTATACTGCTCCTTTCTGAGGACAGGGAGCAAATCCCTAGCCCCACAACCTCTGAGTCATTACATGACCGTGGCTGAGCTGTGGGTGAAGGGGAATTGTGGCAGGCACCTCTCATTCTTGTTCTCACCACAGTATACCAGAGGGTCCTCCAGGGACCTATATGAACTGTATGTATCTAACTGTGTGTTAGATAGGAACCCAACCCCTTCTTATCTAACAGGGACAATTTATTTTTGATCATTATTCCCGAAGCTACCTACCTTCCTCAACTCTTAGCTCACCCTTTCCCCTGCCCACATGATTCTGGGAGACGACTGAAGAGAACCTGAACACAGAACAGTAATCAGAGCATCATTCTTTCACTCAATCCTTTGGCATTTTGTCAAGAGCTCGTTAGTGTCAGGCCCTAAGCCAGGCTCTGAATGCACACTGGAGGACAAGGCAAGCAAAACCTCACCCACCAGGAGCTCACAGTCTGGTGGAGCAGGCAAGTATCCAACAGGGAGACACAGAAGAATTACAAAACATGGAAGGGGAAGAGAAGGCCTCTGTAAGAGGATAAGATGCTCAGTAAAAATACTACTTAGCCTGCCTGTACTGTGAGGAGAGTCGGAACAGGGGAGAGCGAGCAATATGGTGAACCACCTTGACAACAGAGGAACCCTGTGTCCCAAAAGGGAGTCACCCAGCTTTTTAAAATGTTGCTTGCAAAGAGAATAGCTACAGGCAAGGTAGCAGAAAAGAGGCCTGGACCAGCTGCCAGAGGCCAGAGGCTGCTGCAACCATTTGCATACCTGATCCCATTACAAAGGAAAAACACACCCAAAAGGTGTTGGGGGACTACATAGAAAAGTTATACCATCTGGTTTCTTCCAATTCAGGATAGGGCTGCAAAATGAGACCAAGGAGAGTGAGAAGTGGCACAGAAGTTCAAGAGAAACCATGATGGAAGGGTGAGATGCCTGACAGATATTTCCAGATAGAGTTGACAGAATTGATGGTGAGTGAGCATGTGGATGAAAAAGGGAGGGGCAATGAGGATGCTGCCTCAGCTTCTTTATGGAAATACTAGATAACTGGAGGAACATTAAAGCTATGACTAGGATCAGTGAAACGGCCCAGTGGATGAATACACTTGCCACCAAGCCTGATGACCTGAGTGACCCACATGGGGGAGAGCAAGAACTGACTCTCACAAGTTGTCCTCAGATCTCCTCATGTGTGCTGAGGTATGCACATACTCACGCATATGATAAATACAAATAAAAGAAGCTAAGACTAAGCCAAAGCAGGTTTGGGAAAGAATGAAGTTCTCTGAAATGTGTAAGGTGAGCCTGTGAGAATTCCAGGGGAAGGTGCTGGCAAGGGCACTGCACATGTTTTGAGTATAGAAAACAGATGAGAAATGGGAAGTTGCCAGCATGTGGCTGCATACTGGGGGCAGAGATGCCTGGTCAAACCTTTAGGATATTCATCTAATTCACAATCCCAGTTACCCCTGAGATAAGAAGGTACAGTGTTTGGTGCCCAGCCGACAGCCTTCTGCCTTCATCTCAATGTTCCAGCATTCCTGGTTTCCTAGAGGATAAAGTCACAATGTCTTAGTTCATGAAGCACGGACTCTAGGATCTAGCCAGCACTGTCCTTATCTCCCCATGGTCCTGCATGTACATCTGTATCAGGAAGCCAACTTCTAGTTGTTCTTGAACACATCAGCCCGCTCTCCTTTGCACACAGATCCTCTTCCTGGGCTCTCTTCTTCCTATCCCATACAGCCAAACTCTGCTCAAAACAAAGGCAATGTAAGTGCTACTGTGAGCTAGCATTGTGCTCCTAGACCAATGACACTGGGATAAAGGATGGGGCAACCATCCCCAGGGCCACCTCAGTGACCACATAGAGGACTCTGCTATGTTGTGACTCTTGAACCAGCTATAAAGCTACAGAAAGTAGGCCAGCTTACCTGGACAAAGAATAGATCCCAAAAAGTCACATTATAGGCTTTTGTTGTTGTTGTTTCTTTTCACCAAGTTGGCTTTAATCATCTGAACAAACAGAATTCATTTCCAAAATAAACTGTGAATTTCACTTGGGAAAAAAAAAACCCTAATGTAATTTAATACTTAATCAAGGAGGAACAGAAAGGAAGAGTAGGAAAAGGGGTATAGATAATTCAATTCTATCCATAGAATGGGTGCTGAGTTTTAGATAGATAGATAGATAGATAGATAGATAGATAGATAGATAGATAGATAGATAGATAAGTTAGATAAGTTTTCCCCAGCAGGGTACTTGAGACATCTTGAGATTGAGCAAACGATACTTCTAGAACTCTATGCCAGGCTGTTACATGGTAGTGTCAATGGGTCCTGCAGACAGGTCCCCGTGTTGGGGAGCCTGAGGCATGTTGTTCCCAGCAGATGGCCCTCCAGTAGAGTCTGTGCTAGACAGTAGCTTCTAGCCTACATGTTTGCATGCAGACAAAGAGAGATATCCAATTATAAGCTAGTATGTATCATATGTAGGTAACTTCATTATCATTTCATTATAATTGTTCTTACTCTCCAAGCTTCATGCTCATATCTGCCTACATTTGTTCTTTCACTTCCTCTCTGCAGTGTACATTTGGGGTAGGACCACTGTCTGCAGAGGAGCACAGGGTTTACAAGAAGAGGGCTTGCTGAGAGACCCAGTTCTGCTAAAATGAGAGCTGAGTACCTATAGAAGGCCCAGTCTGAACAACAGCACTCAGTGTTACCAGTGATCCCAATTGCCCTTGGTGGCAAAAGAGAAGGTTCTGCCCTTTGTTCTCCTTGCCCACCACCGTATCCTCTTACCTCCTCAGATGCCAGCCATCTCTCAAATGATAAGCCTCACTTATACGCTCCAGTGCTTCTTGGCCACTACAACCCTAAGGAGCTGTGCCGACTACTGTCCAATAACACACACACACACACACACACACACACACACACAAGATAAATGTTCCCTATATATTATATACATAATATACACAAACACATTCCACATACACTCTACATAAAAACACACATGAACTACATATAAATACAAGACATACAAACACATAACATATACTATACATAAACCTACATTCTATACACATACGCACTCATGCTAAAGATAAGCATACATACCATATCATAGTGAAGACCTGAAAACCCCGAATATAAGCATCACGCACACAATATACATTGTGCATAGCACAGAATAAACTTAAATGCATCCACACGCAGTACATATAAACATATACTGCATATACACCCTACACACATGCACATACCATACTCACACTGCGAGTGCATGTGCACATGACCACAGAAAATACAATCCCACACACCACACATACATTGTGCACAAATGTATGCCACATACATATAACATATAGCATGCAGCATACTCATATCATGTGCATGCCACACAGCTTATGAAAATATTATACACAAGCACCTACAAAATGCACAGTATGGAGCATAAACCATATACGTGACACAGAATTGCACACCAATGCGTATCAAACTCACACCATGCACGCTGCATACCCACTGCATACACAGGTCACGCGCACACATTCCCTCCCACCGTCCACGCAGTCCTGATTTCCCTCCTCCTGAAAGCAGAGAGTCTGACTCTGTTACTCACTAAGCACGGGCCCTGCTGCACGGATGACAAGCTCCTTTCTTGACACCAGGGCCCTAAACACACCTAGCCCGTGGCTGGTGCTGCTTGGCCTCATCAGTGATACAAGACCTTGAAGCAAAGACTGAAATGACAACTGCACAGAGAGTAGTTGAGAAAGTCCCTAAGAACACACCAGTTGAGCCTGGTGTGGTGATTTTTCGACATTCCATAAATGACCTCACTCACCCCCGTGTCAATGTTTCATACTTGACACTAAATATGGCCTTGTGGAATTTTAGTATGACATTATCTAAGTTGATGAAAGACAGATCCCATAACAGAAAGGAGATAAAAGGCACCCCTAAGCTGGGAATAGGAACCAGTGCTAACCTGGTTCTGCCATGCACCTCTGAACCTCCTTGAATTCTAGAGCTCACATGGCGTCAGATGCCCAATCGATAGCACGGTAGAATTCTTTTCCTAGACCCCTTGCAGGGTGTGTGTCATGAGCCCTTAGCATAATCAACAGCAGAGGGCCTGCATAAGTTCAAGTGTCAAATACAAGTCTTCCACAGAAAATATATGCGCTTCAATCCTTGAGGTGACGAAGTAGAGGCCAACAACTGGCCTTGCTTCTCTAATTATAGGATCTTTTCCCCTGAGCCTCAAATGCTATAAAGAGAGAAGGCAGGAAGTGCCATACTCCCTTGGGACACTGCGTGGCACATAGCCAAACTATTTTTGTTTGACATCAGAGTTATAAGACCTCAAAACCCCACATAAGTATCAAAACTGCAACAATCGTGACATTATTACTTTCTTCACTCAAGCTTAGCCCTACTCAGGCCAAAGATAGTTCCATGCTGGGGACAAAAACCACAGATCTCCTGCCTTGCTGAGGCCCTCACAGTTCCTGAAGATCCCTAAGAGCCCCCAGCCTGGGCCAGAGCTCCCAGAGCCACACCAGGGACCAACAGTGGCCTCCCTGCCCAGGGGTGCCACACTGAATGACATCTGACCATTAAAGAGCCTGAGGCCACAGCAACCCCAAACGTGAGGCTGATTAAAGAGGGTTATGTGAATTGCCGAATTAAGCCGTCCAAAATTGGATAAAGTGATTGTGAAATCTGTTTTGAGTCAACCTATCCATGTCTCATTGCAGGAAAAATGTCTCGGTAAGAGTTCATGGAGGAAAAACTCCAACAACTCATTGCTGGCTGACCTTCCTGGGCTCCTAATATTCGGTTCCCCAAAAGGCATCTTAGCCATGTAATTTCCAATATGGGAACAATTTGAGTCGCAATTAGGCAAATCTCAGAAGGTTCTGCCACTGATTTGTTCGCTCTCTCAATATTATTCTATAGGACACACTAAATGCCGCACCGAGGTCACACAGAGGACAATCGGGAGCTGTGCACAGTGGGTTAACGGGTTACCAGGCTAGGTAAAGCATTGCTGAGTTTGTGGGATCATTTGGCCTCCCGCTGGGCACATGCCCTTCCCACAAGGTCATCTACTGATGACTCTGCTGGGGACCAGGGCTGTTGGCCACCTAGATCTTTGGCAGTGGTATAGTAAATCCTGTGGCCCTTGGCAGGGATTTGGAAGTGGTCAGGGAAGAAAGTATCCCAGAGATTGCAGAGTGAAGCAAAGCTCAACATAACTGTTATCTCCTTTGTTCCAGGCAATCACTAATTCTCAGGACATCTGGAAGATATGCCATAGCTCAGAGCCAGGTGTGGTGGCACACGCCTATAATCCTGGAACTCAAGAAACATTACTGCAAAGCTAGTTGGGTCTACAAAGCAGCTTCTAGGCCAGTAAGGACTATATAACAAGACTACATCTAAAAATGCTGAGAGGGGGAGGAAGGGAGTGAGCACACTGGACTTGCAGGGCTCTAGCAAGAGGACATGTCAGGAGGTCCATTATAAAACAAAAATAACATAATCCAGTATCACTTTCCAAAGTGCTCCAGGAAACAAAAAAGAGAGAGAGAAATTTATTTTGCCTGCTTTAAGAGTAGAATATAGATGAGTGGGCTTTGTGGCAGGAATAAGAGTTCAGCCAGGCAGAGAAGAATAAAGTGGCAGCCTTCTAGAGCATTCTCCTCTCCTGGTAGAGATGAGTTGGCATTCTCTGAGCCATAAGTGCCTTCCAAGGACAAAGCCGTCTTCATCTTCTTCAATAAGCAAAACCATACTGGTCTTCAGTTTTAAATTAATGTCTTCTCCCTCGTCCCTGCTCTCCCAGGAGGAGGAACCATCTTTCCAACCCTCTGGGGCACATCTGGTTTTCCATGGTCTCCTGTTGTGATCTGCACTCTATCCCCTGGGTGGCTGGTTTGCTCCATCAAGTAAGAATGTCTGAATTCTCTGCATTCTCTGCACAGACTATAGGAGGTGCCTAGTTCCTTTCCTGACAGCCCAGAGCCAGTGTTCCAGGGAACCCAAGAGAGCATACATTAGGGTAGGACAGAACTTGCATAGCAGGGAGAGTTACCCCCCCCCAAAACCTGATGAGGCTCAGCTTCAAAGCTGGATGAGTGAGTGACCAAAGGTCACAGGTGGAAGATACCAGAAGAGCCGAGAGTAGCCAGGTAAGATGAAGAGCCTGGAGTAGAGGCAGGAAAATATGGGCTGTGGTCATCACAAACCCAGAGCAGGTGTAATTAATGTCGAGGCCACAGGTGAAGTGTTATGGGGGTTCACACAAAATCCAGAAATTGGCCACTCTGAGGGAAAACTTTAAAGGCACCAGAATTACAAGTTCTGGCTGGTCTCTACAGGGAGATCTCTAGCGAAAAGCTACTCTCAGCTCCCCGTATGCTGCGGGAAAGTACCCTGGCTCCTGAGATGCTCTGTGATCTATGAACAAAGTTTGCTGTCCTCACACAAACTCCTCCTCCAACTGCTCCTCCTCCTCCTTCTACTCTTCCTCTTCATCTTCCTCCTCTACCTCTATCTCCTCCTCCTTCACCACCACTACCTTCTCCTCCTCCACCACTTCTTCCTCCCACTTCACTTCCTCCTCCTTCTCCATAGCTTTTGTGCCTGCAATGTAGACAAAACCTAGCAGAAGCTATAACCTCCTGACAAGAAGAGCTCCAGGGGATGGAGACCATGCTAGAATACTAGTAATGTTGACTGAGAAAACTGTTGTTTCTTTATGTCAGTTGTTTCCTTCTTTCCTTCCTTCCCATCCTTTATGCTTTTTCTTTTTCCTTTCCTGTATCCCTCCCTTCCTTCTTCCCTTTCTTTCTAGCACACAACCAAACACAATCCCTCATTGACGTACCCAACACTGACAAGATACTGAGTAAACAGGACTCTCCTGGGTGGTCAGAGACGTGGGGAAAGAGCTGATGCTGGTGAGCTGACTGCCTGGGCTTTAGGCTGTTCGGTATTCTGCAGACCTCAGAGCTTCTTCACTGAGGCCTCTGTTCTGAGTTCTTTCCCTGCATCCCTACCACTTCCTTCCTCCCACCTCCTCCTCTTTCTCTTCCAACTCCACTTCACATTCTCATATCTCCAAGAGTTTCACTACACCAGAATCAGTTCCCAGGGAAATTGTTGACACCAGTGAGACCAGTGTCACTATCTCCTGGGAAGGACAGAGCATGGACACACATTTACCATATTCCTCTACCCAGACTCGTGGTCTCCCAGCCTCAGTCACCTCATCTAGCAAATGGGACCAAAAATGCCTTAAAATCTACAGCTGTAAAGGATTGCTTCCATTTGAAGTAAGAGTTTATTTCTATTATGTTTAGTGTTTTGTTTTCTGGCGAAATTCACAGTCTGAAGCTTCTTCAGGATATTCTCAGCCCATAAAATGATTCTGCCAAAATACTTGTGGCTTTGCTTAGGGGCACTGCTTCCCCGAGGCAGACAGTTGTCTGCTGTTTCCTGAGCATCTGCCAGCACCCAGCCCAACCCCATCCAGAGCAGAGAGCTACATCTTCTTACACCACATACCAGCCCCCTATATCAGGATAAGAGCCTGTGCCTTCTCAAACACCTCACTCCTCAGTGCACAAGCCTCAGGGCCCCTACATCATAGGCCTCATAAGGAAAATCTATAGTCCTGGACAGGGTACAAGAAGTTCAAGCCACTCTGATGATGTGAACCTTTACCATCGCTTACATAGGATACAGTTGTAACCCAGCCTAAGGACACCCCAAATGCCACTGGGGGACCTAAAGACACTTTATTCTCCAAGTGACCCTTTGAATCTAAGCAGAGGTTCTGTCTGCATCTGGGCTGGTACCTAGGGTTGAGCTCTACGTTCCCAAGCAAAGCCATCAGCTTAGTAAGTCAATGACTGGACATGGAGGTCAGCCTCAGCTGCAGTGGAGTGGAGGCCAGGAGAAGGCAGGGTATTAGGGAGCCATTGTGAAGATAACCTGTGCAAGTCCTTGCTGAAAAACCAGTAGCAAGATCAAGGAGAAAGCAATGATTGCAAGAAGCCTGGGACATCTCCCCCAGCAGATGTGATATGAGATAAGGCTAAAAGGCAGCCTTCAGCTAAGACCATGGGAGGTGTGAGCAGGTGCATTGCTCCAGAAAAGACATGCCAAAGGTGGCTTGGAGAAGCAGGAACTAGTGAAAGGTGAATAAAGAAGGGAGAATCTGGGAGAAAGTGGATTCCAGTGTGATCCCGGTGGAATGTATGCCAAGGTGTGGGCAGCAGAAACAGATATGAGACATTTGATGCTTGTAGAATCAACAAAGTAAGCCACACTCTGAACACAGGCAGCCACAAAGAGAAAACAAAATGATCACGTGGCTTGGGTGCCTAGGAATACAGCAGGTGTATTTATTTAAATTAACATTTATTTAAATTAACATGAGAAAACATCACACTGAGAAAGAGACAGTAAGAGATGCAAAGGAAACAGCCCCCCCCCCAGCTCCTTCAACATCACAGTTTCCCTGAAAACAGACAACATTTTCCTATCTGTTACAGATATCTAGGCCATACCCTGTACCCCTCTAGGTCTTACTTAGAGCTGCCACACATAAACCTATCCCTGTGCCTGATACGGTCTCATCATGCTGATGATTCAGCAACGTTTGGACTTAGACAATGGGCTGAGACCCACAAAGTCTCCGCTCTGGACCACAGAGCCTAGCTCCACCTCCATATGCGATGCTACGTTCTTCCTGGCATCAACCTTGCCTTGCTTCATTCAGGGTTAATAACTAGTGGGGAAGAGACTGGACTGAGACTTGCTCTGTTTTCAGGCATTTCCCTCAGGATCCCCTTTTGGCTCAAGAGGCCCTTCCTATCATACTTTTCAGCTTTTCTGCTGATTAGCAAGCCCCAGGGGAAGTAGGAGATAACAAATGTCCCCCGGGCCCATTCATCACAGCTCTTTCAGAGCCAAATCATCTGCAAGTAACTGCCCCAATTTGCCTGAGACACTTCTACTTTGTTTATTGTATACATGAAGACATGTGCATATATTTGTGTGCATGGGAGGGGAACCTGTGTGCATGTGTGTGAAGGCTAGTGAAGGGCCTCTACCGCTCTCCATTTAGTCCCTTGAGACAAGGCCTCTCACTGAACCTGAAGCTAGGCTGGCAGCCAGGAGGCCCCAGTGATCCTCCTGTCTCTGCCCCTACATAACCAGGGTTATGGGTATACATGCCACATCTAGCTTTTTATATAGGCCCTGGGGATCTAAACTCAGGTCCCTATGCTTACACCTCAAATGCCCTTAGCCACTGAGCTGTGCACTGAAATCATAGATCCACGAAAAGCTTTCAGTCCCAAACATACTGGAACTGCTGGTCATGCCAGCTGCACAATGGTACTCTGATACTCAGCAAGTAACCCCTAAGAACTGCTGAGGTCACACCAGTGGGTACTAGTGGACATACTGGCCCAGCACCATAAGTGTCCCCATTCAGCGGAGTCTTCCTCATATACTACAACGGTCCACAAGTAGCTTTGTTTTCAGGCACCTGCCAGAAACCTGGGCATACAAACCTGTGCTCCACAGGAAGAGACAATGCCATCACATCCTGTCCTTCAGCCTTTCTGGTTACTTGCCTGGGAAAGGCATGCGATTCTAACAGAACGTTGCCAATCAAGAATTCCCAAGACACATTCAGGCTCAGGCTGAGAGACAGCCACTCTCAACCAGGTTAGCAAAGCATACAGTCTTGCAGCGTTACTTTTTCATTTAATGGGAGTTTTCCATTAAGACATTTCACATCAGCTTTCTCAGAAAATGAGCAGCTGAGCATGGCTAAGAGCAAAGAGACAATGTACCACAGTTAATTGACCCCAGTAAGGAGAGAAAGGAATGCTGGGAAAAGAGCAGAAGACTTGAGAAGAGAAGAAAATGGCAGCACTATGAAGGGCAAAAATCATGTCTGGGTAAGGTCACAAAGACTGGCCCAAGAAACCAAAGCAGGGGCTTTGCCTTCTAAATAATCTTGCATTTTGCACTAATTTTTAATTTACAGAAAGATCCTAAATAGAGGTGGGGAGCTGCCCCAGCTTCCCTTGCTGTTGACATCTTCCCTCTCCCACTCCTACCATATACTTAGCAAAATTCCAAAACCAACACTTACTGGTTATATTAACCAAACTCCAGATTCTCTTAGAATCTCACTAGTTTTTGTATTGTCCTCCATCTATTCTGGAGTCCACTCGAGGGTACCCATAAAGCACCGAAGCCTTGTGTTTCCTCAGGCTCCTGTGTTATGGTTCATCAAATTGTCCTTGTTACTCAGTGACCTTGACAATTTTAAGAAGTCTTGGGCAGGTGTCTTATAGGTCTCTCCTTCCTCAACTTGGTCTTGTCCACTGCTTTCCTTGTGATTAGACTGGGGCAACCAGTTTTGAAGAAAAACACTACGTGTCTTCTTGGTCCTAGCATACTGGGCTTCCCACTGACAACATGACTTGTTCACTTGGTCACTTCACCAAAGCACTGTCTACAAGTTTTTGCATTGTAATGAAGCATGGTTTAATGTTCCCCCTTTCCAAACCTTCTCAGAGAGAATGCCAACAGAAGTTTCTGTGTTCGTCCAAAGACAGCGGCCACTCAGTTGTCTAAAAGTGAATACTGGTCTAATGCTTATTTAAAAAAAAACAATGCCCATGGCCAAGCTGAAAAGTGGGTCAACTTTGAATAAAACTTACAGTGATCCCTGTCCATCAGGAACCAAGTGCCAACAGGGTAAGTGCTGCTTGAGAGTGAATATGCATCTCAGGACAGTATCCTCAAAGAAAACCTACAGCTGCAAGAAAATAAAAAGCTGTTTGGAATGCACTCCTGTGATCTCAGAGAAAACGCCCATTCTCTGTCCTCTGTCATTTGCTGTGGTGAATGGGGTGTGTCAGTTCCTTCAGCTCTTCTGTCAGAGCCCATTTTCTTCACTTTCCTCTCTCTGTCTTCTTGTTTCCTTCCCCTATTAACCGACTCACAGAGAACAATTTTTAATCCTTTGCTGTGTTTGTCAGAGTTGTCTCTGTTCTCCTTCATTGCAGGGAAAAGAAAGCTGGGAGTGTCCCTTCCCACTCCTAGAGAAATTGACACAGTTTCCTTTATACCCACGTGACTGTCAGTGTGTGTCTGCCAGTCCAAAAGTGGGGACACATTTTCTAATGTGTAGTCTGGAAATGACAGCATGTTTGACACCAGAATTGTCTCGTTACCACCTCGAGCCCTCAGACCCCAGTAGGGCAGGGTGCAGCAGAAATGGAAGGATATTTGTAAGTGTTGCCACGCTCCGAAGTTGGAACAGACCTCAGAACTCGCCTGGTCCAACTACCTCATCCTGCAAATGGCAAACTAAAACCTTCTGAGAGACTCATCCAAGGTCACTTAGCAAGTGGATGACCATGGGACAGAGCCCAGCAGTCTGGACTCTACTCTGGTAGTGGTTGATTTTATTGTGGAGAAAATGGGTACCTTCCACCATTAGCCTATTTACAAATGAATTGGGACATAAAAATCCCACCAAGGCACTTTCACAAACAGTGTTGTGAACAGTTCTGATTTCATCAAAATGTGGCTCAAATTTGACCCAAACTAAATCTGACTTTCAGGCAGCTTCAGGTCCAGGTTAAGGCTCCACCTGCTTCCCACAGAGCTCAGACCAGCCTGAGAGACTCACATGTGAGTTCAGAATCCATGAGACAAACCTTGCACATGAGGGCTATTTCTCAATAATATGACTGCTATGGATACAGGAATGCAAATGTTGATGTGGCCACAGAGATTTTATAGACCTGGAATACAGGGGCTGGCAACCACTGACTGAGCTCCACACCCAGCAGCTCAAAGGCTGGAGCTGGGCAGGTAGCCCTATATCTAGCCTATGCTGGGGAGCTCAGGAAATGCTTCAGATATCTGCTGCCAAGAGGCTCTTCTGCCAGTTCGTAAAAAAATACCATTCTGTCTGTCAGTCTGTCTGTCTTTCTCTCTAGAGATTTAATCACCTACCTAGCCATTCTCCCTTTGTCTATCTCCCAGCATTTTCCCAGACACTATGAAAATACAAGGCTCTAGAGAAGATCTAGATAAGGGTAGGTAGAGGCTGCAAGTTTCTCCAGACGCACACGCTAAGACAGTGGTTCTCAGCCTTCCTGATGCTTCGAGCCTTTAACACGATTTCTCATGTTGTGGTGATCCCCCAACCAAAGAAATTATTTTTTTTCTACTTCATAACTGTAATTTTGTTACTATTGTGAATCGTAGTGTCAATATATGATATGCAGGATATTTGATATGAGACCCCCAGAGGGGTAGAAACTCACAGGTTGAGGACAGCTGTTTATGATGTAACAAATACAAGAAAACATATGCATACCTCGAGGAGTCAACAGCCACCACAGTGAGACACACCATCACCACCCAGCATAGTAAACAATAAAGTCATTAATGTCATCAGTAAACAATTCTGAACACATTCTATCCACAGTACTATCTTAGCTTGATTCTCTTATCCTTTGGGGAGCTGGTCCACAGTCACATATGGAAGAGTACTATCTGGATACTGATGTGACCCCCTCAACTGGGGTCAACAGACCACATGGCTCAACCCTAGCATCCAGGTGGTGTCTCCTTAATGTTGAACCAACAGATCTCTGAGTACTCTGTGCTCCAGGTCTCTGAAGAGAACTAAGTTGCATAATCACAGTAGTTAAGTGTTATCCAACATATTATTCCACTAAAACTTATACACAAAAAAGATCCCAAAGGCCTTCCACTGCCATTACAAATTTTCTATCTCCTCATTGGTAATTCTTTCTGTGATCTCAGTTCATCCCACTCTTCCAATCTTATGTTCCTTTTGCCATCCTCCCTACCCCCATCATCTATCTACTTTGTACTACAGAGTTTTACCAAGCATTCTTCTTTCTCCTTCTGCGTGAAAATGTCCTTCTACCATAAAAATGTGCCCTCTCTGTTGAACATGGATCTTATTCATATTCCACATCCCGTAAGAGCCTCCCCAAGAGCTCGTGATCATCCCATGACCATCCTCTCCACAAACCCTCAAAGAATTTCTTCCCTATATATCTTCAGGCTGTGAGGCTCCAAAAACATCAAGTTGTATTAACATCAGCAATTTATTGAATAGGAACTCCGCTCCTGTTTGCAACCATACAGGAAGAGGCAAATCCTCAAGACCCTAGGGATCAAAGATTTCACACTCTCTTCACAGTTATAATTCAACTTCATTTGTTTGCGGGGATCTTAACAAAACGCATTCCCAATTGTTGTTAACATTCCCTTTCAGCCTGGAAACACTTTTTCAGACTCTAAATGCATCAACTACTAAATGCTGAAATTCTCTCTAAAGAAAGAACAAGAAGGCCAGATATGCTTCAAACCAAAAGGTAAGAACTTAAACCTCCAGGTGCAAGCCTCCTTAGCACCTGGGTGGGCTCAGAAAGAGCAAAATCATTAAAACTAGATGGGAAGAGAAGCTATTTTAAAGGGGTTACATAAAAAAAAAAAAACCACATGTAGTGTTTCACAGCTCAAATCACGCATTGGACAGCATCATGAGGTTAGAGCTTCTTAGATCCCTCGTTGCTACCATTGGCCCAAAGCATCTCTCAAGCTCCAGTTCACACCTGCCAGCAGGCAACCCTGCCTTAATGGGTGAAATTTGGATGATTCCACCCTCTCTTTACTGCCTAGGGAGGTAATGAAATTACAAACGTAATAACTATACATGAAAAGGAAGTTTTTCCAGGCCACACATGAATAGCAAAAATCCTGAGTTTATAGTCCATGATGAAGGAAGAACACCAGCAACTGTGAAAGCCAGGGAAGAACAATAGGCAGGTGAAGAATACGGAATTCTGTTTCCTCACCGTCTTCCAGGCTTAACAATGCCTACCACTTCTTAAGCCAGATATGGTGGTGCACACCTTTTAACCCAGCACTCCAGAGGCAGAGGCAGGTCAATCTCTGAGTTTGAGGTCAGACTGATCTACAGAGCAAGTTTCAGGAGAGCCAGAGCTACATAGAGAAACTCTGCATCAGAAAAAAAATGCCTATCATTTCTGAAGATATTAATATCTAGTAATCACAAGGATGTGTTTGGATTTCACATTCTTTCATATTCTTTTACAACAGGAAACCACAATAAGCTAGAAGGCTTCAAGAAAGCTGAAAAATCATTAGCTTTGACAATAGACCTATAAATAGAAGAACAGGAGATCATGAATATGCTAATGGTTTTCCCTGCTGTGGCCTTGCGGTATTGAGGTTTTAGCCCTAACATGTACATCAATTGGTGCCAAATCTAACCATCTTGCAATCTTCCGCAGGAATCCCTGCTTCACATGAAATGAGCGGGGATGAATCACAGATGTTAAGGGAGGGTCTGGAATTTCTGCATAAGAAAAGTGTTTCCCTGAAGAGGTTTCATGGTTTAGGATTTGGGATAAACGCTCTCTCTAAACTGAAGCAATTACCTGGTACTTCAAAGGTTATGAGGACAATGGAGCTCTAAATGTTTTCTAAATTAACACATTACATAGAGATAAATCAGCCAGCAGACATGTATGGATCCATGCAGCATCTGTATTGCCAGTGGGATGCAGGCTCCATGCAAACAGGGATGAAGCTACCATCCATGGAAACAACGAATGACAGCCACATAGTTGGTATCATTGGGTATCCATTAGATGAGCTCATTGATTAACTAAACTTCATTAATGAAAGACAGGACCATCTCAAGAGTTTCTTAGCCATTCTAGTAACCAGATAAGCCCTAAAGATATGGACTCCTGGCAGGTACAAAACACAAGAAAAAGACAAGTCATTCTGCCAGAGCCCACACATTGAACAGTCAAGTTACTTCCTAATATGTTCACTCAGTTGTTGGGTCAAAGTGGATAGAAATGGCCAAAATGTCATAGATAGAAAGAGGCTCTCTATCCCATCTATGTACAATGCTCCACAGGCTCTGACTCTGTGTCCAGCATAGCTGAGGGCTGGGGGACAGGCAACAGGAAGCACAAGGTTCAGACATCCTGCAGAGGCTGGAAATACAGCTGTGATGGTTAGTTATCATCAACTTGAATCTAGAGTCACCTTGGAGACAAGCCTCTCTGAATGTTAATGGGGAGTTTCTAAATTGGGTTAATTAAGGTGCAAGGACCTGTCCTAACTATGGACAGAACCGTTTTGTGGCCTGGAGCCCTGCACTGGGTGGGAAAAAAAATGAAAGCAAGCTGAACACCAACATACATCCCTCCTCTGCTTCCTGGCTGGATACAATGTGACCACTGGTCTCAAGCTCCTGGCTCTGTCCAATTTCGCACAAAGTAAATTTCCATAGATGCTTCTGTTCTCCTTAAGTCTGACCCATTAATCCAAATGAACTATGGGGATACAACCCTCTTTTCACTCCAGAAGAGCCCCTGCTTGGTCTTATATCAAGCCAGCCTTCATGCGTGTTCACCAGATAGAATCCAGGTTAGGATGAGTTTGATAGGGAAAAAATGGGACTCCAGGTCTTTGAGTCCATCTTGGAAGAAGCAGATCTGTCACTGCTTCATGCTTACCTTTCTGAGTGCTTGCTCTGGAATCAACAGCTGCCTCCTGGTAACTGGAAAGGCATTCCATTTCCTCACAGACTACAGCAAACCTACAGACCAAGCTTTGGATCCAGGCAGGGAAATATGCTATTTGGAAGCCTGACGGTCTCACTGTGATACCAGGTAGCAAGGCCAAGAGCCTAGTCAGTGATGGCATTGGTCTTGATAATGTTCCTGCCACTAGAAACAAGGCTATGGCTAGATGGAGAAGAGATAGCATCTTTCTGTCATAATAGTGCAGGAAAGCATGGCAAAGCTCCACATCCACTGAAAACCAGCCATTAACACCTAGAATGCACAGGGTAATTCGGGCTGCATCCTGCCTCACATGCCCCAACCTGTCTTCTCCATGCCAGTAACAGTGATGTTGCCAAAAAGCAGATCAACCACCCTCCTGTTATGACAGGCTCACTGTGGTGGTATGAATGAGAATTGGTCCCAGAAGCTCACAGATTTGAAATACTTGGTCATCATGAAGTGGAACTGTTTGGAAAGAATTAGGAGGTGTGGCCTTGCTTTGAGATTCAAAAACCCCATTCCAAGCCCAGAGTCTTTCTCTTCCCGTTGACTGAGTATCTTGATGTAGAACTCTCCACTACTTCTCCAGCACCATGTCTATTTGCATGAGGCCATGCTTCCTGCAATGATGATAATGGACTAAACCTCAATTAAATGCTTTCTTTCATAAGAGTGTTCATGGTCATGGTGTGTCTTCACAGCAGCAGAACACTGACTAAGACGCAGAACTTTAGTAAACCAGTGTGGGGATGGACTGTGAGGGTCTCCATCCAGTGCAGCCACAGTATCACCCCACCCTGATTCCCCTGGTCCTGATCCTAAGCAATGCCTCCCTGGAAGCCCACCGACGTGTCAGTTCACTTTTATATTCACCCATTACATATTTGCTAGGAATTCACACAAGAATTGAAATGCTTAAGAAATTAAGGAGCAACACCACTGAGCTGGTTCTAACCCTGCTCTGTCCAATTTCTCACAAGGTGTTTCCTTTCTGACCTCTGGGTCAGTGGGTCTCTGTACTAGTTTCTCACTGGTGTGCTAAAGTACCTGGCAAAAGCATAAGGCAGGAAGAATTCATGTTGGCTCACAGTTTGAAGGTATACTCCATCTTGGCCAAAAAAAAAAAAAAAAAAAAGACATGGCAGTCTGGTTTTTAGAACATGAGGTTGCTAGTCACATGACATCTACAGTCAGAAAGCAGAAACAAATTCAAGTGTCACCTGACTCTTTTTTTCCCCTTTTTATGCAGTTCAGTCTACCACCTCATGAATAGTTCTGCCCATCTTTATAGTGGTTCATGGCTCCTCAATTAAACCTCTTTGCAAATGCCCTCACAGACATACCTAGAAGTGTATGTCATAGGTGATTCCATTCTCAGTTGAGCTGACAGTGAAGACAAACTGAAGGTGTCCTACTTGAAACAGTGGTGGCTCCAGACTGAGAACCATCATAGTTAGTCTCCTCTTAGGGGCCAAGGAAAGAATGATAATCTAAGGGACCCTGCTCTGACTATCTGAGAGCTGTGCTCCTAAATGGCCGAGACTTGCACAGGAGCTCAGCTCCACAAAGGGTACCATGTATAACCAGGCAGGAAGCTATTGAATGAACCACCTTCCTGACTCATGACCATCCCCAACCAACAGAACAGGAGTCCCTCCTATATGCCAACAAAAACCAAGGCTCCAACACCACACAGGAAGCTGTAATGGAAAGAAACCCAGAAGGACCATTGGTGCTGTACTGGAATAGTGCATATTGGAAATCACGAAAGACAAAACATGAGAAAGAACAGCAGCAGACATGGCAGGGCAAAGCCCTGTAGCCCTAAGATAAAAAACAATACAGGGAGCAGCCATAGCCTGTCTGAGGGAGTCTTAGAAAGACAAGACTAGAAAAAGTCTATACCTATAGGTACAGCCACCAAGAATAGAGGGGTAACATATATCCTTCTGTTGGGAAGGAAGAACACTGACTTGTTCAAACCTAGAGAAGGCTAGGAGATTCTCCCCTCCTTCCAGGGTTCCATTTCTTAAGTCTCTTGCTTGAAATGCTCATCAGTGCAAATGTCCTTGCTTAACTCTAGGGGTAGCTGGGACCCCAAGCAGTAGTTTTCTCTGGAAATCCCCTGCCCAGCCAGACACAAGAGTTCTAGAGGAAGTAAATACCCTGCTTGTTTTAGACGCTCACCCATGTTTCCATATGATGCTAAGTAAATGCCCCAGCCTGTCCTCGGTGCCACCAGCCCAGGATGAGAGTTACATAGAATAGTCTCTAAACCTACCATATGTCAGTCAGGACCAAAAGGGGGTTCCAGCTGCAGATGTCCACTGGAACCTGGCTTCTCCTATAGCCACAACGCCCTTTCCCAAGACAGGTAAAGTGCCTGCACACAAGCATTGAGTCCTGAGTTTGATCCTCATCACTTACATAAAAATCTAGGTGTCATGGTGCACACTTATGCACTTATAATTCCATCTCTAGTGATTCCTAGCCAGCTAGCCTAGAGTTGTGGGGTCGCAGTGACATCTCCTGTCTCACAAAAGGGGGTACAGCTTCAGAGACAAACACCTGAGGTTGAACTCTGACTTCCATACATAGGCATACGCATACATACATATTATGTATATGTACCCAAACACACACATGTACATACATAAACAAAAATATAGGCAGGAAATCTGAGTAAAGTGCTCAACTCATCAAAATTCCTTCTGCAAATGGATCTCTTACAAACGACTAAATCCAGGACCATGTGGAACAATGGAAAGAGAGTCTCACACTTGGCTCTTGGCTCTGGAAAGAACAGCATGTGACCTCAGGTAAATGGCACACTCTCTTTAGCTAACTGTGTGATGTCCTGTGTTTACTGTTTTTAGGCTGGTATCACAGTGTGCCTTCACATAATGTATCTTACTCAGTTTAGCACTCCCATGATCTTGTAAGGTGACTGACTGCCTTCCTTATTTTGCTGCATCAAAGAGATCCATCTCAATATCCAAGACACACAGCCAGGAAGAAATGGAGTCTGGCTCGTCTTCTGCTCCTACCACCTTGCAGTGCATTCTGGGAGAGACATCCTCTCCTCCACACTGTCCAGATATTGAGCAATCATGGGGGCCTGTTTCCTCTTGATTCTTAGGCATCCTGTTCTGTGAATCCTGATTTTCTGCAATCTAGGTTCATTCCTCTGGGTAATTAAAAGAAAGGATTGCCTTCCAGGTCCAGGTACATGAAAGCACAGAGGACATTTCCTTCATCCCCAGTTCTACCAGACCAAATACTTCCACTAACAGGTCCCCAAAGACTATTAAATAAAGGGGTAAAAGTTTATGGTGACTGTGAGGTATGGTTAAAATTAGGCAGTGAAGCAGAAGGTTTGATCTAAAAGCAAGACTTTCCAGAAAAAGGACAGTAGAGACCATGCCAACCCAGACAATAGTGACATCAGAGCACACCCTCTCATGTCCCTAGACAGGGTGACAGAACAGCACAGCTGCAGTCCCCTGAGCACTATGCCATGTGGCTAGGCAGCTTGCTGGGCCTGCTGCCCAGCAAGCCTCGTGGTCAGTGCTGACTCACAAGAAGTGGACTGAGGGGACAACCTGGCCCAGCTCTCAGTACTTCTGACTCACCATCTCATCCTGGACCATAGTACAACTTCCCTCCTCCCAGAAACAACATCCATCTTTTTTTTTTAGCTGACAGAAGAGCTTTTTCTTATTCTTGGGATTGTAAACTTAGCATCAAATGTTCCACAACATTTTTTTCTAATAAGTGTTCCTTGAGGGAAAGTTAAAAACAAACCTATTTGAGGACCTGAACACTGTTGTAAGTCATGTGCGGCCTAGGTCTCTCCCCAGGTGACCCACCTGGAAAGAGCTAAAGGAAAAGATGTTTTAGAAAACACAGAACAAAGTAAGCACTGGTTAAGCAACTAGATCTGCTAAAATGATTATTTCACAATTAATATAGAACCACATGCCAGGCGGTGGTAGGCACTCCTCATGCGCTTCTCTAATCCTTACTATAGCTCCCTGTACCTCAATTATTTCCTATTTTAACACTGTAGAAACTGGGCCCCCTAAAGGTTAAGCAACTTGCCTAAAGTTCAGTGTGGGACCTGAGATCTAAACTCAGCTGCATCCGGCACCAAAGTGTCCATCCAGGCACTCAATCACCCAGCTACCGTATTTCAGTCCCAATAGCGGCAGGCTGAGAGCAGCTCGCCTTCCCACAACTCAAATACTACTACTGTAGGTTCCCATGTGCCAGTGTTGGGTTGAGCAGAGTTCCCTGATCTCCATGTCTCTGAGCAAGCCTCCATTTTCACTTTACCTGCACCTCCCAGCCCAGGGATAAAGCCACGTGGCTGGATTTCCAAGGGAAGGGAAGGCATGAAGATAAGTTTCTATAGGCCTCCTCCATCTGACCAAGTCATGTGATATCCTGGGATAAGCAACCTCTACCAGTGTGTGCAAGACTCCAGTTCCCAGCTGACCCCCAGGAAAACTCATCTGGGAACAGAGCAAACCTGCCCTCAGAGGCCCCTACTGGACACAAATGGCAGCTCTCAGGATTGAGTCTGTTCATCTTTCAGGTGTGCTGACTTTGGATACTGACCAGATGCAGAGGACTCACACTGTATACTGTGCTGGCTCCTTGTTGTGTACTCTGCCCTGGAGTCTGACCCTGGGCTATATAAATGGGTCCTTTTGTCCTTTAGTTTCCCGCTTGTTTTGGCCAATGGAAGGTACTAGCACTAAACATACAATCAGGACACAGCTGCTAGCAGGGAGCTTTACCAACAGACTGTGCCCTCCCCAGGCAGCTTCTCCCAAGCATCACCAACACGGGTCACACACACATTCAATTCCCTGGCAACAATGAGAAAGGCATTCCTGGTACTCTCAGGTACACACACTCACATTTAATACTCTCTCTAGGTCAACTCATGACCCAAGGCAACATGTTACAGAGAGCATGTTGTTGGCCTTATTTGTAACCTTTTCACTGAAAGTCATTCTCTTCCACAGAGAGCACAGATAACAAGATGCAGTGTAACAAGAGCTACAAGGACACAGGAGTGACTCTAGCATTTCCTGGAGTTCCCAGAAATACTTCATGGAGGAGTGAGCATCTGAAACGGTCTCTGAGGAAAAGAAAGGAGCCCAGCTCATGAAGAGTATGGATGAGGGTATTCCAGACACTAGGTTCCATACACGGAAAGGTATAGAAGCAGAAGACAGGATGAGGTGTCATAGATGGGATGTCATGACTGGAGCTTAGATGGTGTGTGGGAGCCAATTGTCACCAAGACCTGGAGAGCCACCATGGCCTGCAGCCATGCCTGGAACTAAAAAGAAGTGCAAAAATACATGTGCTGCATTAAAACTATCAACTGTATGACAGAAACAAAATAGAATTCATAATGACAAAAGAAAACATGGCTGGCTCACTTCTGGGGTCCATATTCACATTCTAGAAAGACAGAGAGCAGAAAAGAGAACGGGCATCATATGGTTTGAAGTTGTTTGAGTAATTGTTGAGTACATCTACTCTGAATTAGTGTGTATTTGTGCTAGTGTGTATGCAGAAAGAATGTTTGAAAATGGAAATAGAAGGATAGATGGATGGATGGATGGATGGATGGATGGATGGATGGATGATTTATAGAACAAAGGCAGAAAAGAAAGGAATTTACATATAAATAACAGAGCTAGACTTAAAGCATATAGATGTTCTTGATGCTTCTTCCTAACTAGGTAAGTTCTGCCCGTCATGAAAAAAAAAAAAGAAAAAGAAAAAGAAAAAAAAATTGGGAAAATGTCAAACTGAATTGAAGCCAAGCTTGAAAGTCCCAGGCCTTAAGAACATCCTGTGCTGACCCTACACCAGCCCACAGATAGTGGGAGAGAGAACCGATGTGCCCATCCTTGCCTCCTCTTGGCTCCCTCCTTTGGACAGCGTGTAAGTCACATGTGGGAATCCTGCAAGAGAGCAAGACACTGGGGAGCAACACAGACTGTAAAGTCCAAGGAATGTTACAACCAAGAGAAAGAAACTCTTGAAACTTTGTCATCCACAAAAGGCTCCGAGGAAAGTCTGGATCAGTTTGCAAACCTGGCGATACCTTCATGGTAGAAGGGCAGCCATGAAAAGGCCAGTTTTCCCCCACCAATTTCCCGAAGGAAAGAGCCTTGGGCTGCTCCAGTTGTGTTTTCCCTACCTGTGGTTTTATGGTTGAGCCAAGTCAATAAACTGAAATATAGCTTTGGTTCAGATGATTCGCAAGAAGGAAAGCAGCAATTTTGCCTTCAAAGAGACAGAGCCTGGAGCCAGGAAATGAGAGTTATGTTTCCGGGCTGCACGGGGAGAACGCTGAGCTGTAGACTTCAAAGGGCTACACTTCCACCAAGGGCTGGGGTGCCTGGAGACGGTCCAGGCTTTGGCAGTGGAAGGGCACCTGTTGTCTGAGAGCAGATGCTAAGAGTCGTGTCTGCTAGGAGAGTCAAGGTCATCAGGACACAGATGTCTGTTGCTTCTTGTTTCTGGGGAAATGAGGGGGCCTGTGGAAGATGAATGACGGGCTGTGTAGACCAAGAGTAAAGGATGTGAAGAGGGAGATCAGCTGCCCACAAAACCTTTCTTCTTTCACTGCTACACCTCCAAGTCCTTCTGTGGCTTTGGTCGGGCCATTTTTCCTTACTGGGCTTCCACATCTCCCTTATAAGAGAAGACATAATCACAGCCCTCCTTATTCCACAGCTCAGTTAGAAAAGACCGTGTGAGACCACCTCAAGATTCCAGAAGTCCTATAGAGTGGACTACAGCCACTGAGCACCTCCACTACCACAGCATTCTTTATATCTTTGCTCTTATGACAAGCCATCCTCCTTTCTTCCTATTCTAATTGATTAATTTGCATTAGTAATTTAAGTAATAGTCTCATCTCTGCCTGGGGTCCCACAGTGTCAGCTCTTAATCTGAGTCTTCAATGTCAACCCCTGTCCTGGTGTCCAGGCTTTTGACATGACCCCAACATTCTGTTGCTACCAAGACACAACATTTAATGCTGACCTGATCCAGTGAATCAGCCTGTATCCTCCTAAACAGAAAAAAAGCCGTCACTGGTCTCACTGCGCAGGGGAGCCCATGTCCTCTCCCACCCAGGGAAAATCTGAAAGACGCCAAAAGGTTTATTTTTCTAGGATTAGCACAATGACACAGAACCAGCCATATATATTGTCAGGCCTGACGAGCCAAATATTTTTCTGTAATTTCTGCAATAATATGAGAAAAGCTGAAAAAGAAAGAGGGGAAAAAGTGTTCAATTTTAAGCCTGTCTCCGTAGATTCCGGCTCCAAAAATAACAGCCCATCCCATGAATTACCAACAATGCCATTTGCAAGACAGTTGTTTGATACAAGAAATGGAACATATTAACAGGAGCTTCCTGACAACGGGGAGGGGGGCTGACACTCAGGGAGGACAGATTGACCTAAGACAGACAGCACCTGGGAGGGCGTGAGCTTTTAGCTGCCAAGGCCTGTGATGTGCCCTCCCTGCAAAGCAGAAGAGGTCATATAGATGTCGCCCTGACCCACACTGAGCATTCAGATGGTGAGGGTGATGAGTCTGGCTCTTATCACACATGATCTAGGGTACAAAAACTTGTTAACTTCAGGGCTCTGCACCTGATGGCATGATAATGGAAGAACAAATAAGATACCAGAATCCAGAGACGCAGGCATCATAAAAGAAGAGCATATTTTGACTTATATTGAACAAGTATTATTTGGAAAATTAATTATAGGAAGGAAGGGGAAAAAGGAGGAAGTAAAGAAAGGAAGAGAGGGAGGGAGAATATGTGTGTGGTGTGGTGTGTGTGTGCGTTCGTGCGTGCGTGCGTGTGTGTTTTCAAGGAAGATAAACTGAGAAGAATATCAGATAGGGTCTATCTACCTTTAGTAGATGTGAATCTGAGCCTAACATCAGTAGAGCCATTTCTCCAGAAGTTAGATAACTAAAGTAGACAAAGGGCATCGTTGCAAGCAGAAGAAAATTAACCCTAAGCCAGGACTCCACACAGCAGAGCTGACTCCCACACTCACTATCTCTGTGACCTGAAATCTATTACCTCCCTGCCCTGCGCTGATAAGCCTTTAACCTCATGAGAAAATCATAGAAACAAAGGAGGAGTAAGAATTAGAGAAAGGCAATGGACATGGAAGGTCATAGCTTTGTGTCATCTTCCCATCCCTCAAACCTTTCATTCAGGGAAATCTCAAGAGGAATGGAAAGAAAGCTCTCCCAGGGCCAGGACACACAGGCTGCATTGGAACCATCCTAAAGTTCTTTCTGTATCTGGTCCACAGGAGACTCCAGGCTCATAAGAAGCCTCCAAGAAGAAGTTGTGTCCCTCTCAGACTCCCAAGAGAGATGCTTCCCTCTGCCCCACCCTGGGCCAAAAAAACTGGAGCTCCAGCTTGGATATAGCAAGGGGCAGCATTTGTCTGGAATCTCAGGGGACAGAACCAGAGCCACCAGATGTTTTCTGGGGTGAGACATCTCGGATGAAGAAAGAACTTTCTACCTGTCCAAGTGATCAAGGGAGGCACCTACCTCCCCACCCATCATGGGGGATTCATTATTCTCTACTTTATCCTTGACACCATATCATCCTCTCTCCCAGGACCCCATCTTAGCACTTAAAATGCAGAGGGCCTTGGAGAGAAGAGCCAATACATATTAACCCTGTCCTCAGCAGTCTCCAGGCTCATGGAAAGTTTGAAGCAGGAACCATGCCCCACCCCAGATTGTCTTCAGATTGTGAGGACTGTCACCAGCACCTGCAGGCTCAGTGACAGTGTCTTTCCCAGCTGCTAAGGTCAGGGAGACATAACAGCCAAGAAAGAGGATTCCCAGCAGTGGCAAATCTGGAGGTTCAGTTTTGGCTCCTGCCCAGAGTCCTGATCCTGGATATGTGAACCTTAAAAGGCTACATAGGGTTTGCAAGAACTCTGGAACAAAGGTTAAGGCACTATAGAAAAGACTAAGGCACAGCCTGACCCTCAAAGAATGCCTGGTCTTTCTATCCATGAGAACTATCAGAGAAAAGAGGAAAACTCATCCTCGTTCCCATCCCCCACTGACAAAAGACAATTTCCACTAAGGAGCCAGGGATTAGAAGAAAGCATGAGACAAACACCAAATGTTTTACCACTGCAAATAAAGTTGAATGTGGCCCTGGAATCCACTATGTCCAGAGTTTCCAAGGGGAGGTTTGGAGGGAGTGAGTCAACAGGGACACAACCACAGTGGTGGGTGCTAAGGGCCCCACAGCGGGATGCAGAGGAGAGTTCAACAAGCCTGGAAAAGATGATCTGAACCTCTTTCCCTGCACCCACCCCAGAACTGAAAGCTTCCCTTCCCTCCTTCCCAAAACCTCCAGCTGTGGGCAGTTTGGTGGGCCCCTTGCTCCTCCCAGAGGCTTCAAGGGGACAGAAGGAGACCCAAAACACTGAGAGGGCTATAAATCTCTGCCTGCCCATGACAGGGCTCTGGCACCTTTTGTGTCTCTCCTTTGCTAAGTGAAAAAAACAATACATAACTAATAACAATCGCCGGGATTAGAAGAGTTACCAGGCAAACTGGGGCTACGTCCAACTTTTTCTCTTTGACAAAATGTGAGCTTTTCAACACAGCTTCCAGATGGTGCCCTGTGATTTCCCTGGGACCCAAGAAGAAGCAACAAGTATTGGACAGATGCTGTACTTTCTAGATCCTTCCCCAGAAACAGACAGAGTCCCATCTATACCCTTCCCCCACACCCATCTACCACAGACAGGGAAAACCAAGACCTACATGGGAGGTGGCTTCCTGATGTCTCACTATGATGTCCCTTTAACACAGTGGTTCTCAACCTTCCTAATGCTGCGACCCTTTAATACAGTTCCTCATGTTGTGCTGACCCCGCCAACCATAAAATTATTTTCATTGCTATTTCATAATTGTAATTTTGCTACTGTTATGAATTATAATGTAAACATCTGTGTTTCCCAATGGTCTTAAGCAAGCCCTGTAAAAGGGTCATTTGACCCCCAAAGGGTCAAGCCCCACTGGTTGAGAACCACTATTTTAACAGAACAAGAAATGGGGACAGTGGCTCAGAAATAAGAACAACACCAAGTTAGGCTGAACACCAGCTCTGAGCAACAGCCACTCTGAGAAGAATTCCCACATGATGGATGAGAAAAACAGAGGCCCTGGGACATAGTGAATGGTAGATTATGGCATCAAAACCAGACTGGAGAGATGGCTTAGCATCTCTCTCATTAGGAGCATTAGCTTATTCTTCAATAGGGCCTGCATCTATAGGTTCCCACTACTCACATGGTGGCTCGCAACTTCCTGTAATTATAGTCCCAGGGCATTTGACACCCGCCTCTCTCTCCTTAGGTACCACCTACATGTGGTGCACAGACATGCATACAGACAAAATACCCATACTCATAAACATAAATAGATGTTTTTTTAAAAAAAATCAAAACCTAAATCCAAAGGCCTCATACCTGCTACTTCTCTGGATGCCTCTCCTGTTCTCAGCACATGCTCAACCCTCACAAGAGGGTGTTTTCAAAGTCCATACTGTGAAAATGGCTCTCGTGTTCAGGAAACAAGGCAGAATGTCATGTCTGCAGCCTCAGGCCACAGCCTAAGAGAGAACTAAGTACGACCTGGAGCTGTTGTAATAAAAATAAAGATTCTGATAAAAACATAGACTGGACTGGGAAGGCAGGGGAATGAGAGAAGGCCCAGTTAGCTAAGTGACTACAGCACATGCATGCAGACTTGAACTCAGATGCCCATCACCCACGTAACACAGTGGTTGCATGCATGAGTGGGGCAGGGCTTGAGGAAGATAGGAAGATCTCTGGAGCTCACTGGCCAACCAGGCTAGCCAAATTATGGTGAGTTCTAGATTCAGTCTAAAAAAATAATAATAAGGTGAATAGCAATCAAGAAAGGCACCCAGTTGACCTCTGCATTCCTGTACACACATAGAGCACATACATCAGACACACACACACACACAGAGTAATATTAAACAAAATGAAAGTGCAAACTGAGTGTCCCTTATTGAAAATGCTTGGATCCCTAAATGTTTCAGATTATTTTTTCCAGATATTAAAATAATTCTATTCTAAGACAGGAATATACACAATGAGAAGTTTTGAAGAAAGAATCTAAGCCTAAACGTGAAATTTGTTTCTATTTTGTATACACCTTCGCAGACTAAAGGTAATTTTATGCAATATTCTGAGGAATGTTTATGTTTGTACTTGTACATGGGGGGGGGGGGTAGATAGATCTGTGGGTGTATGTGTCACACATGTACAGGTGTCCATGGAGGCCAGAAGAGGGCATCGGATCAGCTGGAGCTGAAGTTACAGGTAATTGCAATTCATTCAACATAGGTGCTGAGAATCAAATTCAGGTCCTCTGGGACATCAGAAAGTATTGTGCCAGTGAACCATCTCTCCAGCCCCTTATGCAATGTATTGGTGTTTCCATAGCAACCTAAAGTCACATGAAGTCAGGTGTGGAATTTTCCACTCCTGGCATCACGTTGATGCACAGAAACTTCCAGACTATGAAACATTTCAATTTTTGGATTCTCATATTAGGGATGTTCAGCTTATGGTAATATTGTACTTTTCTTTCCTGCTGAAGCAAAATGATGGGCTTCTGAATATCCCCCAAGTAGGGATAATCCAAAGCTAGATTCTAAGGTCATACCTCATGGAGTCAAGTATGCAGGAAAGAGCCTTTCATTTCAGTGTTTACTTTCTAGTGAGGGGTGCTGAGAACATAAAAAGCCCTCATCCCCCTGCAAATCAGAGATCCACATCAGGTCCAGACTTCTGTATCTACCTCCTGCTATCAATCCAAAATAATGAATGAGTGTGAAAAAAAGTGGGGGAAAGAGAAGAGAGGAAGGAAGACAGAGGATGGAGGGGGAAAGAGGGAGTAGAGAGAAAGAGGAAGAAGAAGACAAAGAGGAAGAAGAAGAGGAGGAGGAAGAGGAAAGTACCTCTGAGCTCCTAAGATATGGATAAGGGGCATCATAATCTTGGAGGGAAAGGCAGCCACTGAGAGATGAAGTGCATGTTGTTTAAAAAATCAAAAGTCAGGAGTTTCAGCTCAGGTGCAACTTAGTGGTAGAGCATTTACCCAACATGTTCAAAGCCCTGGGTTCAAATCCTACCAAAAAAATAATAATGTTTGAAATCAGCATCCAACTTCCACTTTAACCCTGAGCTTCAGTTTATTCTGTAAAGTGGGCACATTAGTACCTATCACAAGAGTCCTTGTGAGGATTAAAACATACAAATGCAAACAAAGTCTGGCATGGGTCAGGCCCACTGCTAGTGCCTAATAACTACTGTAGAGGAGAGGATGGGGGATGGCAATACAGCTGGCAGAGTTCCAAAAAATAATAGTGATAAATAAAGATTGTTAAATTATTAATAAAAGATCAACAGGCCGGAAGGTGAAGATCCCTTGCTATTTACTCAGACCTGTCTGGATGCCCACAAGTCTGCACCCAGACTGGCCTTTCTCCCAGTCTCCCAGGAAATATGGCTTGAGACAGCAAATTCATCTATTCAGGCCACCTCTAGCATGGGTATGTAGGGCCTAGTCAAGAGGACACCTGATATCTGTGGACCCTCAGCTCACTCCTCCAAAACTTTACACCTACTGACACAATGCAGTCCTGGGGCAGGGGAGCATTTGGACAGAGGCGCTCAGGACTTCTGCTTGCAAGAGAATGGAAAAGGGCTTCATGTCATGCTCCACTTGGAAATGCTACTTCAGCCCCCTAGTTCTTGTGGAGAAATCAGGAGCATGAGTGACAGGCCAGAACACACATGGCCAGAGCAGTTACACTCACTGGTTTATTAAACACATTCTCTAGACATTGATGCATTCTGGAATACCTAGATGCGTAAGAGCCAAGGCCTTTCCTTAAGTTCATAGGCCCCAGGAGGGGAGACCTCATAAGTTTGGTAAGATTAGCGAGTCTGAAGGAAAAGTGTAAGCTCAGGCCTGCTGGGGAAGCACAGAAGTAAGTGGGGTGGAGTTCCCCAGGCACCAGGAGAGACAGAAGTGCACAGGAGCTGAGCGCACAAGAGTGCGGCATGGGATGACAATTTGGGATGGAAGAATTAGAGGTGATGACTAAAAAGCAGAAAGAGAGCCATCGAGATGGCCTAGTGGTAAAGTTACTTGAGTTTCTTGGGCCACACATGGTGGAAGATGAGAATCAACATCACAAATTGTCTTCTGACCTCCACGTGTGTATTGTGACATGTACTCACAAAATAGATAGATAGATAGATAGATAGATAGATAGATAGATGATAGACAAATAAATAAATAAATAAATAAATAGACAAATAAATAAAGCAAGCAGTGAGACATGGGACTGTGGATGCAGCTCAGTGGTAGAGCCCTTGCCTAGCTCTGGATTTAATCTCAACACTGGGGAGGAAAAGAGGAACAAGGAGGCAAAGGTCCAGAAGGGCACTCTATGCTATGGAGCACAAAGGAAAGAATCCAGATGTTAAAATTCCATCCCGGCTTGGCCTTCGACCTGCTGTGCAATCTTGGCTCACTCTCATCCCCGCTCCAGGTCTTGGCTTCCATATATCCATGGTGGGTGGGGGCTGCACTGCTCCCCAGACCCAAAGGATTGGAGTATCCACAATCCTGAGCTGGCATGGGCTAGCTGGCACATCAACAGCAGTGTGTCCCCACTCAAGGCTCTGACAGATAACCATCAAGAGCCTATGTCCAAAATAATTTCTTTAGCAAACACAGATCTACAAATAAAAATGTGCAAAACAGTTTCCAGTCTGTTCTGGTTTCTTTTTTTTTTTTTTTTTTTTTTTAACTATGCCAACAAGAAAAATCTCAGAAGAATCATTCTCCCTAGACTATTCTATGGTTGCTTCACCAAATCCTATCTGATACCTCCAAGGAGATTTTTCAGCCTGTTTTACCCACTGGGGCTCTCCCTGCCTCATCAATGCTCTGTGCCCACTGTGTGTGGATTCCTAAGCCACCTGAAAACAGTAGTTAGGTCAGACCTTTCTCTGTTCAGAACCTTAGCCACTTCACACACCAGGTCCAGAACTGAACACACAGTGGGTATAAGAAAGGGCATAGCTAGACAGTGGTGGTATATACCTTTAATCCCACCACTTGTGAAAGAGAGACAGGCAAATCTGTAAGTTCGAGGCCAGCCTGTTTTACAGAGTACGATCCAGGATAGCCAGAGTTACACAAAGAAACCCTGTCTTGAAAAGAAAGGGGGGGTGGGGGAGGTGGTGGTAGATGTTATCCCAGCTCTGAACATTTCTGAGACCATTTGGGGGTGGGTCATAAAGTATTCTTACCTTTCCCAGCCCTTATAACACACAGCTTCTGAGCCTGCAGGCCAATGGATGTTACATGTCCAGATGGCTAGACAAAATGCCCGGGTCCATCTATCTCCAGTGCTTATCATCCTCTGCATCATCCCTGGCACCTCTATATATAGACCATCCACGTCCCATAAGCCTACAGTCTAATAAGCATGGATCTGAAAAAGAAAAAAAAAAATCCCTGAGAGCCTATAGCCCAATCTCATCACATTCCAGAGAGAATGATGCCTAAGATGGAGAAGACTATCAACCCAGGTAAGGCCACCTACTCAACAAGCAAGCCTGCCCTGCTATCTCCTGGCCCTTTGGCTCCATTCCACAAGCCCTCAATGCCAACAGAGCACTGAGAACATCCATGGAGCCCCAGTCAGAGTGTCTGTGAAAGATGACATCACAGTCCACAACTCTGAGGAACACACAGCCCCTGCCAGACTGTGGTTAGCTGGAAGGAACCTGACCTAAGGATGATGGGCAAAGCCCAGCTGGCCCTATCTCCAGAACTAACTGGCCTCCTTAGCCAACTTATTCCCTTCCCCCACAGCACAGCCCCATGCTATCAAAGAATTAGCTCAAGCCATTGTAAAACATTCCCCACCTAACCAGCAGTACTCATTTCGAGGAGCAAAACTATGAAAAAGGAATCCCTCCAAAGCCTGGGGAAAACACACCAGTACAATATTTACAAGCCACAGACATAGAAGTCAGAGACTTTCATGACCTTGCCCAGATCTTCTTCCTGTGATGGGACAATGAATCTCAGGACTGGAGTGAAAGCGAATGATGACAAGCCTGCCACTTTCTCCAATCAATAACTCTATAACAACATTATACCTTTCCAAGACACTACCACCTTCCCAGCCCATATCTGTCTCTCAGAAGACCCTCGCCTTGTCACATGCAGCCCTCTGACACGCATGAGGCTATACTGATGTCTTCAGATGGTCTTCTTGCTACCCAGCGTCTCTGCCCACTGTGCCCCACAGGAGGACAATAGCCATGGCCCCCAAGGAGAGGATGAAAGGGTAGGAGAGGCAACTGAAGCAGGCAGACCCACTTAGCCAAAAGCAAAACATCAGAACCCTCAGGTACTGCTTGGGAGAGAACATGGCTTGGTCAGCATAGAACCATAGGAGGTAGGAGGAGGGAGTGGTAAGAAGATAGGGAATTAGAGGGTCAGAGAAGAGCAATAAAATCTGGGGTCACTAGTAAGAAGAACAGGGGCTGTCTCTGACATGAACTGATTGGCCTGCTCTTTGATCACCTCCCCCTGATGGGGGAGCATCCTTGCCAGACAACAGTGGAAGACAATGCAGCCAGTCCTGATGAAACCTGATAGGCTAGGGTCAGATGGAAGGGAAAGAGGACCTTCCCATCAGTGGGCTGGGGGAGGGGCACGGGAGGAGAAGAGGGAGGGAGGGGCTACAGCTGGGATACAAAGTGAATAAATAGAAATAAATAAATAAATAAATAAATAAATAAATAAATAAATAAATAAATTTTTTTAAATCTATGAGTGGATGGATATTAGACTTGCTGTGTTACCCTATGAAGCCTGAACTTTCGTTGGAATTCTTGATGTACTCAGAATAGGAAGTGCCACCCTGGGTATCTTCTGGGACCCTGAAGAGGTAGCAGGACTTATCTTAGCCTATCTGACCAATAAGGAAAAAAAAAAGTCTTTAGTTTTGAAAATCCCAGATCAAGAACCACCTAGTCCCTAAAACTACTTCAGTTTTCCCAGCCCCTTTCTTTTTCGTTGGGCCTGTATGGATATACTTGTGGCCCCTGACATATGTCACTGTGATTCATAGATGGGGATTTCTACCATTACCCATACCTTCAGTCTCTCAAGTAGAAGGACTTTGTCTTGTTTACCTTTATGTTTCTAAAGCCAAAAATAGCTTTTAGCATAACATGTTTGTTTAAAGGAAGGAAAGATGGATGGGTAGATGAATGGATGGATGGTACAGAGTGGGTGGATGGTAGATGGTGGATGCTGGGTGGATGAATGGTGAGTGGTGGCAGATAGATAGATGGTAGATACCACATGGTGGATGGATGGATGGTTCTGGATTTCACAGCAGTAACAGGTTCAATGGAAGTATCCTAACATTACCACTTACCAAAACCCAAAATAAATAAAAGTATTTAACCTAATGATCTTTGTCCTCTGTCTGTCTTTCAATCCCACTGGTGCTGAAAGCCCTTGTCAGGCTCCTACACAGAACTGAGTTAGGTCTTTCCTCTCCCAAAGACTTATGGGAGAGGAAGAACCCTGCCTGGAGCCTGGCCCCAGAACAACCCTTCAATAATTGCATGTTTCCAGACAGACATAAATAGACAGATTAGCCTTTCTGCATTTTTCTCATAAAAATAACAACAGTTCCTAAGCACACTGGCATGAGTGCGGACATTAAGCATTGCAACCTGCTGTTCTTGGCGGCCAGGGCTGGCCTTCCTTTCTGTTCCCCCGCAGACCGCCTCCTCCAGGCTCTTGGAGGCTTCCTCAGGCCTGGCTCTGTCCCCTATCACCCCAGAGCAGGTTGGCAGCCAAGCCCTGAGACTGGCTAAGGGCTTTTATGAGCATCATGTCCATGGTTTGCTGTTGTCTGGCTGGATCTTTATCTGCTTTTAGTCGTTATGTAACTCAAAAATGTTATAACACAGCAAAATGAATATATGCCGCACTTGGTACTAGAGGAAATGGAAGAGATATTTGCTTTTTCTTAACTCAGAATAACTACTACAATGATGACCTTTCTCTACACACACAAACATACACACAAATATATACTTTACTCCTCTATCACTCTCCCTCCCTCCCTCTGTCTCTTTCTCTATTTCCTTTTCACTTACACTCAGTATGTGTCATAACTGGAGACCAAGGCACCTGCTCCCCTGTTTTCCCAAAACCTTCGTTTTCTCTACATGTTGGCCCTCCTTGGCTTCAGGGCCGAAGAGTCAGAGCCAAAGCATTACCAGACCCTCCTCTCTAAGACTCATTAATTCCTAAGCTGAAGGAAGTTCTATCCTCTGTCTCCTGCCAGATAATTGATTACTACGGTCACTAGCAGGTGATGGCCAACTTCCTCTAGAAGACAAAAGGTTGTTTCAGGCTTTCAGAAAATCAGTAGCCGCCATATGATGCTTTTCCTCTTTATTGCCTTGTGTAGATAACCCTAGATAATGCATGGGAGCTAACTTGTATCGGGCACATGTCATATACTAATCAACAATGCAAGACAACTCCTAGGAAGACCTTAGGATCATTATATGGTGGTCAAGGGTCATAGATTTGAAGCCTATGATTCAAGACCTGGGTTTACCCCTCTCCATTGGCAGATTCAGAAGAGCCATTTTTCATTTGTGAAATGTATGAGTAAAATTGTTGGTGTTGAACCAGATCATTGTTCATGTGTATGTGTACCAGGCCTTTGGATTCCTTTATCCACAGAATACCTAGTGAGTTCTGACCACTCAGTTGCATAGAGTGCAGGCCACCAACTAAGTCCAGGTTTAAAACAAAATGAAAGGAAAAAGCTACTCAACCTGCCATTTGCATAAAGTAACAGCTTCAGAGGAGACTCTCCAGGAAGTACCTGCATCTTGATAAATTCTGTCCAATGACTGCTTTGAGTTACCTCACTATCATCCCTTGCAGGAATACTGGGATCTTAGCCACAGCTTCGGAGGCAATGATGGTCAATGAAGAGTGGTAAGAAGATACTCTAAAAAGATTAACACTGTCTTATGAGGTCTTTGATCATGTTGAAAGGCATTCTATCAAAGCATACTGGAGAAGGCTGCTTACAAACAAACAAACAAACAAAAAAGTAGGGCAGAAAGATTCTGTAGTTAGGTCAAGTCACTGAAATTCTCCTGAATCTATCCAAATATTCCCTCCCAATTCTGTGTTTCCAGGCCTTTCTTAAGCAAAGGCCTTGCTTTCACATGACAGGGAGTATAATCATAACTCTATGCTGTTCTGTAAAGCCTCATGGGCATCCTTTTTGACACATTAATCTGTGCTGTGATTGCAGAAGCCCTCTGGTCCTTTGACTATGACTTGTATCTGAAATCATCCATTTCCTCCTTTTCAGTGCAACCAGAAGTAGCCAGCCACACTGACCCTGCAACCCTTACTCTTCATGTAATCACTGTGAATCCTACAGTAGTGACAGGCTTCAGTAGTGGCCAAATGGTCAAACCTGTGCCTTCTGTAGATACTTCCATTTATGCAACATCAAGCGATTTTTTTTAAAAAAAGAACTCTTTGCCTCCATAAGCCATCCACTGACAGTACTACAGATTTCCTGAGCTAGGGAGGTAGTTCAGCAGTTAAAGTGCTTGCCATATATGCATGATGATCTGAGTTCAATCCCCAGTACCCACATAAAAAGCTGAGTGTAGTGGCATTTGCTTGTAATCTCAGCACTTGGAAGGCAAAGACAGGTGAATCCCTGGGGTTGCTTGCCACCCAGACTAACCTACCTGATAACTCCCAAGCCAATGGGAGATTCTTTCTCAAAACCCAAGGTGAAGGTTCCTGGAGGATGAAACCTGAGGTTGATCTCTGCCCTCCATATGAATGTGTATATTTCTGGGCACATATATGTCTGACACATACATGTACCACACATACATAAAATCACACACATGTACAAAAACAAAAAAAAATGTGTTCTATTTTCTATGGGCAAGAAATCCATCACATCCAGTTCTAATCATACTGTGCACAGATAACCGGCCACTCTTCGAGGGTCTGCTCTCTGGGAGTGCTCGTATTGTCAAATCTGAATCAGAAGCCAGACGGAAAACTGAAAATCTGCAGACGCAGCAAGCAGCTAGGAAGTCATCCCATACAAAACTTCTGTTCCTGTAATCGTGAGAAGGGATGAGATCACTCCTAGGGGGTCCTCAAGGATGACAAAACAGAAAATGTGCAGAAGTCACCATGGATTCCCTTTTATCTACAGACTGGATGGACCAAAGGATGAATAAACTTCTCACCACCCTTTCTGTTATATTTCCTCTACTAGAAAACTAGCAATACAATCCATTTTCTCCAAAGCTGTTTTAACCTTAAATAATTAAAAGGATAACACTGTGTGCTTTAGAAAAATAAGAAACCAAAATGAGTTGACATAACCATCTCGGGTACTTTGGGTATCAGAGTTTAAAGGCCATGCCGTTCTGAGATCAAGTGATGCCACTAGTTGATCTGACTTTAGTTTTCATGTTAATTTTTCCCCATGGAACCCATAAGTGACTTGTCCTGGTTCTGGGGTTTCCTGTAGTTTTTTCATGTGCACATTTTTTTCAATCTTTCTTCCACTGTAGCTGTCACCTTCCTAGGGAAAAGAAGCTAGGTGTGACCACCACATGCCACTAACCTCTTTTTAAAAAGGACCTCTGTTACTCCTTAGTAAATACCAGGGCAGCTCTAAAGGAGTCTGACCTTCCAGAATGCTCTTTGCTCATAGGTAGTTCAGGAATTCACATGAACCAGCAATGTCTATGCCAAAGTATTCTCAGTCACTGATATCTGTGATAGCCAGGATTCTTGAGAGAGAGAGAGATTGGGTCAACTAGACCAGTGGTTCTCAACCTTCCTAACACTTTAGTATAATTCCTCATGTTGTGGTGAATTCCCAAACCATAAAATTATTTTTGTTGCTACTTCTTAATATTGCTACTGTTGTGAATCACGATATAAATATCTGTGCTTTCTGATGGTCTTAGGCAATCCCTGTGAAAGGGTCATTTGACCCCCAGAGAGTCATAACCCACAACTGTAGATGTTTGTTCTATCTGAAATCCACAGGGTATAACAGCAGCAGGAGAGTCAGAGATGAATCTCAATTTGAATCCAAAGGCCATCTACAATAAACCTCCTTCCTGCTTCATGGAAACTGATCTTTGTTCTAGGGACATAGAAGACAGTCAGTACCTTCTTGGGATGAGGGTACATGTGGCCTCCACAGCAAAGGGCCAGGTGTCCCCAGCAAAGTCCAGACATCCTCACTGATAACTTAGAAATCTCTGGAGACATGTTTATTAGTAGACACTGGGTATATAACCAAAAAGCCAGAAGTCCAAGAAGGAGAGAAGAAAAGGGGGCTGGCCTGAAAGTGAAGAGCCATCTTCTTGCCACCCAGTTTACTGGACTCTTTAAGGATGGAAGAACACGCATTAACCCTCATTGGTCTGGGAGTCTGATCTGTCTTCTGGGTATTAAATGTGCCTGGCATCTACCTCTAAGATCAAAGCTTGACCTTTCACTTTGGCATGAGATTTAGGATCCTTCAGACTAGTGATGTTTTTTCTCACTCCCCAACCACAGTCCCCACAGCATAGAACCAGGCCCCAACTAGGCAGGCAGATTTCTCCAACAATAGCCTTGGGATTGGCCAAGAAAAAGCCTCTGAAGTCAGGGCCTGAGAGAGTAAGCCTGTAATCCAAACTGTTCAGTAGGCAGAGACAGAAAGATCTCAAGTTCAAGGATGTCCTGTGCTGCAGAGTGAGTTCAAAGCTAGCCTTGTCAGCTTAGCCTCTGTCTCAAAATAAAACATAAAAAGATTTATGACATAGCTCAGTGAAAGAGCACTTACTCCACATTCATGAGGCCTTGGGTTCTATCCCCAGTACCACTAAAGCCATCCTTTCCTTTGACTAAAGAATAAACCCTTTTCTTTAACTTGTGGGTCTTCAACAAAGGAAGTCTTGGGACCCTCAGGTCAAACCACTTCTGGAAAGGATCATGCTCTTCCTGATTATTTTCTGCCCATGGGTTTTCTCCAGTCCTGAATCCACAGCCTATATCTTCTTATATAAGGTCTTTTCCCTTTGCCCAGCATAAGACCAGACATCAGCTGAGTACTTGGTGAGGCCCAGAGAAGACAGGACAGACACAGGAAGGTAACAGATGGAGAAGGTGGTAGGCAATTGAAAATGGAGACCTGACCTCAAATGACCCTGAACTAGATTTCCCTGGCCTGTTCCACATTGCATAGGCTTTGCCTTGCAGGGAAATATATTGGTGAGCTCAGAGCCTCACATACTTCACCATCAATCTCTAGGAGGTTGGCTCCCCAAGTGGATCATTGTTTCTGGTTTTATCTGAAGCAAAAATAGACTGTTGAAAGTGTTCCAGCCATTGGGTCATTGGTTCATTGCCTTCTTCCAGCACTGGCTGAGATCCCTCATCCTGAGATCATTCGGAGCCCCATGGCCGCCACGGGTACAGCTGGTTTAGCTGACATGGTAGCTTATTCTCCACAGCTTGTTCTTCCCTCAGGCCCTTTAGATGGCTCTTAGATAGGAAGCTGTACAGAATGAGGGATGCCAAGCACTCAGACGTCTTCAACATCAGCCAAGTCACAGGCCACTAGGGCCAATCACAGTTTCTCCAAGGGAATGACTCAGTTATCACTCAGGACAGCTGCCACCCTTTCTCAGGCTCCAGGACATGCTTTGTGGACAGGTCTTTCCATGCTGAATTCTTTTTGTACTGTGGGCATCTAGTCATGTATTTTATGCCACCATTGGAGAAGCTTTGAGAGAGCAGAAGCCAGATCTGATTCTGGTCTAGGTCCTTTCTAGAAAGTACATCCAACCAACATGTCTTCTATTGGTTTTATTCAGAGTCTTTAAAAGAGAAATGGCTCAGTTGATAAAGTGCCTGCTATAAAATCATGAAGATCTGAATTTGGATCCCTGGTACCAATGTAAAAAGCCAACATAATGGAATGTACCTATAAACCCAGCACTGGGGGAGGTAGGGTAACATAGGCTTCAAGATCCCTGAAGCTCACTGTCCACACAGTGAGCTGAATCAGTGAGTTTTAGTTTTAAGGAGACCCTGTATCAAAAAATAAAGATGAAAAGCAATCAAAGAAAAATATTGACCACCACCATCTGCCCTCAATAAACACACACATACACAAACACACACACACACACACACACACACACAAACACACACACACACACACACACCCCACAGGTATACAGTGTACATGCCCACACTAATAAATATATACACAACACACACAAAATAAATTTAAAATAATTTTGAGATTTAATTCTTTAACATACTTTATGATAATACTTGTACCTTTAAAAGAATTGAATAAAGGATATACATTCTACATTGTTTCCACATCACTGATCATCATCAAAGGAAGTCAGGACAGGAACTCAAGCAAGGCAGGAACCCAAGGCAGGAGCTGATGCAGGGGCCATAGAGGGGTGCTGCTTACTGGCTTGCCCCACATGGCCTGCTCAACCTGCTTGCTTTTCTTTCTTTCTTTTTCTCTTTCTTTCTTTCTTTCTTTCTTTCTTTCTTTCTTTTTTTCTTGGAGGGATTTGAAACAGGGTTTCTCTGTGTAGCCTTGGCTGTCCTGAACTATCTTTATAGACTAGGTTGGCCTTGAACTCACAGAGATCTACCTGCTTCTGCCTTCCAGAGTGCTGGGATTACAGGCATGCACCATCACACCTGGCTCTGCTTTGTATATATCGAACCCGGGACCACCTGCCCAAGGATGGTTCCACCCACAACGGTCTGGACCCCCCCCCTCTGATCACTAATTAAGAAAATGCCTTACAGCAAGATCTTATGAGGTGTTTTCTCAGGTGAGGTTTCATCCTCTCTGATGACTTTAGTTTGTGTCAGGTTGACATAAAACCAGCCAGCACACTCTCTAATACGATATCATTGACTTTTTCTGAGGAATATAGTCGTTCCAACCTCATCTTATCAATTTAGATTTTTCTGTAAAATAGCCTGAAATTCTTTTCACATGTTATTAATAAATTTGAAATCAATCAATCCTTCTTTGCAGACCGCAATTTTTTAATTAGGAAAATATTCTGCCTCCTGGTGCTGAGATAGCTGGTAAACTTGGAGAAACTTCAGTCAGCTTGAGAATACTGTCCATTTTAATTATCTTTCATATTGAAATGAGTAAATATTTCACTTCAGATATTCTCAGAGATACTTTCCTTTTGCCTCAGAGTGATTTTTTTCTTGACAAAAATATGTCAAAAAAATTATCTCCATTAATGAGTTTTTGAATGGTTCACCAATTTTAGCTGCCCGGAGTCAGAGGCCTAGTCTACTTCATGCCACTGCAACAAAAAAGATAAATCTATTCGGAGATCACATAAGCGCCATCATAAACCTCTTCCTGCCAATCTCCATGCCGAAAAAAAAAAAAAAGAAAGAAAACCTGCGTAACTGAAACATTAGTCATTGCATAGCATTTAAGCTCTTGGTTAATTTCCCCAGATTCTCTCATTCTTTTTAAGACAAATCTCACTCTCCCTGCTCGATAGCTTGGTTCCACATAACTGCCATTCCCTAAAAGACTCAAAAACCAACGTCTTAGGTTGAGCTGTTCACTTAATTCTGATTAAATATTTCCAGGTGCTTTTGCACAAAGGGATCCAAAGGGGATCTGTTTACACAAAAGGTCAAAAACTTTTCAGGACATTTGATTCACAAAGTCATTCTTTAAAGTCTGAAAGCTGCTAAAAATCTAACTGATGACAGCAACAAAAGAAAGTATATAGAGCCACAGTGAAGTATTATTTTGTACTCAAAATTGCTTTTGACACAAATTTTTGTAGTTTGGTCTCCGAGTATATAAAATTACTTAATTCTTACTACAGCTTCCAATTCAATTGATATTTTTAAAAACCCAACTTGTTTGGGAACAGTTATTAATTATGCATACAACCAACCAACTCCAAGTACATTCCTAGTCTGTAAACATCTTAATTTAGTAGGAAAATTATTTGTTCTATAACACTGTGTTCTACCAACATTTATATTCTTATTACCAAAAAGAGGAGAGGAATTTCTCAATGTTCAGTTTCTTAACCAGTTACAACTGCGCCTGTCATGGCGGTTTCACCTTTGGCAGAATGAACTTACCAATGAATTGTTATGATTACTTTGATTAAACTGGATGAAAAATCAAACCAATATTAAAATTATCTTAGTGGGTAGTCTATTTGAAGTGTCCATGACACTGATTTAATTCTGACCTCATTGTAAGTGTTGAGAAGTTATTTTCACACTGAAGGAGCCAGCACATTCACTGTTATCTCTTCCCTTCCCACCCAGGAAAATCTGGAATAGAAAATGAACAAAATTAACACAGAAAAAGAGTCATTTGGTGTAAGTGAGTCATAAAGCAATACATAAATCCACCTTATGTAATTACTCTAAATTATCTTTGGCCATGAACTTAAAATAACCACTTTTTTAACATGGATCAGCTTTTTTTTATTTTTTAGGAAACCTACAAAATAATGGGTGTCTTTATGGCACCTTCATACATGGCTAGCTTTGTACTTATATCCTACCATCATCCTCCTCACCAACTCTTCCCAATCCTGCTGGCCCTCTTTCTCCCTCCAAAAAGCCCTTTTGCTTTTGTCATCTCTACATGTGTGTGTGTTTGAATCTGGGCTGCATATAAGAAATGACATGTGTATATATAAATACATGGACTCCAGATTACCCACATGAGAGAAAGCGGTTGCTGTTTGTCTGAGTCTGGCTAAATGACCACAGATATGCTGAGAAACTGATGTTTTTTCACTTGCGCCTCCTGGGTTCTGTGTGATCATGGGATTAATGATGACTATTTCCAGCTTCCACACTAATCATTAACTTTCTTAATGACAAAAATCTAAATAGTACTTGATTTTGTACTAAACATGCATTTCTTTTAAACGTATCTATGTTATGGCTTTTAGGAGCATTACCAAAGAACAAAGATCAACACCAAAAATAAATAAACTGCCCATGCACAAGTAACTACATTTATTCCTATACCCTATATTGCGGGAGTTTTTAACCTCAATGTCCTGTCTGTTTTCTGCATACTAGTAAAGAATTTCTCACTTCCACAGCTAGACAGTCTGTCCATTTCACTGGCTGATGCTGATGCTCTTAGCACAGAATAACCATCTCACATACCAAAGGGATTTCTCATAGTCCAAGACCAGAGTCTCATCACTTTGTGGTACCATTAAGGAATAACTTCCTAGACTGGAAGGTGGTAGTGCAGTTTAATCCCAACACTTGGGAGATAGAGACAAGCAGATCTCTGTGAGTTCAAGGCCAACCTAGTCTACAGAGTGAGTTCCAGGCCAGCCAGAGCTACACAGAGAAACCCTCTTTCAAAAAACCAAGAGAGAGAGAGAGAGAGAGAGAGAACTCCCTGCCCAATGCCCCTGAAAGATAGATACTGCTTACGCTCTGTCAGGAAAGCTGGAAAAGATTGAGATAGTAAGCTAATGATGCACATTGCTGTCCCCAGGGCAATACTAGGACAGTAAATCAAAAACACACGGTGAACAATCCTAGGACAATCCTAGAAAATATTTCATTAAGCCAAATTAAAGAAGACAAGAAGAAAACGAGGAATATAAAACAGATGTGACAAACACAAAACAAAATAAAGATGGGAAAATGAGAAGGCTAAAAATGGCAGTTATATCAATAATTATAATGGGTGAGAAAGCACTCTACAGTCAAAGACCAGTACAGGAACAGCAAGACAGCTTAGCAGGTAAAGGCACTTGTCACCAAGCCCAGTGACCTGAGTTGGATTCCAAGGACCCACACTGTGGAAGGAAAATAAATCAGCTTCCATTAATTGTCCTCTGACCTCCATACATGTGCTGTAGCATACCTGTACCTGCACATATGTACATATACACAAAAAATGAATAAATAAATAAATGTATTTTATTTTTATTTATTATATATTTTTTAATTTTTATAATATTTTTTAAATGTATTATACATTTTTTAACTTTAAGGCCATTATTTGGCTGATGAGATGGCCCAGTGGACAAAGACACTTGACACCCAGGCTAACAACCTACATTACCAGTACCCACACAGTGGAAGGAGAAAAATAGTCCTCAAAATTGTCCTTTGTCCTCCATAGGCACACAGATACACCCATAAAAGTAAGTATGTGTAAAAATATTTTTTAAAAATTGAAAGACCAATAGAATTGGGATGAACACAAAACAAAAAAAAAGGCTACATCTCAGAAACAAGTGTACAGGATGAAACACAAATATAAAAATATATCACACACATCTATGAAACTGTCCAAAGAAAAATCAATACAAAGAGTTTGAGAGTAAAGGAAAAAAGACAGATGTTCTATGCATTATGACTTGTCATAAGAGAACTAGAATCTCTACACTGTCATCAGACCTAGAGTTTGACAGGGATAAGAAGATAGTCTGGTGACCTAAGGTCAGTCCCAATCGTTTCCTGCACCGTAGGGTTAGCTCTTGACTGGAAATCCCAGTCCCTAGGCATATACCCAAAAGAGGCTCAAGTACACAATAAGGACATTTGCTCAACCATGTTTGTAGCAGCCTTATTTGTAATAGCCAGAAGCTGGAAACAGCCCAGATGCCCTTCAGTGGAGGAATGGATACAGAAATTGTGGTACATCTACACAATGGAATATTACTCAGCAATAAAAAACAAGGAAATCATGAAATTTGCAGGTAAATGGTGGGATCTGGAAAAGATCATCCTGAGTGAGCTATCCCAGAAGCAGAAAGACGTACATGATATATACTCACTCATATAGACATATAATATAGGATAAACCTACTAAAATCTGTACACCTAAAGAAACTAATCAAGAGGGAGGACTCTGGATAAAATGCTCAATCCCTATCCAGAAAGGCAAAGAGGCTGGACATCAGAAGAAGGAGAAAAGAGGGAACAAGTCAGGAGCCTGACACAGAGGGCCTCTCAAAGGTTCTGCCCTGCAGACTATCAATGCAGATGCTGAGACTCATGGGCAACCTTTGGGCAGAGTGCATGGAATCTTAAGAAAGAAGTGGGAAACAATAAGATCTGGAGAGGACAGGAACTGCACAAGGAGAACAACAGAACCAAAAAATCTGAGCACAGGGGTCTTTCCTGAGACTGACACTCCAACCAAGGACCATACACGGGGATAACCTAAGACCCCTACACAGATGTAGCCCATGGCAGTTCAGTATCCAAGTGGGTTCCATTGTAATAGGAACAGGGACTGTCTCTGACATAAACTGATTGGCCTGCTCTTTAATTACTTCCCCCTGAGGGAGAAGCAGCATTACCAGGCCACAGAAGAAGACAATGCAGCCACTCCTGATGAGACCTAATTGACTAGGATCAGAAGGAAGGAAAAGAAGACCTCCCCTATCAGTGGACTTGGAGAGGGGCATGCATGCAGAGGGTGGAGGAAGGGAGGGATTGGGACTTGGACAGGAGGAGGGAGGGAACACAGGGGGGATACAAAGTGAATAAAGTATAATTAATAAAGAATTTTTAAAAAAAATAAATGATGTAGACAAATAGTACAAGCGAAGTTGAAAACTTTATCAACTCCTCTGGGTTAATGATAAAACTAGTAAGACAAAATCCAGCACAGATACAAAAGTTCCAAATGATGCTATCATAATCGTGGCCAAAGTATCTTCAGGCTCCATGCCTATAGGGTATGTGATCTTTTTAGATGCATCCAGGACAGAGGAGGGCTACATAAATTTCAAAATATTAAAGTATTGTGACAGTAGTACTCAACTACAATAAATAAATTAATTAATTAAACCAATCAGGATTTGGAAATGATGTGAAAGCCAGAGAGAAAATCAAACACTTAGAAATCAAACAAATGCTAAATAAATTTCAAACAACTTGAAGTGAAAATCACAAAGTATTTGAAGTGAATGAGAATGTTTATGATATGTAGTTAAAGGGGGTAAGGGAGGGGGATATCAGCTGGGTCCATGTCTGTAACCTCGGTAGTTAGGAGGCTGCTGCAGAAGGAATACTGTGAATTTAAGGCCATTCTCCACTATATAGTAATGTTCCTGCCAAAAGGAAAAGAAAAAAAAAAAGCAGTATATATCAGCCTGACAGAAGCAATTTAAGAAAAAAAAAGCTTATTATGGCTCACAATTCCAGGACTTAAAGTCCATCGTACAGAAAAGAGATAGTGCCTGGAATAATCTGTGTGTTCACATTTTGACTGAACAGAAAACAAAAGGACAGGGTCAGCCATTACCCTCAAAGGCCCACCACCCAGCAAACCAGCTTCATGAGCTACCCAAAAACTGCCATAACCTTCCAAAACAGCACCAGTCCTGGGGAACAAATGTTCAAAGCATGTGAACTTAGAGTGGACATTACATACTCAAGCCGTTTCAGAGTGTTTCAAAGACTCTTTTCTTTTTAATTAATAGAAAAACTAATAATTGAATAAATTTTTAAAGGACTCTCCATTGCTTCATATGCACTAGAAAGGAATAGAATTCATCACAGAATGGGTTCCACCTATGCTACAAAAAGATTAGGGTCAATTGATAGTAAGTGGTAATAATAAGAACAAAAGTAAGAACAGAAGTCAACCAAGTTAAAAAAAAAAAAACCACTGGCGAGTATCTTAACATTGTCCTTGTGAAAAATCAATAAAAATGAACACCCTTAGAAAAAATTAAGAAAAGAAACAAAGCAGTAATATCAGAAATGAAAGAAGTTACATAACCACAACCTAATGAACATCAGAAAGAGAAATAGTAGGATATTGTGCTTGACGGTGTCTTTATAAGTTTGCCAATATAGATGAGACAGACAATTTCTTTGAAAATAACACAGAGAGAGAGACAGAAAAATTTTATTGTCCTTATTTATCAAAAAAGTTTCATTTACCAAAAAAGACTCCCAGAAAGAAATGCCCCAAACTCAAATGATTCCTCTGTTACACTCCATCCAATATGTATCAATAAATACCATCAATCATATGAACACCCTTTCAGGAAATGATCGCTATTGAGTCCTTTAATGGACTGGACATGCTCAGATACACCAACTCTGAAAAACACCGCAAACTTTCTCTGTGAGCACAAGTGAAATATTATCAAATACAATCCACCCATAAGTAAGAAGGATAATTCATCATAAACAAACAGGATTAAAACCCAGGAACATAAGACTGATTAGCTATTTGAAAATCAAATCCATCATAAAGACAAAATGAAAATGAAACCCCATGTGATAGTCTCAAAAAAATGAAGAAATTCAGTTGTCAAAATTCAAAACCTCTTTAGGGTTTTAAACACACACACACACACACACACACACACACACACGCACACACACGCAACATGCAGTGGGGGAACAGAAAATCTCACGAAATTGATCAAGGATGGGTGCAGAAGAACCAAACCTACAGGGCCACTGTGTTTGATGGCAGGAGGCTGAACAGGTCACCGCTTTCAAGCCTTCTGTGTAACAGTGTGGGGAATCCTCTGGGGCCTAGAGAGCTGGCTCCTTGGTGAAGAGTGCCTGCCACTGTTCCAAAGGGGACCCAAGCTCAGTTGCCAGAACCCTTGTCAGGCAGCTCCCACCGTCCATGCAACTTCAGTTCCAGGGAACCCAAGAACCTGTTGTATCTGACTCTTCTTGTACTCACATGCACACGCACGCACACACACACACTTCCTCACCAGCTCAATAAGAAAAAGAAATAAAAGTCGTAAAAGCTAGAGAGGAAGAAATTCATCCTAACTGTTGGGATAAAACACCGGGACCAAAAGAGTGTAGTCCATCCCTGAAGGAAGTCAGGACAGGAGCTCTAACCCAAGATTACACATTAATAAAGACATCATGATTTGAAGAGATGGCTCAGTGGTTAAGAGCACTGGCTGCTCTTCCAGAGGTCCTGAGTTCAATGCCCAGCAACCACATGGTGGTTCACAACTATCTGTAATGGAATCTGAAGCAGGCGTACATGCAGATAAAGCATTCATTTACATAAAATAAATTAAATATTTTAAAAGACATCATAATATTAGACATTTTACAAACTTTAAAGGTCCCACAGTCTTACAAGTTCAAACACTTCAAAATTTTTTAAACATATTCAGTCTTTCTAAAAATCCAAATTCTTTAAGTGTTTCTCTGATATTCGATATTCCTCTATAGAGAATTCTCTGTTTAGCTCTGTTCCCCATTTTTTAATTGGATTACTTGGTTTGTTGCTTTTCAGCTTCTTTAGTTCTTTATATATACTGGATATTAGCCCTCTGTCAGATAAAGGGTTGGTGAAGATGCTTTCCCAATCTGTAGGCAGTCGTTTTGTTTTGATGACAGTGTCCTTTGCTTTTCAGAAGCTTTTCAGTTTCATGAGGTCCCATTTATTTTTTTTGAGGTCCCATTTATTGATTGTTGCTCTCAGAGCCTGTGCTGTTGGTGTTCTGTTCAGGAAGTTGTCTCCTGTGCCAATGAGTTCTAGGGTCTTCCCCACTTCTTCTAACCGATTTAATGTCTCTGCTTTTATGTTGAGGTCTTTGATCCACTTGGACTTTAGTTTTGTGTAGGGTGATAAGTCTGGATCTATTTGCATTTTTCTACATGTAGATATCCAGTTTTACTAGCACCATTTGTTGAAGATACTATCTTTTTTCCATTGTATGGTTTTGGCATCTTTGTCAAAGATCAGGTGTCCATAAGTGTGTGGGTTTATTTCTTGGTCTTCTGTTCGGTTCCATTGATCCACCATTCTGTTTCTATGCCAGTACCATGTAGTTTTTATAACTGTTGCTCTATAGTACAGCTTAAGATCAGGGATGGAGATACCTCC
>NW_026585644.1:28019834-28086711 GCF_907164565.1 Psammomys obesus
TGCCAGTATCATGTAGTTTTTATAACTGTTGCTCTATAGTACAGCTTAAGATCAGGGATGGAGATACCTCCAGAAGATCTTTTATTGTAGAGGATTGTTTTAGCAATTCTGGGTTTCTTGTTATTCCATATGAAGTTGAGAATTTTTCTTTCAAGATCTGTAAAGAATTGTGAATTCCTATCAAATTACCAATTGAATTTGAATCTGTAGATTGCATTTGGTAAGGTGGCCATTTTTACTATGTTAATCCTGCCAAGCCATGAGCATGGGAGATCTTTCCATCTTCTGATATCTTCTTCTTATTCTTTCTTCAGAGACTTGAAATTTTTTTCATACAAGTCTTTGACTTGCTTGATTAGGGTTACACCAAGGTACTTTATGTCATTTGTGGCTATTGTAAAGGGTGTTGTTTCCCTAATTTCTTTCTCAGCCCTTTTGTCTTTTGTATACAGGAGGCCTACTGATTTTTTTTTTTAGTTAATTTTGTATCCAGCCACTTTGCTGAAGGTGTTTATCAGTTGTAGGAGTTCCCTGATAGAATTTTTGAGGTCACTCAGGTATACTATCATATCATCTGCAAATAGTGATAATTTGACTTCTTCCTTTCCAATTTGTATCCCCTTGATCTCCCTCAACTGTCTTATTGCTCTAACAAAGACCTCCAGAACTATGTTGAAGAGATATGGAGAGAGTGGACAGCCTTGCCTTGTCCCTGATTTCAGTGGGATTGCTTTAAGTTTCTCTCCGTTTAGTTTGATGTTGGCTATGGGCTTGCTGTATACTCCAAAAATCTCTCTCTTTCTGTGGGGGGTGGGGTAGAGGGTTGGGGGGTGTTTTAACTTTAAGGCCTCTAAACTATGGGATCCTGTAAAATCAAAACTAAATTAAGTACTTACTAACTTCAAGAGGAAAGAACCAGAGTACAGTCACAATCTGAACAAAGCAAAACTGAACTCCAAAGATGTAAATAACTCAATGTGCTATGTCTGGAATTCACTCACCATCTCCTGGGCTCCCCAAAGGAGCTTCAGTCACTTCTCCAGCTCTGCCCTCTGCAGCACACACAGCTTGTTTTCTAGACTCAGGCCAGCTCTATTCCAAAGTGGCTGCTGTTCTTGGTAGTTATCCCATGGTATTGGCATCTCCAAGATGCTGGGGTCTTAGGGCTGAGGGTTGTCCCAGCTGACGTGACCACAGGATCTCCTCCTGTAACTAGGCTGCACTTTCATCACTAGCCTCTACTGGACTCTCTTCAGGGTGCCAAGCCTCAACTTCTCTGCACGATCCCTTCAGTCCTGGACCTCCAACTGTCACTGAGGCTGCAGCTTCACCAATGGCCTCTCCTGGTTTCTCACAGTGCCAAGCCTCAGCTGCTCTCCATGACCGCTTCATGTCTTCAAACCCAGTACCATTTTACGCTACCAAGTGGAGCTGCCAGCACAGGGTATAACCGTGGCCATCTCTGGAACACAGCCTCTGTGTGTTAATGCTTTATCAACACTTCCCAGAACGATTCACCTTCATGATGCTGGTAGTCCCAGATGCTTCTTCAGCCCCAGATGGCCAGACACCACAGATTCTTCATACATATGGCCTGGTAGAGTTTTGTTTCCCTCTGAAATGTCACAGACCAGGCCTCCATCGTCCGCACTGCTGTCAAGATTCCTATCTTCCAAGCTCCTACAGAATGGCCTACTGTGCTCTGAACACTCAAAATAATTTCTAGCCCAACGTTCCAAAGTCTTTCCACAATCTTCCCAAAACCATGGTCAGGTCTGGCATAGAAATACCCCACAATCCTGATACCAACTTCTATCCTAGTTGGAGTTACTATTACTATGATGAAATACTATGACCAAAAACAAGTTGGAGAGGAAAGGGTTTGTTTGCCTACACTTCCATATCGTAGTCCATCACTGAAGAAAGTCAAGGAAGGAACTCAAAGCAGGGCTGGAACCTGCAGGCAGGAGCTGATGCAGAGGCCATTGAGGAGTGCTACTTACTAGCTTGCTCCTCCTAGCTTACTGGCTGCTTTCCTATAAAACCCAGGACCACCTGCCCAGGGCTGGCCCCACTCACAATGGGCTACACCCTCCCCCATCAATCACTCATTAAGAAAATGCCCTACAGGTTTACTCACAACCGAATCTTATGGAAGTATTTTCTTAATTGAGTTTTCTCCTTGCAGATTACTTTACCTTGTGTCAAGTTGAGATAAAAACTAGCCAGTACAGAAATAAAATGCTGTCCTTTCATTGATGACATGACTTTTTAGTTGTCAAAACTTGAACAAGAAAGCTACTTGAAGTAACAAGAAATGAGCTAGGAAATTTATAATTAGGCCAGTAGATAAAAGGCCAACATGTGCTATCAATTGTATTTCTGTGCTCAAGTATCAAATAGAAAATAAAATAAGGCAACAATTTCTCTTACAATTATATCAGAAATGTAAAATCTGTAAGAACAGATACAGCAACAATATTGTAAAACATAGCAATGAAAACTTTAAAATACTGAAGGCTTAAGACTAAATAAATATCAAAAGGCGTATTATATATATATATATTATATATGGTAAGTATGCATTCTGGATCTAGCAAGAGCAATTGTAATATGTAAATGAGGGCCGAGAGGTCAAAGCAATGGAAACAGCAGGTACAGGGTTCCTGAGGCACACATGAATGAACCAGTTAGAGAAATAGCCTAGAAGCTGGCGTTTCTGGAGTACAACTAAGAAAACAAGAAAAAAAAATCAAGAAAAAAAAAAAAAAACAGTGGCAAAAGGGTCAGATCCTAGGTGCCCCAGTTCCAGGAGACTGAAATCTTTACTGAAAAGAATTTCAAAGAGGATGCTGCAACCCACAGAGACTTGGTTTCTGTTTGTTTGCTCAGCTGCTTGCTTTGTTTTATTTTTAGATGGCTATCACTGTGTAGCCCTGGATAGCCTGGAACTTGCACAAGTCTGCCTGCTTTTGCCTCCTGTGTGCTGGAATTAAAGTCTTGTGCCTCCCCAACCAGCCCCATCCTAAAGGGCTCTGAGAGGATTCCTCTCCTGCTGGGGAGGGTTGGGGAATAAAGGTGGAATAGGGTGGCAAGTGTGGAAAGGGGAGTAGGGAGCCTTTTCACACTAAACACCAAGGATGCCTTGGATCTTAGGGAAAGATGTTTTGTGCTCTGAAATCACAGCAGAGATGCAGCCCTCCCCCCAACCCCCATCCCTGGCCGCTGATCCTGGCTTTCAGGGAAATAGAGATGTCAAGAATATGAACTGGACAAACAGAAAAATATTTTTTGTGGGACAGGGCATTAGAAAGTGGGCTTGGATTTGTGCCTCTTTGGATTCCAGTAGAGATTCACAGCAATCAGAAGGTTTTGGGTACATGGGTGATCATGTCATTTGGTGTTTAAACCTTGGCTTTATCTGAAACCAAAAGGTGTCATTAATTACGGTGAACTGTGGGCCAAAGCTGTAACTTTTCCAGACAAATCAGGCCATGGAAGTATTTACATGTATGAGCTCATCCAATCAAGAAAGAGCTAGAGATTGTGCTACCCACATTTCACCGGTGACAATACCTGGCTACAGAAAGGAAAACAACTTACCAAGACACTTGGCTAGTCTGTGGTGCAGCTGGAATTGAAAGCTGGGGAGGTGGACTCAGCCTTCAGTACTCCGTGCTCCTGAGGCAGTTAGACTTCTCCACAGTTGACCCTGAGCCCAACCCTAACTCTAACCCAATCCCCATTACTAAGAATAGTATCTTGTATTTCCTTGCAACATTTACATCTTAGTACTTTTATTTTGCTGTCATAAAACACTGACCAAAAGCAGTTTAGGAAAAGAAAGTGTTTATTTTGCTAAGTCAAGAAGGAAACTGGAGGCAGGAACTGAAGCAAAAGTCATACAGGAACAAGGCTTACTGATTGCTCGCCATGGCTTGCTCAGCCTCCTTTCTTATACAACCAGCCCCACCTATCCACAGGTGCCATGGCTCACAATGGACTGGACCTACCCACAGAACTCGTTAATTAATCAATTAATTAATTAATGCCCCCACAAGACTTTCCCACAGGCCTGTGTGATGGAGGTATTTCCCAGTTGAGGTTCCTCTTGCCAAGTGACTTAAGTTTCGGTCATTTTAACAAACACTAACCAACATAAGTTGATTCCCAAAGTCACCAGGAAAGAAAACACGAGAGAAGCATTCTGCTCTCCCTGGGTCTCTGAGAACACACCGTAGGGCAGTGCTTCTCAACCTATGGGTTGTGACCTCTTTGGGGATCACTTACCAGATGTCCTGCATATCAGATGTGTACAATGGTATTCATAACAGTAGCAAAGTTACAGTTATGAGATAGCATCGAAATAATCTTATGGTTGGGGTCACCACAACATGAGGAACTGTATTAAAGGGTGGCAGAATTGGGAAGGCTGAGAATCACTGCTATAGAAGTTTCCCTCCTTTAAATGCTACTAGATGGCTACTTGCCTGGATACACCACCCAGACAGGCTGCTAAGCTGAGGATGAGCCCACAGTAGGGTAAGATGAAACTAAAAAAAGAGCAATCACAGGGTCTAGGTGGATTGTTGGCACTCTCAAAAGAATATCATATACTTTATCATCTTTAATATTTTTCCTTTAGAGTATGATCCATAAATTAGTTAGCCTAGCCGATGTATTAGTAATACTAGAAACATTAAAAGGTTATAGTTTTTCATTAAGTGAAAGTTAGCATCCAACTTTATGCACTGAACAGTTTCCTTCTCAGGATGAATTTGTAAGAGAAGAATTGGCAGGCCAAAGCCTGTGGCATTTTATATTCAGGTCAGATTTCCCACAAATAGCTTTCACCGATTTATTAACCAAGAATTTCCCTCAAGGCCTTATTAATAACACTTACTTTCCTTCAACCCGATCTGTTCCCCTTCACCAATAGGTAAAATATAATTCTTCACATTTCAATTAGCATTTTTCTTAACTAGTGATGTTTCTGGACACTTTGGTTTTTCTCATTTTCTTTCTGAAAATTAATTGCTTAATTTGTCCAACAGTCTATATGGGGTTGGTTTTTTCTCCTTTTCTGAAAAGTTGTATTTGTTTTTATTTTATGCACGTGGCTGTGTTGTCTGCATGTATGTATGTGCTGCATGGCTGCAGTGTCCCCTGAGGCCAAACAAGGATGTAGAATTATCTGGAACTGGAGTTAACAGGTGGTTGTGAGCCACGATGTGAGTGCTGGGGATTGAACCTGGGTCCTCTGCAAGAGCAGCAAGTTCTCTTTATCACTGATGCGTTTTCCAGCTCCTTTCTCTGTCCTTTTATCTTACAAGGCTTTATGTATGTTGACATTTTAATTCTGTCACTAATGTTCCAAAGATCATTCCAAGCTTGTTGTTTGGCCTTAAATTTTAATAGTATTTTCACAAGGCAGATACACTTTGTAGTTCTATTAGATAAAAATCAGTACTCTGTAGAGGATTTCTTGTGAGTTTAAAGTTGAATGTTATTAAATCAGACCTATGCTGTCCTGTGTGTCCTGGGTATAATGCAGCCTTCTTCCATGAGCAAAGAGCTAAACTCGGAGGACACCCAGACATTGATTAGATGTCTTCTAGTGACCCTGTACCTCTGGTGTCTATACTTTTCCCCTTCTCGGCCTCTTCCCTTTGACCCAAAAGCTCACTAAGCCATGATCGAAGCTTCTTGTACCGTAATACCATTCCTAAAGCCTCTGTCTTTGAAAGGTAATATATATCCACAGGCCTCCACAAGCTTAGTCTTAGCTTTGAGATTTGGCCCTTTGCCATCTTCCATTTGTTTGAATAAATCTCATGGCCGCCAAGCACCTGGAATAGGTTGGGCCTGTGTTCAATGGCAAAAGCATTGACATGTCTCCCTGGTTGATGGCAGGGTTGCTCTGTACTGTTCCAAAAAGGCCAAAAGGACAGAAAGACGGAAGTAGTCCGGACAGCAAGGGGAAAGCCCAGAGCAGGTCACTGCCAGCTCAAGGTCTTGTCCTAGCCTTATCATGACTGTAGCAAATGGAGGTTGTCATCTGTGAGCGGGCCCAGGCCTCTGCAGACCAAGCCCGATGACTGCCAAACCTCAACGGCCTCCAAGTGCACCGTGGCCAGAGCCCACTCGAAGGGATGACTTCACCAGCAGTGGGCAGAGCCAAGAACCAAAATACTTTGTCTTCTGCTGTTTATTTTTAAATCGTGATTATGTGTTCCCTTTTTTTTTTTTTTCAGGGACATCAAACATGTAGTAACATTATGCAGAGATTTCTGGGGGCCTGGCTATTGGCTCAAGCTCATAAGAGATGTCAGGCAGGTGCTGGGAACAGTGTATCCATGGCAAATGTTCAAAGGGCTGACCACACTTGGCGAGACTTATTACCCAAAGAGTGTGTCTAGTCCCAGGGCCATGATTATCTGGGAACAGTCACAGAGAACATGGTTCCGAACTCCCAAGAACAGTGCTCCACCTGCTGCTTTCTAAAGACAAAGCTGAGAAGATCAGGAACTGATGTTGGCATCATCCTTGGCCTCACCCACTCTTCAGATCCATACTTCGCCTTGCTTGTGTTAATCCTGGCTCTTTGAGACACAAATTTTTAAGCAATACCATCCATTTTCACTCCTATCTGTCGCTGCCATCTACCAACCTCCTGGATGTTCTTCTCATTCCTCAAAGATTTCAGCAACTGCCTGACAAAATGACCTCCACCAATCTGAGTATTTAGATCTCAACATCTCTGAGTACAACCTAGCCAGTTCTACTTCTTTGACCTTCTGATAGACTGCAATCTTTACCTGTTCTCTACTCTAACCATCATTCTAATTTCTACACCCGTCTTTGTCTCTTATGTTGCTGTGATAAAATGCTCTGATAAAAAAAAAGCTTAATGGAGAAAGTATTTATTCTGGCTCACAGTTCAAGGGTACAGTCCATCATGGAGGGAGACCAAGATGGCAGAAGCTTAAAGCAGCTGGTCATATCATATTAAAATCACAATCAGAAAGCAGAAAGGGAGCTTTCCCTGCCTTTTTTTATAGGTCCAGGACCAACCAGGAAATAGTCCTACCCACAGTAGGAATGGCATCTGCCCCCTCAACTAACCTAATTAAGGGGTTGATTGAGTCTTATCCACAGTCATGCCCAGAGGCCAAGCAGACCTAAGTAATTCCTCATAGGTGTGCCCAGAGAGTTGTCTCCTGGAGAGCTGACCTTGTCATGTAGATGACTAACACTAATCATCATAGCACTCAAAGACTTTTCTTTAATCTTCTACTAAAGACCACATTTTTCTCAGCAGGTCTTTTATAGAGCTCCACACAAACTGTTTCTAGCTTTTACAAGAATATTCTCTTAATGATTATCATTTTATTACTGATGATTCCTTCCACAATCCAAATAGAGTGAACTTTGATCACTCATATGGCAGCATTATTTTCTTCATGAAATCTTCCAGAAGTCTGTGAGTGTAGCAGTGAGGAGAAGATAGACAACAGACAAGGTAGAGAAGAATGAAAAGAAAAAGGAGGTCGTAAAAGAAGAGGAGAAACCACTATTCCATATAAAAGTTGTTGCAATAAACTTAAAATCCTAGGTCTGTATTCAGGCAAAGCCTGGATTAAAGCACCCAAATGTTGAGGTCAGAACTTTATTCACAGTGAATCTTGGCTTTACTAGATTCTGTGCTGTCCTCACTCTTGGTCACTGTCTCAAGTAGCAATGTAGTAACCAGTGGCTCTGGTTAGTCAACAGCCCATCAGCCAGCACCCTAATGTCTCCAGTAGAAATCCCAAAATTGCTTCTGAGTTCTCCACTTGGCCCATTTGCTCATCTTGAACCAATTCCTGTGGCCAGTGAAATTAAATAAGCAAGCCAACCACTCCTTCATTCTGGGGTCCTACAGGTAGATGTCATGGGAGCCAGCTACCAGCTACCAGCTTCACCTGAACCGTAGAACTAAGTTTGTAGAACTTAGATCATAGAACTAAGGCTGGGGTAGGAGGAATTCCCCAGATAAATGCTGAAGTGGGAAAATGAATATTGGCAATGGAAAAGTGGCAGTCTGTTATATTCCCATGTGACAACCAGGCTGCTGGCAAGAAGAAGGGTGGACCCTCAGCTTCCACAAGAGATGCATTCTTAGGTGTTTGTAAACTCGAGTCAAGAACATGGTTGTTTGTTTCCCGATGCTGGCTTTCTCTGGCTTATTTCTAACTTTTTATTAGCTCTCGCCCACTGATCCCTTTTGAACCAGTTAGAGAGGTTATGGAAATCATCCTAGGAAATGCCTCATCTTGTTCCCATATGGAACACATAGTGAGTTCATTTATATCATTGATACAGCCTCTGCGGGTTTTGACATCCCATCTCATAAGTTGGCCAAAATTTCGAAGAACACTCATTTTCTTAACCCACTTGGTTTCCCTCACATTTCCATCACCAGCAGTGGCTTTGGCATTCTTTGGAGGTCATTGTTTTTCACATATGAGCCAAATTTTAATCACCTCATCATAGTTGTAGTGCCCATAATGATGGCTGGCAAATATGAGGACAATCCTGAGTTGCAGGCCTCATCGGACACTGAAGGTCAACAGTAGAGACACCTGAGGCTCCTGCCACTTGGCACTGACTGAGCCTTCTGATATTTGAGTCCTCCCCTATCTTTGATCCTGAGTGCTGGTAGGGATTCACTCAGTAATCAGGACTGGAGTTTATATTGCAAATCTAAACCAATTACATCATAACAGTCTCGGTCTCCTGACTATGGCGAGAACTATCATTTGGAGACAGAGATGAGAGCGAATCTAAAACAATGATTCAATGAGACATTGGCTAAGGTATCCAAGGAAGAGACTGCTGCTATGTCCTGCCAGACTCAAATCTAAGGGAATGTTAGCCTTAGAGCCTCCCTAACAGAGGCTCCAGTCTGAGACAGGTTTTGAGAGTTTCAAGCCTTCTGTGTTCTTAGTTCTGGTTCTCCGCTTTGTACTTGCATTTGAAGATATATACATTCTGCTTGCTGCTCCAGCTGCTATGCCTCCATACCATGATGGACTCTCCCTCTAACCATGAGCCAAAATAAGCCCTCTCTTCCTCTAGTTGCCTTTGGTCATGGTGTCTTATCACAGCAGCAGAGAAGTAATTAATACAGACAGGGAGGCGCTGGACTCTGTAACAGTGACTAAGCTCTGCAAAGCCACGCCTGCAACTGGCTCTAACTGCCCTCTCAGAGAAGAAATGTGATCAGTCCTTCTCTGTTAAGCTGGATTGTTCTGAGATCCTGCCATTGGAGAACAAAGTGTCCGAAGTGATCACAGCCCTAGTCACCACGCAGGGGCAGACATCTGACCACATCGACCAAGGACTCGCAGGGCCTCGGCTTCCCTCAGAGTCTCTCCATCATGTCTTGGAAGAATTCACTCACACCACTGGTGAGAGCTTCCTTTGTGCTGTTATGATAAAACGCTGTGACCAAAAGCAACTTGGGGAGGAAAGAAATGTTATTCGGTTTACTGTTCCGGGTCACAGTCCATTAAGAACGGTCCCGCAAGAACTCACAGCAGGAACCCAAAGCCAGGATTGGTGGATGCAGCCTAACTTCTGGCTAGGGAACTCCCTCACAGACAGGGAAGTGCAGTGAGAACAGCAGAGGACACTGCTTTCTCACTAGCTCACTCCCCGGCTCCTGCTGAGCTAGCTTTTTTATATAGTCCGGGAACACCTGCCACTCACAGTGCACTGTGCTTTCATCTGTTAATAATTAAGACAGTCCCTCACAGATATGCCCAAAGACCTCATGGCTTCTCCTCTTAGAAGATTCTAGGCTGTCAAATTGACAACTGAAGCTAACTAAGGTGGGTGTATTTCTCATGAATGGGTATGATTTTGATCACGCGATTTTATAACACCTCCTCGAAAAATTAGTATGGCCAAGGGAGTAGAATAAGTTTATTGACCTGGTTTTGATCATAGGGGCGGGGCAAAGTGAGTACCATTGACAATCTCCTCCAGGACTGCTAGACTGACACCGAGGTGAGGTCACCTCAGGAAAGCAGGGGAAAGCAAGCTGGAAAGACAAATCAAAGGAGTGTGGCATTGGTAAGCAAGGGTGGGGGAGGCTATTGTTACCAACTAATGGGAAAGTGCAGCCTGGGGAGAAAAAGAAATGCATCAGTGATCGCTTGCAGGGTTCAAACTCAAACCCAGGAGGCTAGGGTGCTTCCCCTACTTGTCCACTTTTTTTGCTAGAGAACTGGGTTCAGTGCAGAAAAAGTCAGGCATGTTCAAATGTCCATGATGCTAGCTAGCCCTTCACTATCAACTTTGTACTCCCCGATAATTATGCAAAGGCAAAATCTGTGTGTTAACAGATTAGCCCCACATTATTCCAAGAGTCACTGTGATGAGACCTGGCATTGAACAGGCCCCTTAGAGCACTGCAGCTTTCTTCCCCAATGAAGGAAACAGCCATGCTATATGGTTAAATTGTGGTACCCTAGGTTTCAGTCATATGCTTTCATACTCATACACTCTCCAACCTTTAGGACCAAGATTCTATAGTTCTTTCATGTTTCAATAAGCATATTCCTCTCACAGTGCACTATACAACTGACAATCAAGACTATGGGTGTAGTGGCACATGCTTTTAATCCCAGCACTCAAGAGGCAGAACAGGAGGATCTCTGTGAGGTCAAGGCTAGCATAGATATAATGAGTTCCAGGACAGCTGCGGCTAATAGAGACCCTGTTTAAAAAAAACGAACAAACAAAAAGCCTGTTTCTCCCACTTCCATCATTCCAGAATTCCCTTGCTTTGTTCTATAAGCTGGTTTTCTTCTTCTTCCTTAAGGTTTACGTTATTTCAACTAAACCTGAGCCACCACTGGGTCACGTCTCAGACTGTTCAATAAAGGGAACCAACCCATTGTTGGAAGCAGGTGACTCGGGGTCAGGAGCTACCCTGGTAGTCTGAGCTGATAGGTAGGTAAAAGCTGAGCTTGTCTTCCTGCTTCTCTGGGGTTTGGAAGCTCATCTGAAGGCCCACACCATCTGAGACACTGCAAGCATGAAAGATGGTCCTGAAGGCTAGAAAGATGGCTCGGTGGGGAACAGTCCTTGCTACCAAGCCTGGAGACCTGGGTTTGGTCCCCAGAACCCACACAGCAGAAGAAAAGATCCAAGTCCTGAAAGTTGTACTCCACCCTCTATGTGTGGGTCATGGTACACCCCCACACATGTACACTAAATAAATAAATGTAAAAATCTTTTTCAATAGCATCTTTTCTTCCCTGATCCACGCCCTAATCCTCACGTGGCTGCATTTCCCTTCTCTTGCTGCAGGGATAACTCTATTTCCAGGTAATGGAAAGAGATTGTTTTGCCTGGGCATCGGGGAATCACAGCTAAAGTTGAACTGTCTGCCTTCCTCTGATGTGAGGGATGAAAAGCAAGGAGAAAAGAAAAGTCAGAGATGTTTCAGGCTGATTGCCAACAGTTCTTCTCGCCCTCCAATTGCTTTAAGTGGGAGCTTTCTCAAGGGGGGGGATGGGTGGGGGCTGGCCACATGGTCTTGATTTACTAGATATTCACCAAACTGGTGTCCTTTTACACATATTAGATAGCCAATGGATGAGAGCCTTTCCAAAAGTCTTTCTCTTTCCCTTCAATTCTGGGCTGGCTAGAGGCCAGGAGAGATGTCCCAGAGCAGCATCATGACACACCTCCTCCTCAGATACATCCTGAAGCAGCATCATGCTCTCCCCCACACGCACACACACAGAGCTCTTTGTGTTTGGTCCCATCTCCCACAGATCACACATGACACGTGTGGAGACATGTAACACTTTCAGTCAATTTCCAAATGGGATACTCACACTTTTCTCAGAAGTGATGGGCACACGTGTGTGACAATGTGGAACAATCTGTTCATGTGTGTTACTTACACACACCACGCACACACACATCCTCTCAGGATGTACCATCATTTAGAAAACATCAATTTGTGCTAAGAATTGATGTCCTTCCTGTCCCTCAGTACAGATACAGAGTGAGAACTATGGTACCTGCTGACCATGGCATATCTGTACGCAGGGACAGCCTGAGCTCACAGAAACCCTGTACTGTGATGGAGTTTGAAGTTGGCACATATGCACTGTATATATGTCTATACAACATACACGTGCCATGAAATCAAAGCCATCAGACACACAGAGGAGGTGCAAACATCCTTGTGGGCCACAGAAATTTACTGAGTGAGGGATTAACTCTATGAAGTGAAAGTAGCCCTGGGGCCAAATCATTGACAGTCTCCTTCCTAATAGGCGATAGTTTTAGATACTCTTAGAAAGACAGCAAAAACAGGAACCAGCAGAGCCTAACACCAAGACACATTTTCCCACCGAAGTGTCCTCAGGATAATGCCTTTGTGCATCACTCTGTCAGATGCCACTATTTACCTGTTAAGTAAAGCGATGAGTCTTCTGTTCTGGCTAGGAGCAGCTCACCACAGACACCCAGCCTAACACAGTTCAGTGACTATAATATGGATGATGAAGAGGGTACTCCAGGGTTCTCTAGGGTTTTGTCTATGCCCCCACACTGTAAACTCAGGAGATCCAGTCTGAGCGCAGAAGGGTAACCCTATGGAGCATCCCTGAAAGAAACCTCACTCTGGGAGGGGGACACTGTGTCAACAGAGGAGACAGGCTATATTTCTGGTTGGAAAATATGCCGATAATTAAAGCACACAAAGCCCTACCCAGTCGCTGTTCCCACACACACAAACCAGTAAATTCTAGAATATGCTTTTGTCTACAAAGGGGGGGGGAGGGGCTTGCTGCTTCCCTGATCATCTTCCAGCTGTTGTCACTTGCAGGCACACCCCAGGGAGGAGTCACAGGAAAATGCTCTAGGAAGCAAGTAGTCCAATACCTCTTTTTTTTTTTTTCAAGTGAAAATGAAGGTCTAGAGAACAGAAGACCTGTCCAATGCATGCTCAGCTGGTCCAGCAACAAAGAACATAAGACTGGAAACTTTCCTGGTAAAATAAAGATTCTACGGCCCATGTAGTCAAATGAGAATTAAAGGAGACATGAGATAAAAGAATCCAGCATGTGGAAGAGTTGGGAGAAGGATAAAGGGAACTGGACAGGACAAGAACTGCACAAGAAGACCAACAGAGTCAACTAATAGAGAACCATGGGGGCTCACAGACACTGAATCACCAACCGAAGAACATGTATTGACAGGACCTAGGTCGCGTACACATATGCAGCTGATGGGCAGCTAGCAATTACTGTCTCTGACATGGACTCTGTTGCCTACTTTTAGATCACTTTCCCCAATCTGGGCTGCCTTGTTAGGCCTCAGTGGAAGAAAATGTGCTTAGTCCTGATGTGACTTGATATGTTGGTGTGGGCAAGTGGGGGGCTCCCCTTTTCTGAGGAGAAGGGAAAGGGGGAAAGGGAGAAAAAGGAGGGCAGGACTGGGAGGAAAAGAGGGAGGGGACTGAGATAGGGATGTAAAGTGAATAAATAAATTAAAAAGAAAAAAAAGAATCCAGCATGAATAATAAACTTAATAAATAGTTTAAGAAACTTAATAAGCACCTGTCCTGCCTCTTCACTCCTACCCTCTTCTACCACTCAATGCACTGTCCTGGCTGCTTCTGAACCCATTGCCTGGTTGCTTCTTTGGAATTCTGGCCTCAATTGAATGGCCATCCCAGAGGCTGGCAGGGTGTTGTGGGGGACCTATGGCTCCTGTGGAACTCAACATTCCAGGGACTGCACAGAGACTCATAATTGCGAGCAAAAGTCCAAAAGTACTTGACCTTTCCCAAAAGACTCTGACCCCAGTCAAGACAGCAACACCAATGGGAGACTCCTCTTTATCTGACATGCGTGGTGGCCCTCCCTGAGAAACATTCAGGGGTATCCCATTCCACAGCATCATGCAGGTCTGGCTGAGGGTAGGGTGACTAGGAAGAGACTCGGCCATTTGTAGGTCCTGAAATGATCCACAGGGCAGTGGGGATGTGGAACAGAACAAGCTCTCAGGGGGAGGGGGGCTGGAGTATTCTAATACCACACCTATACCACATTTCAAGTTACAAGGTGTTTCTGAGCTCAGAGCTAGCTAGCTCAAAAGGTTGTCATTTCAAGCCAGACCCCAGCAGTGGGTAGGTATCTGACAGAGTTCACACTAGTGATGCCCCTGGTAGAGAATGATGAAAAGGAGTGGTTTCTGCATCCTTTCAAGACCCAAGTGTTTGCAAGTCCACCAGAGTGCTTATCCAGAGTGAAAGACATTAAACAGATAACCCTTCACATCACACAGTTAAGAGTCCTAGTGATTTTAAGGGTCCTTTCTTTCGGGCCAGGTGTGAATTTCACCCATGTCCCATCCTCAAAAATAAAAACAAACAAACAAACAAAACTAAGCCGCAAATCTCCATCCAGGAAGAGTCAAGCTAAAAATACCTAGTCTCCCTCCCCAACCCAGAAATGGAAACTCACTGTCACTGTGAAGCCCACAAAGCAGGCTCCACAGCACTGACCCACTGAGGAAACTAGGCCACCCGCAGGGGGCCACCTGCAATTGGTGCCTGCAAGTGAAGCATTCTGGGCTGCGCCTCCCAGGATGCACACATCTCTGTCCGATCAGTCTCCACACCATTAACAGCAGAGATTTGCCCAGACTGATCCCCAGCTGGCTCATTGGGCGGAAGGAAGGTAACTTTCCTGAAACAAAGAAAGTTGTTTTTTCTGGGGAACCCATCAGAACAAAAGTGGGGCGTCTTTCTTCTCCATAGTCTCAGACCTTTATGCCAGGGTTGGAGAGGGGTACATGATAAGCACAAAGAATGAAGAGGACACAGAAGGTCATTCTAGTCTGAGCCCTATTCAGATCACCATACCATCAGCCCCTATGGAGCAGAAATCATGGGCACCAAGTCAGTATTGTCAAGAAGCAGGATTTGTGAATTGCTGCCATTTAGCAATAGTCTTCCATTGTATAGGCATGTGCTTTTTCTATTTGCCCCCACCAACCCTTCAATTATCTCTACAAATGACTATTAATTGGTTCTATAAGCTAATCAGACAATGGCCACTGCCTGATAAGCCAGAGCTTGAAGAGAACTACCATGCTTTGCTGGATACCACCTGACAGCATCTCCTCCTTGTCCAACTTCCATCTCCCCTGGTTAGCCATTCCTGTGGTGGAGGCTCAGAGATCTCTGCAGGGAGGTGGAAGTCCTTGTTAACTCATCCTCAACATGGTTTTGTCATGAGATCATTGAGAACCAAGGCTCTCCTGGCTCCCATGGTTATTTTTGGCAAGTAGAAGGGTGACCCAAAGAAGGTGTGGCCCGTGAAGACCTGAATAAACCATTTGGCTATCAAGGGAAGTTCCAGGGAATGCAAGCAGCCAACTGGTCAACAAGCAGTGCTTTGAATTGGACAGGAGAAAGAGAATATTCCCATGAAGACTCTGTCCATCCTACTGCCTTCCTTCTTACCTCTTATGAGCAAGTGTTCTGTCACCTTCTTGGTTTTATTTTGGGTTTGTGAGATCTGGATGAGATCAAAATTTTAAGAAAATTTTCATTTTCTTATAGATAACCTTCCTCAGTGCTTTTTCAGACTATGCTTGGTAGGGAGCACAGAGCCTGTTCGTTATGAAGCCTTTTATGAAATACTGGCAGAGTGGATTATGGAATCAAGTAGGAAAGGCATTAGCAATGTCCTCCCTGACCTACCTGTGATGGTTAATTACTTTGTATTTTCAACTTCACCCAATGTAGAGAGAGTCTCAATGAGAAACTGTCTAGATCAAGGTAGCCTACGGAAAGTACCTTGATGAGGTTAGTTAATGCTGGATAATCTACCACTATAGGTGGCACCATTCCCTAGGCAGGATATCCTAGACTATATTTAGAATTGAGAAAGTGAGCTAAGCATTAGTAAGGATGCATGCATTGATTCTCTGCCTTATGCATGTGACTGTGGCTATGGTGTAACAAGCTGCCCCAAGTTCCTGCCATTTTGTCTCCTTCAAAGTGATAGACTATAACCTAGAATCATGAGCCAAATAAACTCTCTTTTCTTCAAGGTGCTTTTGCCAAGGTATTTTATGATAGCAACAGAAAATGAAACTAAGTCGCCATTCTCTACAACTTTGATATGATAGCTTTTGCTTTATGTTGTTATATTTTATTATGTCATGTTTGGTTGCTATTTCTTAGAAACTTGAGCTTTCTTAATGAGAGACAGAAAGGAAGTATCCATAAGGGAAGGGAGGTGAGGAGGAACTGGGAGAAATAGGAATAAGAAAATATAATCAGGATATATTGCATGAGAAGATAATCTATTTTAATAGACTAAATAAATAATTGATAATAATAATAACAATAAATGGGAAAAATAAAAATAAACAAATTTAAGAGTGATTTTTAAGTTTATCTGTTTGTAGATGAAATGTTGTGTGAAAAATAAGTCCCTCCTGGAAATTCTCAGATGCTGTTTACAAAAAGAAAAATGACCATGCATGGAAAGGACCTATGGGTTCCACCAGATGTAGCCCATGGGCAGCTCAGTCTCCAAGTGAGTACCCTAATAAGGAGAGCAGGGGCAGTCTCTGGCATGAACTTGGTTGCCTGCTCTTTGATTACTTACCCCTGGTGGGGTGGCCTTAGCAGGCCACAGAGGAAGAGGATCCAGGCAGTCCTGATGAGACCTGATAGGCTGGGGTCAGATAGTAGGGAAGGAGGACTACCTTTTTTCAGTGGACTAGCAAAGGGGAAAGGGGAAGAGGGGAAGAGAGGGTAGGACTGGGAAATGAGGGAGGGGGGCTACATTCAAGATACAAAGTGAATAAGTTGTAAGAAATAATAATAATAATAAAATAATTTTAAAAGAAAAAGAAAAATGAAACCAAGTGCTAAGAAAAATGAAGCCAAGAGGGAGGGAATGAGCAGGGACCTTAGGATGGGTTGGCAGCAGTCCTCTAACTGCCTGACAGGAGTGCTTTTCACCAACCTTTTATCCAACCTTTGGGAACACAGAAAGGTGCCTGAGACCTGGGTAGGTAGAACCTATGCTAGATTATTCCCAAGAAGGATTGATCATCAGAGCCCTACAAGCAAGCTTAGCAATGTCCTACTTTCAGAGCCAATCAGAGGTAGATCATCTTTGGGACAGTTACCTGGCTCAGGTATGGAATCCTTCAGAGGCTCCAGGCCAGAGACTCCAGGCAGAGCCCCAGGTGGGTGAGTCACTAAGAGGAGACGTGGTCTCAGCGTCTAGCTAGTGCTCAAATAGTTGGTGAATAATTTGTTGGAAGCAGCTGAAGGCCGTACATATTCTACAACCATCAAATGTGGACTGTACATTGTTTTTAAGCTTATTTCATTTTCTCTTTTGCCAGAAAAAAAAAAAAGAAGAAGAAGAAAAACCCACAAATTTTGGACCATGAGAACAGTCCTAGTTCCCTGTTCTGAGGCCCTATTTCCCAGGCCCAGGCTTTTATTGGTGTTTTGTCTGCAATGGGCTTTGGCCATGTAAATGTGGACAAGATGAGGTCACTCACAGATTCTCTGGCTGCACTGAAGCTGATGGACGGTGACTCGGCTTGTCAGCAAAGAGACAGGCAGGCAGGCATCCCAAGCAAGTGACCCACAATTCCAGAGGCTTGAGTCCAGAGGGCAGGATTTCAGAAACTGGGAAAGGCAGGAAAAGATCTACCCTTGCTACAGGAGGGAGGGACGGTACCCTTGCTATTGTTTCATGGGTACTGTGGTACTGAGTGTCACAGTCTTGTGAGTGACAGTGACTTTACCATTCCTGGGTCAACCACATGATCTAGGCAAGGAGAAATGGAAGCAGGTGAATATCCCTGGTTTTCTCTAATAACACAATAGGAATAGAGGGGACAGAGTGAGGGAACGTTCTACATTCCTGGAGACTACGGTAGATTCAACTCACACTGTGTAACGCCACTCAAAAGAAAGCAGCGTGCACCAAACCCACACTAATACACTTACCTTTACCAAACTCAAAGCCAGCAGCTACCATTGCCACACCCTTGTCGACTACACTCTGACCTTGTCTGTACCAGCTTATGGCTGTGCCCCACACCAGCAGATCCCCTACCCACCCTAGAAAGGTCTAGTTCATTGGCTCTAGGACAGGTACAGGAGATTAAAAAGAGTCTTCCATACCTGAAAGGAAATGTGGGATCTGCCTGGTGATGTTACCTTCAATGGTTCTTCAATAAACCCTGCAATACTCAAAAGTCAAAACTGAGCACCTGTCTCCCTAGCTAGAGTGTAAGAGCATTTCACATCTCCTCTCCATTTATTCACCTTTAAACATCTGGGGTCCACACAGTAGACATTCCATGTTCACCAATATCTGCTGCTTCTTGTCTTTCTGGAGATAGGAAACTCCACCAGAGACCCTTCTACTTAGATAGGTCCATAGAACCAGCCCCACCTGTAGGCAACAAGCTGAAGTGATAGGTGGCATTTCCAAGTTGTAGCATTAAAGGACATTTGGAGTCCTTCCTTTGTTCTCTTCTCATACTGTGGCATCAAAACAGACAGTGTGGTCCAGACAGCATGGCTCCAAGATCATGGAGCCTCCATCACTGAGAACCCTGTGTGATCTGATAGAGAAGAACACCTGCTCTCTTAGTCCCTCTCCCTTGGATGGAAAAGAGATGTGAGCAAGGAAATAAATGCTTTCTCAAACTGCTGGAATTTCTGCACTAACTTGTTAATTGACCCTGTTCTGACCACTCTAAAGATCAACACCACAAAACTGCACCTCCAAGTGCAGAGGCTAGATGAAGAAAGGGAGAAAAACTGCAGAAAGCAGGGCCTGAGGCTATCCAGCGAAGCTTTGCCAAGGGTTCAGGCTCTGGATGCTGAAGCCATCCTGTCTCCTCTCAGCTAGCAGCTACTTTGCCAATTATGAGATCCACTCTGCTGTTCCCTTCTTATTTGCAAGGGTTCTCTGACTCACTCTGCTCTGTAACCTCAGTGCCCTAAGGAAACAGAGGTTCCTAGGACTTTTCTCAAGACTTTACGGCCAAAATTAACCCAGGCCTCTCTCAAACCAGGTACTTCATGCCATGTTGTAGGACAGTGGGCATTCTGAAATCATAAATTCAGCCCTCTGGTTGCACAGGTTGTCTAGACGTGAGTGTCAGACCCAGAATCCTACTTCTGGCTCCAACTGCCATCAGTAAAAAGATGGCTATCCCTATACTACTGTGGTTTGCATGTATGTTCCAACATGTGTGGGTAGGGAACTGAGTTCCCAATGCAGTGGTGCTGAAAAGTGGCATCTTCACGGGGTAGCTGAGTCATAAGAGCAGAGCCCTGATGGATTCATTAATGGCACTGTCTCAGGAGAGGGTTTGTGATCTCTGGGGTGGATTTTGATGAAAGGAGGATTTGGGTTCTCTTCTCTCTCTCTCTCTCTCTCTCTCTCTCTCTCTCTCTCTCTCTCTCTCCACATGAGGCTTGCTGTCATGTAATAATTCAGCAAAATAGCCATCCCAAGTCCTTGACCTTGATCTTCCAGTCTCCCAACCATAGGCCAACAAACCCCTGTAGTTTATTGCCTAGGCTGTGGTGTTCTGTTACAGCAGGTGAGGACACACACTACACTGAGGAAAGAGGCCGTGAGCGCAGAGCACTCCAGGAGCCCCAGTGCAATGCCAGGCTCCACAGAGGAAGTACCAGGGCATCTCATTTGTACCAGAGTGGGTCCGTGCTATAAAGAGATGGCAGGTAATTCACAGACTGTGAAAATGATAGCTGGCTCAGATACAGTATGTGTTGAGAAGACCCAATCCGCACAGCCACATGGTTCCTAGTGGACAGAAATGATTCTTTAAAGCCAGGATCTCCTAGTCCTGACTCCTGACCTTGGTCTAAAAAGTAGCAACAGGCAGTAAGGAAAGGGGTCTGGTCTCAGCCTGAGCTCTGACCAACAATGAGATGCTCAGAGGTGATACTCTCTTAGAGGCTTGTTCCTCCCTAATAAAGTTCAAACCAGGCCCTAAAATCATGGCCTTCCTTCAAGGACAGGGCACGTAAGCCTTGGTGTACTGAATTCTAAGTCCTCATGGGAACAGAGGGAGATGGGTGCTGGAATTTCCCTTCTTAGGGCTTCTGGAGAAGGGCTCCCTGTCATGTCTCGGGGCACCCTGCCCAGGCCCCGAGTCACAGTGAGCACCCCACTGCTGGGTGTAATCTCACATAGCCCGTGTTGCTCCAGACGAGAGCTTGGCCTTGGGAGCAGCTAGCAGACTGTTGTCCAGCTGGCAATGGATAGGGTCTTGAACAAAAGCTATGTGTAAAGTGTCAATAAAAATCACTCTCTTATTCTCCACCCAGCTCTAATGAACCCCACCGAAGCATTTATAAAGCCCAAGTGGGGAAGATCTCATCCTTCTCCCCTGAGCCTCCTACCACCTCCAGCCCGGCAAAGCAGAGCTTTCCTGTGTGTGCCCTTCAAACCCCAACCCAGACAGACAGAGGGTTCTCCTCTACACAGCGTGGGTACAAACCTCAGGTGGAGGGCTTGGGCATAGACACACAACCTCTGATACTGAGTACCTTCAATTGCCGTCACCAGCAGGGAGCACAGACACCAAATGCAACAGCCTTTCATAGACTTTGCCCAATTAGTGTGAGTGTGTGAGTGTGTGTGTGTGTGTGTGTGTGTGTTTATGTGTGTGTCCGTGTGTGTTGAGATGCAGTTGTGTGCATCATGTAGAGACCAGATGTCAACATCTGGTGTTATTCTTCAGGTACCACCTACCTTGTTCTCTTAGACAAAGTCCTTTGGTTTTTGAGGTGGGGCTGGGGAGGTCTAGGACCTGAGGCTTGCTGATTAGGCTAAGCTGGGGAGCTACTGAGCCCAAGGAGGCATCTGCCTGTCTCTGCCCCACCAGCACTGGAATTACAAACACATGCTGTCATGCCCAGGATTTTTTTTTTCAACCTGGCCTCTGAAGACCCAACTCAGGTCCTTATGCTAATGTGACAAATACTTTACCTACTGAGCTATCTCTCCAGGCCTTTATTCTATATTATAATCAAGGTGATGGCTACATAGAATTTAAAATATCAAACAGCACAGGGGGCTGAATGAGAAGAACATGAGAAGAGGTTTCAAGAGAGGATTCTAGTCACTGTGCATCAGACAAGAAAGCTGCAGGGAGAGAGACCAGGGTTGCTGCACTCTGTGTCCTAGCAACAAAAGGGGCACAGTGTCCCTGCTCAACTCCCACATCCAAAACATCCTGATACCCTGCTCAGCCCAAAGTAAAGATAAAGATAGCTCTGGCTTCCCCCATATACCAGAGTCCAGCATCCAATGCTACGTCCACCAATAGACTTGAAGCCCCAGCTCTACATGAAGAGAATAATTGCCCCTGCATGTCAGTTTCCCTGAGCTCTCCAGTAAGGCCAGACCAGGAACTGTTCCGTTCATCCCAGAGACTCTTAAAACCCCAGAGGCCAGGCATGAAGATCCCTGCCAACGTGAAGGAGTTTGCTGGTGACCTTCAAGCGCCCTTCAGGTAATGGTGTGTCTAGGTCTAGAAGGAGAGGATTCAGCCCAACACCTTACACCAGCAGAAGATGAGGACAGGGAAGACCATGAGATGGTTGCCTGAGTCAGGGAAAATAATGAAGTGCTGTGTGTGTGTGGACAAGACTAAATCAGAGCACTGTAGGCCCCTGGGGAAGACAACCAGTAGACTGAGAGGGGATGCCTAGAGATCCCTGGGTGTGGACACTCAGGGCTAAAGGGCCTGTCCCCACCTCAGTGTGGTGACAGTGTGCTGAGAACTCACATTCTGAGTGAAGTATATGTGTCACCACTGAGAGCTGTGTGAGCCAAGCCCTAGTATATTCCAACCACCAAGAACTCCAGATTATAGGGCACTAAATTATTTTAATTTTTAAAATGTGTACTCTGAAGTGTGCCATAGCACATGCAGAAGTCATAAGACAACTTGTAACAGGTAAGTTCTTGCCATCTGTTATATGGGCTCCAGGGACCGAACTCAGGACATCAGGCTTGGCAGCAAGGACCTTTATGGTTGAGCCATCTTGCTGGCCTGGGCAGACACAGAGCTCAGACCAGAACATTTTATGATCTTAAAGAGAATTTACACAGAGAAGAGGAAAATGGGCGTGATGTTATACCTCTTTGTATCCTAAGGCAGGATGCAGCTCATTGAGTCTCATTGGTCTCCTTGCCAACATGCTACCATCCTATATCTCCAACAATTCCTCCATGCCACCCATCTCCCTGATGGCAGCACCTTCTTTAGCTGAAATTTTTATTTCTTTAAAAAGCTGTTTTTGTTTTTGTTTCGTTTGTTTTGTTTTTGTTACATTTGGTCACTCTTGCCACTTAGCTCAACTCTAATGTCTTAAAGTCCTTTTGGTGCTTGGTATCTCTTTGTGTTTCTGTTCCTGAGACTCAGACTCACGATGCACTCCTGGCTGGCCTAGAACTTGCTACACAAACCAGACCAGCCTTGAACTCACAGAAAGCCACCTGCCTCTGCCTCCCTAGTGCTGGTATTACAGACACGCACCACCACACCCAACTTCAAGAAGGTTTCTGCAACGTCTTTTTCTCCCGTAATATGTAACTGATGGTCTCCACATATACCCCCATAAGCATTCACTCATGCTTTCATTCTGAAAATTTAATTGAGCATCATGTAGGTGCCATGTACAGGGGTAGGGCACGAAACAAACCAAGACATTTCTGCCTCATGAATCCTGTGTTGAATTGTTTGTAATAATAATGCTATAAAAGTAAGTAATAAAAAGTCAAAGTAAACAAAGCAGGAAAGAGACAGTGAGGTGCCTGATTCAAGTGTCAAGAAGGTCTCATTAAATTAAATAAAGACCTAAGAGCGAGAAGTAGGAAGCCATGCAGATGCCTGGGGGAAGCGCAAGGCAAAAAGCAGCAGCAGGAAGCATAAAGTACTTGAAGGAGCAGAGCCAGGACACAAATGGAACGGGCTTCAAGCCGGACACAGTTCCATGGAGTCCAGCTGCACCCACAGCTGTCCATTCACAGTGACCCAGGAATGTAGAGGGAGTGGACTGAACTTCTGCTGAGGTTCCTACTACTTTGTTGTTCGCAACACTGACAATATACTTCACAGGGAAGACAGCATTCCCAACCACCTTAGAGACAAATCCAGCCATCTCCAGACCAAGGAAGCACTCACATCTCTCCCCATCTTTCTTGTCCTCCTCTGGTTCCACTCCAGACTGTCTATATCAATCAGTCTCTCCCCTTTGTTAAGTCATGATGTGCAGTTCCCAACATGAAGGACAGGGAGGAGGCGTGTCTCACGTCTGTTCACACACAACTCAGTTGCCTTCACCCAGACACATGACCTCCCTGTTGGACAGTCGGTGTACGGAGCCGCCCTCCCCTTCCCCTTTGTAATTCACGTCACCTCCAATACTAGAAATATGCATCACACAAATTGTTCCCTTTTTTTTTTTTCAAGATGTTCAGAGAAAATCTGTATTTAATTTATGGGCAATTTATAATGGAAATAGACCATATAAAATGTATACAAATGTGTAGGGCTGTATATGGGGCTTGGAAAGAGACATTTTAACTTAGCAATAGTTAACTCGAAGGAGTTCGTCCCTGCTGCCAGGTAGACAGTTGGATTGCCTAGACTTTAACTAAACTTAAAACAGAAAGGGATCAGGGCCCAAGGTCCAGGCTTTTTTTTTTTTTCCTTCAGTTCTACAGAGGACATCAGGACACGTAACTGATGACAATCCATTTCACTAAGATTGCCAAAGCCTTGTTTAAGTTTAGAAGATGCCTGTATTGCGTTACTTGGACAGAGGACACCAGTCTTTGAGCCACAATCAGCTTTCCAGAGAAATGAAACTATTCCCAGTGCTCCAAACCCACACAAGGCCACAGGGTTCTCAAAGCTGTCATGGACACATAGGACACCTATCTGTCTCCACCCATGGCTCCTGGGCCTCCCACGCCAGTCCACTGCTGCTCTAGGGACAGGGCTGCCCGGCTTGAGAAGAGTAAGAGTTACGGGGAACCTCAGAGCTGCCAGAAGCTATTTCCAGGGGACTTTGATCAACCGATGCTGTAATCTCTGAAGGGAAACATATTTCATTTAGAAAATATTCTCTGGTGTCATTCCCAAGGAGAAGGCACACTTGTTTTTTGGAACAACAAAGCTCCCTCATTCTCTTATGCTCACTCACTCACTAACTCACTCACTCTTGCTCCCTGTTTCCCAGCCATGAGCACTATGGACTGCGATGGTACACCAACAACCTTGCTGGAGAGTAAGAAATAATAGAACACACTGCTGGCCAGAAAAGCTCACTTTCCACAGTGCCCAATTAGGAGCCAAACCCCAGACGGTGACAGTACCCTAGCCTAAGGGCCAAATCCCAGGCTCCAGCCTCCACCCAACTGCCCCCAGCAGCCCCAGTCCCAGGCTCCATATGAGACAACCCTAAGCACATATGGGTCCCCGGATGCCCTGAATGCATGGTGAGGGTGGTATATTAAATAAGTTTTTCCTGGCATAGCCCAGCATGGTTTAGATCAATTACCTCATTTTTCAACAATGAAAAGATTAAACAGTTGTTAAGGGTTATAAAATGATTTAATATGCTATTAATCAGAGATATAAACTATCAAAGTTTAAATTTCCAGAGAGAGACTTAAATATCAATTATATTTGAATCCAATTTATATGTAGTTCCTCCCAGACCCCAGCCCAGAAGCCCACACTGCGGGCAGTTCCTTCGTGGCGTGGGGACACACGGCTTCTCTGAAGGCAGTTTGAAAATCCAACTCAATGCATCGGTTTCCTGAGAAATTGCCATGGTCAGGGAAACCGGGCCCAGGGTGTTCACAACATTTTTCCCCTTGAAATGGAGAACAAAATCAAATTTTGGAGAAATGTCGAGGATATGTGTTCCTGCTGAATGATGGGAAAGGGTCGTTAAGAACCTTTTCTGAAACCAGAGTAGCGCTCTAATTTCTGGGCTCTCTCTGCTTCTCAACTCTCTCACTGCTGGCAACATTTCAAAGGGTGAATGTTTTGTTTTGTTTTTTTTTTTCAAATAACCTTTTAAGGAAAAATAAGAGGGAAATCTTTTCTTCATCTGCCTCCTCTCTTCATATTAACATTTTTAAAACTGGCTCTTCAGGCTCACCACAGCCCGCTGTTGCAGACATTTTGATACTCACAGCCCTCCGTGCACTCAATCAGACCATGGAAAGTGAGGGTTCTGATTCAGCTCACCTGTGGCCCCTGGACAGTTTCTAGGGACTCAAATCTACCTAATCAGCTCCCACTGCAAACTGTCTTGGTAGTGCCTGCTTCGTGGGACGCTCAAAGTCAGCCTTCATGGGACGCAGATGTGCCCCAGTGTCCCTGCTGTCTCTCCCTGCTCTCGTGCCAATAGAACCATGTCCCGTGAGAACAGCACTAGGAAAGCAGAAGCTACAATATCACCACAACAGGATCACCACGGAGCTCACGACAGGCTCCGTGTCAACATCTGGCCACCATCTTCGGCCCTTGGGCCCCAAGACAGCCTTCAAGATGACTAAAGGGAGTCTGATCTGAATGTGGGTCCCGTGATCCCTGCTGCTCCAGAGGGACAGGGATGCAAGTTTGAGACCCGCCTGGGCAGCAGAATGAGTTTGAGGTTAGCCTGGGCAATTTAGTGAGGCTCTGTTACAAAGTGAAAATTCAAGAGGATTGTGGGTACAGCTTGGTGGTATTCTCCCACTTGCCTAGCATGTAGAAGACCCTGCGTTCGGTCCCTAGCACTACAAAGAAAGTGAAGAGTGAGCAGTGAAGAACCTGATGGAAGCACGTGCTTGTGATCCTAGCATTTGGGAGTGGAGGCCAGAGAATCCCCATGAGTTCAAAGACAGCCTGAGTGACATAGTGAGTTCAAGGCTCAGCTCATTTGGCTCTCTATACCAAGACCTTGTTTCAAACAAAACAAGGACGGTGAAGATGGCTCAGAGGGGAAAGGTGGCTGCTTCACAGGTGTGAAAACATGAGTGTGGTTCCTGGAAGCACGTGAAGGTAGAAAGCAGGAATCAACCCCACTAAGTGGTCCTCTGGTCTCCACACACACACCATGACATGTGCACACACAGAGCTACACACACACACACATACACACACACCACTAATAATAATAAAAATTAATCTCTTAAATTAATACCACACACCAAAAACAAGTGAATGAAGTATTGGAAACACTGCTGCCCAGCTTATAGCAGTAGTCTGGGAGGGTGGAGAGGATTGCCTTCAAGAACATTTGGGGAAGCACCTGGCAAAGCAGGCCATCATCTCATAACCGTGAGTTTCGGAGCATCACCCACAGTGAGCCACAGACAACAGAAGCAAATTTTGCTGTGAAGATGGTTCATTTTTTTATTCTCAAAGTAAACTGTGTCTTCCCAGGAGGCAGCTCAGAGATGCTTCCTTGGGTAGCACCCTTGTGGGGCAATCAGGGTTTATTGTCACGGGCCAGTTGTCGACTCTCATGACTTCAGAGTCCCCTCCTTCTGTTCCTCTGTCTCAAGTCAGCATGTCTGGAGATGAAAGGCCTCAAGGTGGGCTCTTCCTAACATGTGGTTAGCAGAGAAGAGCCTTAGAAAGAATAATTGATTTTTTTTCATTACCCTTCCCATCTGCTAAGCTTGTGGCTCCAAAGATGGGCATGAATGTAGGGCATGGGAGGAGCTGTGGTGTACCATCCAAGCCCACCCACAACGCCTGCCAAGGGCTCGTGCAGGTTCTTGCCACTGCGAGGTCTCCTCTCCAGTGTCTACAGGATGGGGTTCCCTGTGCTGCAGAGAAGGGGCGCAGGGAATACTTAATGCAGCTTCCACATCTTCTGGACACAGGTGCTTCTCCCAGTGTGGTTCCCTGCAGCTTCTCACATGGACAGAGCCCCTCCCCTCACCTCTCCAAGGAAAGCAGCCTCCTGGTTCCACTAAGTGAGAGCAAGCCCTAAGTCACATGGTCTGCAGGTTACTCTTGACCATTTCCAAATGTGACTCCTTTCTGAGAAGCTTCTCGGAGGTGTAAGAGTAGATTCTAGTGTGAACAGAAGTAATAAGGGCCCCAGCACCTGGGAAAAGTGAGCCCTACCCCCAGGGAGACGTGCCCAGCCTCGTTCCCCAGCAAAGCTTGCTGGGCCCATGCCCAGGCCTTGCCCCCATTACTCCCACCTCTGGCCAGAAGGACCTGATGGGACATTTCAAATGTGTTGCTTTTCTCCCTCCTTGGGAAGTACATCCAGCAAAGCTGCACACTCCACTGAAAGGAAACAAGGGAAAGGTTTACTATTAACATTGGAGCATCACATCAAGAGATGGGATCAGACTCCTGTTCCCTCATAAACAGGGCTGTAAAAAGCCCTGACGGAGTTATTCTCCAGCATCTCTGGCCAGGAATGCGCACCTTCCACCCAGCTGCCGTGCACACAAGCATCGTCTCCACATCCTGGAAGAAAGGAAAAAGGAAAGAGAGCCACCAGGACCTGGGTGACCCCAGGACCCACACACCTAGGATCTAGCCCACCCCAAAGTCCCAGAATGCATCACCAGAACCCCAACAGCCCTGCGGCTAGCTCTGTTCTACTCCACACAGACCAGGAAGTGCTCAAGTGACCTTTGATGAGGGCTTAGTATGCCTGTGTCACAGATGAGGAGTCTGAGGCAGGAATCTTTCACTGTGTAGAAGAGGAAGACAGAATTTGAGCCAGTTTTTTCCACCTCTGACAGTTTTGCCTCTTACCGACCACAAAGATGTCACACACATGCATTTACAACTCTGCGAACGCATGCACGTGTGTGTGCACACAGAGAGAAAGAGAAAAAGAGAAAGAGAGAGCTGCCCGCATGGCAGCCCCTTGCGTACCCTGGCAGCTGGTTGCCCATAGCCCCAGCTTCCAGAAGAAACATTACTCCCTTCTGTTTTTCCAGGAGGGAGCGTAAGGGCATGGTTTGCAATATAAACAATAGAGGGGATGGCTTCTGCGCTCAGATCTTCCTGCTTCAGTGTAACCACAGTACTGTGACCCTTCTTTACTCTCAAACCCACTCTTGTCATATAATATATGAACTATGCATAAACAGCTCTGGGTTATGATGTGTTTCCTAAAACTAAGAGGACTTCAGCCATAACACTGACATTTTGTTTCTGGAAATTAAAGCCTAGGGACAGTGAAAACAACGTCCATCAATTTATGAATCGTATTTCCCTGCATACTTCAATTCCCAGCGCTTGTGGTGAAACAGAATGAGGATTTGTTTCTGTTGGTGTTGTCCCTAGACCCGCAGGCCTGACTGCTTCAACCGAAGCTTCATAGCACGAAGCCAGGCTCTCCAAATAAGGCCCTCAACAATAGCCTGAGTGACAAATGCCTCAAGAAATGACCGAATGAGACCCACACAAGATGGATGTGCGGATTATTCTTGGGAAGCAGGCGTCCTAGCCCTGCCCAGTTCCTAGCAAGAAGGTCAAATACCTTGGGGACACTGAGCCAAGGACTCAGCAGACACGCTGGCCTCTCAAGTGGCTAGTGTGGTCCTCATTCTGAACCTTGCCTGTCCCCAGACTCCTTGCAGGCTATGGTGGGACCCCCAGCAAGTGGGAGGCTCAGCCAGTCTGTTTTCGGGAGGGTAGTTTAAGGGGGCATAGAAAAAAAATCTGCATTTTGGAGGACATGTAGAGAGCAGCATGATGTGATGGTGGAATTTCAGAACCCTGAGCTACCGTGGACAGAGAGAATTACAGGGATGAGACCTCCCGCCTCTGTGAGCAAAGCCAGGGTAAATGATAGGACCTGGAGAGTCTAGGGAAATCTATGGAGCTCTGGAAGGGAGATGACCATGCACAGCTAGGATGAGGAGAGAAAGGCTGGTTGTGATATATCCCACTGCCGTTAGGGCTCCCTGGAGAGCTGCTGTACCTGGGGTTGCTCCAGGATATCCCATCCAGCCCTGCTCAACCTCCATGTCCTCTAGGAAGTATTCTTGGGATTCTAACAGCACACTACAGCCTGTTTCCTCCAATATCCACGACATAGTCTCTGCTGCTTCTACCTGGCCAGGTTGGCCCAGGGCCATCTGGAGATGGGCACAGGTTCGTTCATGATCCAACGGGGTACCAGACGGATGCTGGAAGCAGGATCATGCATTACTCTGTGAGTTTCACCCAGGCTCAGGCATGCCAGGATTTGCAGAGAGACCTACTGAGCCTCAGGGGGACTGGCTGGGGAGAGAGACAGTACATCCAGCCTGCCCCAAGTTCAAGCCACGCTTTACTCATTTCACAGCCAAACAGGCCCTCCCCATGACGGGTGTAGGAGGCCCAGCTACCAGCCCTTTCTTCAAGGCCCCTGGATAAAGTCCAGCATCCTGTTTAGATGACAGCCTCACCTTCTACATGTCCTCCGGGGTCCCTCTGAAGCCCCCATAGCTCTCTCCACAACTTAAGGTCACAGGTCATGGCTCATTAGAACCAGAAGTAAGCCCTGTCCTGTGCCAACTCTTTCTGGGCACCATAACTCCCAGCCAGCACTGCTCCCAGAGGGCCAACTGGGCCTGGCAGCCAGTACCATCCATCCCTGGGGGCAACCTGTCTGGTCAGAGAAGCTGAAAAGAAGCCAATCCCAGCCAGCAGTTACCCTTTTACAAGGCTAGTGTGGAGCCCTGTGGAGCCAGGAAAGGCTGTGAACTGGCCAGCGCTCCCTGAGAGGAGCAATGGGAAGCCTGGCCCAGACTGCACTGGTATGGGGGCAGGGTACCCTGCACAGAGGGGCCTCGCCTGGAAAGAAGCCTGACCCAGTTCAGGCCTCTCTAGTCCAGTCCACACACAAGACTCCAGGACTCTGGCCCTTGTGGACAATGTATTGAGATGCCTAACAGATTACTTAGGAGATAAACACTCACTTTACAAAACTATTCTCCACTCAACAAGAAGGTTGATATTAATAAACTCCTTTTTGTACAGATCAGTGACCCTTGGGAGAGAGAAGGGGGATCTTCCCTGGAACCAGGACACCTAGGTATTGGTCACTCACCCTTTAGTGTAAAACAGTTTAATCTTTTTAGAGTAAAACAGCTTGATTGCAGGCTGGAAGAGTTCAGGCTTCTGAAAGAGTGGATTCTGTCTGAATCCGTTGTAGGGTGGGGCAGAGAGTATAGTATGAGGCTCAGAAGAATGGGAAAGAAAGAGGAATTGTTCAGCCAGAGGGCCAAATAAGGAGACAGAGGAGAACTGGCCGATCACATCTGAGATCCGGGAGGGAGGGAGGACCTCAGAGTCGGGCACCGGCCCTGCTCACCAGGCTGACACATAGCAAGCCGAGCCACATGCCCTAAACAACAGAGGTTACAGCCTCAGCCTGAAACCTAGAGGGCCACAGTTAAGGTGTGCTCAATGCTTCCCTCTGATCCCCCTCTCTGGCTGCTGGTGGCCCGGAACCTTCTCTGGGATCACCTAGTCTAGCTTAGTCTTCACCTTGCAGCCCCCGAGGTTACCTGTATGTAAATGCATGTGTATATGTCTAATGACAGGGGCAGCTGTCTTCAGATGGTGCTCTAATCGGTATAACTTCATCTACAATGATTTTAATCCATTCCAAATAAGGTCCCACTCGAGGGAGGGGGGACCTGGACTTCAATACATTCGGACCTAGAGGAACGTGGGCAAAGGGTGCTACGCCAGGATGGACTGAGCAGCACGGAGCTCAGCCCCAAGCAGACGACCCTCCCCAGGGCAGCCGCCTTCAGGAAAGAACTCCCCAGCTGGTCTTCCACTGCCAAAGGGTCAGCCCTGAAAACACACACACAGGCAACACTATATGGACAGAGTAGGTTATATTTAGGATTACATGGATATACACATACGTCATGCGTGCAGTAACAGTTAGTGAAAAAGAGGCCATGAGTTTGAGCTAATGAGTTGGGAAGTGGATAAGTGAAGGTTTAAGGGGAGGAAAGGGAGGAGAGAAATGTGATTATATTATAGTTTCAAAACTAGAATAAATATATCACTCCCATGTAATCTCCAGTAACCTACCTGTGGATGGATGGCATGGGAGTATAGTGAGTTAGGGGCTCTTTTGCACTTATCTCCCTATGGGCTGACAGGTTTAGAGGCCAGACCCACATCTGTGAGGCGTGGGGGCCAGGCAGCTGACTTTTCCAAAGGTGTCAGCAATATCAAGATCTCGGAGCCTGGGAGACTTACACGAGCCTCAGGTAAGGTCATGGTTATTAATTGGTTGGGCCGTTACCTAAAGGTAACGGCTGAGCCTAGGCATTGCAAGGAGCAAGATAAAGCTCGACATCCACTGGGTAAGCCTTGAGGATCTCCGTGGGGAAACATACCATCGAAAGTCCCACTTACAAGCAGAAGTCCCACTTACTGCGGCCCACTCAGGGCCTTCAGAACAGAGCCTTGACTGGGAGACACATACCTGTCCCTGGCCCACACCCCCCTTCTCTCTAGCCGCTGCTGAGAGGCCCACTCATGGTGTCATGGCGACACCTAGTGGCCACATGGGAAATGGCATGCCTACGCTAGCAGGCAGGTCTATGAAATGGCAGGAGGCCACCTTCAACCACTTTTAGCGAGGTGTAAGTAGCTTTGCTAGAAGTGAGTACCACATCTGGTCTCCCCAGACCTTAGGGAGACATCAACGTCTCCCCCCACCCTTTAGAGATATGCATCCACATGCACAGCTATTTCAAGAACTCGCTTTGCAGGGCTGAAGGGAGGTCCCAGCAGGGGACTCAGATTCAATTCCCAGCACACATGTGGTGGCTTTCAAGGGTCTGAAACTCCATTTCTAGGGGGATTTGATGCCCTCTTCTGGTCTTTGTGGACACTGCTAGCACGTGGTACACAAACATACAGGCAAGCAAATCACCCATACACATAAGTAATTAAGACATACACACACACCTGGTTTGAGTGAGCCTGACCAGCCCAGCTACAAGCTTTCTTCTTCCACCTAGAATCACACACTTCAGGTCTCCAGGCTCCAGAAGGGAAGGGACAAGAACTCAGTGCCCAGCAGAGCCTTCACCTGGGGCTCTGCCTCAGAACCCCAATACAAGCCCCGCCCCAGCCTGGACTCATGCTCCCCAGCCCTGAAGAACAGGAAGGAGGAAGTGGTGTTGTGTGGCCTTTCTCACAGAGACATAACACTGGTCTATTTAGGGAGCCAAAGTCAGACAGAAGAAAGAACTCCAGCCAAGAATTCCACTCAATTTTCAGTGAGTTTATTGGGGTTACTTACAGGAGGATGTGGGCAGGTTACATTCAGGTGCACAGGGGCTCGGCTCGAAGACCACAGTATTAGCAAAAAGTCCACCTGGTTATGAATGACAGACCCAGAGGAGCAGCATCCCTGGAACCTCCTTCCCAACCTGAAGGCAATTCCACCTAAGAGAGTCTCCTCTGCTAGCCACTGTTTACAGCTTTCAGGGTGGGTGGTGATTGGGGCAAGGCTGCTTGTGAACCTTGTAACTTTCTGAGCTCTTGAGTCTGGGCTCTTGAGTTTGGCCAGTCTCCTTGGCTTCCTTAGCCTCCCCTAGAATCTCCTGTCCACCACACACACCCCACGCCAACCCCTGAAGCTACCTAGAAAAGACTGGAACCAGCCAGAGAGAGGAGAGGGCAGCTCACCCTCCTGGAGCCTGGCCCAAAGTAGAACCTGAAACCCAGGTACGGGGAGGTGGGAGGTTTCCCTGTCAGAAGGACTCGAACAGAGGAAGAGTGTCCAGAAAGTGCAGAACTACTTGTTAGGTGGAGTCAGCTGCATCGGGTGGGGTGTCAGGCAAGTGCTAATCCTGAGGCCTGGGAAACATCTCACAGGTCCTTTCTGGCCTGAGTTTCCTGTCCTGCTTGGGGCTCTGGCCCTTCAAGGCCAGACCTCCTTCCTCCAAGTGCCATCCTCTTCAGCCAAGAGCATTTGTGATGACCCAGGAGGGTCTTTCTGTTCAGTAACTGTAGATAAGGTGAAATTGAAGCCTGGAGAGTTTGGGGGGTGGGGAACTGCCCAAACCACAGAGCTAGAGAGTGACGGGAGCCAGTGACATTAAGTTTAATATGATTTTATTTGATCCGATGTATCCAAAATATTATCATTTCAACACATAATCAATATAAAAATGTTCGCAATGGTTAGCATTCTTCTTTTTGAACAGAGTCTTCACAATCTGGTATTTATTTAACACTTACAGCCTTTTGCCATTTGAACATGACGCTTTCATCAGAAATACTTGATTGAGATCGCACAAGCTCGGCAGATGCCTATGAACAAACTTTAAATGTGAAATTGTTGTTCCAAACACACTTTAGCAATTTCTAGTAACTGAATTAGATGTGGGGAGGGGGTACCCCCTGCGTACTTATCCATGTGCATATACATGTGTGTGTGCAGAGACACGGTGTGTGTGTGTGTGTGTGCAAACACATGCACGTAAAACACAGAAGTCATGTCAGTCCTCGGTTGCTCTGTACCTTATGTTTTAATATAGAATCTCACTGGTCCTGGAACTCGCCAACTTGGCTGGACCGGCTGGCCAGGGAGCTTAGGAGACCTGCCTGGCTCCACACCAGCCTCTAGTGCTAGGATTCTAGCTGCACACCACCCAGGTTTTCCCTGGATGCTGGATTTGGGGTGCCCAGCAACCCGTTTGCATGATAAGCATCTTCTGGAATGAGCCATCTCCCCCAGCCCCAGATTCAACCTTTTTGTAGCTTAAACTGATTTGAACGGAATTAGTGAGTTGGTTCCTTGGTAGCACTAAGCGTAGTTGTTCAGTAGCACACAGGCAACAACCTCAGGCACTCACCGCTTGGACCTGCCCCGTAGTGTGTCACCAAGGTGGCCACCCCCATAACCCACACACAGCTGTGGATGCTCTCGAGCTCAGTGCCAGCAGCTGACCCCTGATGGGGCACAGCCTAAAGCCCCACAGGGCTTGACTGCCCAGCCCTGTCCTTCTTGTCATGTATTCGCTCTGTGCTACGGGTTCTCCTTGCTGACCTTGCACTTTTCTCCCTGGGCCTGGTTTGACTCTGGTTGGAGGTGTCCAAGAGCCCCTACTCCTCCAGGTCAGTATAGTATTGAAAGGGCCCACCGCTGTGCTATTCAAACAGGCCACGTGGAGTCCTTACCACAGGGGTAGCAGGAATTAGGCCCTGCCTTTTCTAATGGACCCCTACTCAACAGGGGATGGAGAACGGCTGCCCTAGTGAGCCTGCAGGATGAAGCAGCAGTGCTTACAGAATGGAGGTTGCCCCTAGCTTATGGGTAACAATAAAAGACCTTCGTGATAGTTCATGGCCCAGTGTCCCCAGGGATGAGGAGAGGGAGATGGAGATTTGAGAGTCCCCAGTGTAGCCTGCTTTCCAGGACCTGTTCTTCCTCTATCTGCCATGCCCATCTCACTGCTATGAAGTGGCTCTAACCTGCTCCTCTGGCATTATCCCTGACAGTGGTGTCACAGGTAAACCTATGTCTCTTCTGAGGGTATCTCCCCCACGCATACACACACACACACACCACATCAATCAATCAATACAAATGTAACTTAAAAACCTTAAGAGCCAGCAGGGCAGTGGTGGCACATGCCTTTAATTCCAGCACTCAGGACATAGAAACAGGCAGATCTCTGAGTTTGAGGTCAGCTTGGTCTACAGAGTGAGTTCCAGGACAGCCAGGGCTACACAGACAAAACCTAACCCTATCTTAAAACAAACAAACAAACAAACAAGACCTTAGGGACCCAGAGAAGCCTATGCCCTGAGCTGGCTACCATATATTCTGCCAGGTGAGGTAGGTTCTAGCGTGCCCCAAGAAACAGGCCTCCCAAACCCAAGCAATGGCCAAGGCAAATGCAAAATCTCAGGTGGACAGGGGTGGGCAGAAAGAAAAGAAAAAAGGAAAAGGAACCACTTTCAGAACTGAGAACTTGTGGGAGCCAGCACTTTCCTCTTGGGCTTGTGTTGCTTCATTTCGACACAAGCTACTAATCAGTCACCACAGCAACAAAGATCTCTGTTCCTCCATCACTGACTCCCAGAATTGACTTGCAAAGCCGTAACAAAGAGGCTCTATAGAGTGGCCACAGAAAACCCCGGCCCCACTGCACTTACACAACTGGATATGCTACAAGTGGAGCCGCAGTCACTTGATTTCTTTCTGCCAGCCCCTCAGCTAGATGACTGAAGCATTCCAGTACTTAGTGAGGAAGCCCACGGGCTCGTTTAGTTCCCAAGAGGCTTAGGGAAACACAGCATTATGGTTGATATCTTTCCGGGGCAAGAGGGTGGTGCTAAGGTGGAAAGACAAGACTGACTTTGGATGTTGCCAGAGAGTCAGCATTGTAGCAGTAGGAGGCATACTGAAACACCGCATAGTAAGACAGGAGATCTGAGAATATAGGGAATTCCTGGGAACTATTGGACCCAACACAGGTGAGATGACACATCAGCAATATAGCTCCACGTCCCCAGTGCTCTACTCCACTCTGCCCCTGTCCCTGTCTCCTGATAGCAGAGTCCCAATGAGCTAGAAGGATTTTGGTCAAACCCTATTCTGTGGCTCTTGGTAAACCTTTTGTGGGATTTCGTGTTGGCCCACCCTTCTACTAGGATGCCTAACTGCTCTATCTCAGTGTCTGGGCTTGTGGGTCCTAGAGAAGAAACCTCTATCAGTGGACTGTGCTCTGTCCCCACCTCACTAGGCCTTGGAGAGTGCTCCATAGGCATGAGCAGCATCCAGGATCAAGCATACATGACAGCCGCCAGGATGCTGGGTCTCCAGGGACTGATATTCTAGCTAGCATACATTCTCCAAGGATTGGCTAGGTGTGATGCTTTCATGGAAAAAGTCCCTTCACTGGGAGATAGATGGGAAGAAAGAAGAAAGAAAGAAAGAAAGAAAGAAAGAAAGAAAGAAAGAAAGAAAGAAAGAAAGGAAGGAAGGAAGGAAGGAAGGAAGGAAGGAAGGAAGGAAGGAAGGAAGGAAGGAAGGAAGGAAGGGAGAAAGAGAGAGAGAAAGAAAGAGAGAGAGAAAGGAAGAGAGAGAGAAAGGAAGAGAGAGAAAAAGAGAGAAAGAGAAAGAAAGAGAGAGAAAGAAAGAAAGAAAGAAAGAAAGAAAGAAAGAAAGAAAGAAGGAAGGAAGGAAGGAAGGAAGGAAGGAAGGAAGGAAAGAAAGAAAGAAAGAAAGAAAGAAAGAAAGAAAGGAAGGAAGGAAGGAAAGAAGGAAGAATGAACAAGAACGTACACACACCCTTCTATGTAAAGAACTATTCATACTTGTTAACAAGAATCAATGCACAGCAGCATGCCATGATTCCTGAAGGCAGCAACCCTGAACCATGGAGACAGAGGCACTGCTTGGCACATGCCTCACCTGTCCTGGGCCAGTCTCCCAATGGTCAGAATACCTCTTGTGGTTAAACATCCTTGAAGGTACAATATATCAGAAACTAAGGGACTGTGGCATCCTCCTACCTGTGAGCACTAATGAAGTCTTTGCACCCTCAGAAAACTCAATGGCATTATAGGACTTGTGGTTTTGATACCTTTTCCTTTTGGCAGTAATAACAGAAAGAAATAGCCTAAAAGGGAGATCAATCCATCATAATTTGGGATGTTTGTTTTGCTAAGTTAACTCCTGCTCAAACTGTGCCTGTCTCTTTCCTTTGAGGGAACAGGGGTTGAGAGGTGTCCCCACTCCCACCCACCCCTCCCCAAAACACTAAAAGCAACCCTGAGTGCTGGCCAGATGACACCCTGTCCTGCCTGCCAAGAGCCTTCGGCAACTCTCTGGGGATCAGCTGTGTCTCTCTTGGCCCAGGCTGTCCCTTCTGCAGCAGGAACTTTCGCTCAAGAACTTGCATGCAGAGCTGGGTGAGTTCTGAAGGCTTTTGGGCCAAAAATGCCTGGCTCTTACCCATCAGACTTGTCTAGTGTCTGGCTATGCTAATTTCCAGGCATTTTACGAACATTTAACAAGTCTGATTAGACTTCTACATGTCCTGGAAGAAGGTTCCTGTATATAGATGCCCTCAATCACCCCGCCTCTATGATGGACCCACCCTAAGCTCACCTTGAACTCAAGCCAGGGAGATATTTTTCTAGATCTTCCAGCCTGGGTTCTAGGGACTATGGGGGTTATAGGCGTGCACAAAGCAGAAGTTTGGGTCCTGTTGAGAACTCCGAAGTAAGCCTGTTGGTTAAGCTCCCTCCCTGCTCCATGCAGACTCTGTCATTTTCCTCCCTGGAGAAAAATCCTGGAAAATCCTAACTGTGGTCCTATAGGACCATCTCCCTAGTCACCGTGGTAGCCTTTGTGAGGTCCAGCCAACCCATGGAGGTACAAAATCTCCCAAGTGTAATAAGCACATTTAATCAAGCACACATCCCACCCTCAACTCCCACCCACCCACCCCAGTTTCTTATCAATAGGGATCTGTTTTGTAGCCCTAGGCTTTCCATCTAGCTCCAAGCAGGTCCTTGAGCCCCTCTGGCTCAGAATTTATTTAGTAAAACAAAGTGATTGACTCAGGGATACTATGTAACTATTTCAATACTAACTGGCCTGCTAGCAAGAAAGAAACACTGGAAGCACTATAATTTCATCTGGGGTCATTAAGGAGAGACTCCCCAGAGCCCCTCATCCAAGGGAATCTGCCCATGCAGATGGAACTTTCCAAGGCCTTAGGGCATCAGCAGGACACTAAGGGAGTCTAGCCCTGAAGGGTTAGCTCTGTTGAGAGAGGACCAGCCCGACCCTAAGGGGATCATCGGATCGCTGAGAAGAGGAGCGCACACCGAGAGAACCATCCTACGGTGGAAGGACCCGCACAGCCCTGAGAGTCAGTCAGCCCATCCCCAGAAGGGATCAGAAGAGTCTGCAGGAGACCAACCTAGCCCTGGGGGTACCAGCCCAGTTCTGAGGGCTGGAAGAGCTCCTCTCTGTGTGTGAGTTCTTAGCCCCATTCTGTGGTTTCATTACTCTTTCTCTAGGGCCTGCCAAGCTTCTTGGGAACATAGTTCTGCCCTACTTCATATTGCTTATAAAGCTTCCCCGTGACTGTTTTCCAGTGACAACCATCTTCATCCCGGGTCAGTGTTTATCTCAACTCTGTGAGTTCATAGTACACCATATGACTTAGGAGGGCTAATAGCTTAAATGTAGCCTCGCAATTGGAACCCTTGCTAGCCAGGTCTTGAAGCAAGCCTTGAAGGAGGTTGTAAGAATGTTCCCCTGGAACCCAGTTACCAAGCTGGCCTCCATTCCTGATCATGCTGTAATGGACAGAGCCCTCAGCTCAGCCCACACTCTTTCCTGGCCCATGCAATGTCTCAGAAGAGCTGTGTTTCTCCCTGTAAAAATGGGTGGTCCATCTCGTTAACCTAGCAGAGCATCAGGTATTGGCTAGCTGTAAGGGAGTGGGGGGCCGACTTGCTTTGTGAGTGAAGAACCCTGGCTGCCTAAATCTCTCCTGGGCCCTAAAAGCTTCAGGATGCTGTGTTCTCCCCTGTTGAGGATCCAGCTCAGCATTGGGATTTGAACAAAATAATTATAATAACTTTGAGCAGAGTGCTAAGCAGTTAACATACAAAGAGGTGGTTTAGTAAGCAGTCCTCCTTACAAGGACGCCTAATGAACAGAGATTTGCTTATCATTTGTCTAAAAGTTGCAGCAAGCCTTTAACTAGTAGCTCTTATCCTCCTTGCCTAAATAATGGGAGAAGGGCAGTATGTCCTCCCCAAGTTCACAATTCAGACTTTCCGCTCTTCTGTTGTTTTCCTGGAGAATTCCTGCCTCCTCACTGCACCTCCTAACCTGGACAGTGGTACCAGCTCACCCTCTCTCCACACTGTGCTCGTGACTGCCCCACGGCCCCATCCCAGATCATGTCCAAGTTCTGAAGCACTGTTCTTGGACAAGCAGCTCCATCTCTCTAAGCTTCAATCCCTACCCAGTCCTTCTTCCAGAGAAGCCAAGCATTCCCTCTAGATGTGCCTGTCCAAGTGGTTCAAAAGCCTTCAGACCCCTCGCACTGCTGAGCCTAACAAGACCTGCAGATGGGCACTCCTGTTCTCTGTTTATCTAAGCCTGCTCATGAAGCAGCTCATTTCCCTGTGATGTACGTGCCTTGAGTGAATTCTGAGTTTTTGAACCTTACCACTAAATTTATCCCAAAGCAGAAGTAGCAAGAGTTGGCTCCCCCCACGGCTGACTCACTTACCTTCCTGTTTTTTTCCCTCATGTCTAACTTCTTAAAGGTGTAAAATGAAGTAGAACAAGGCAGGCCACATGCTCCTGTTGGTGACCAACACTCCCCAATAAAATCAAATGTGACAGCAGCTGGCAATGCTACAGCCAGCCCCAGGGCTGTGCACTCTATCCCACCTTCATGGCTGGGCTGCCTCTACCCAGGTGCCAGCTGCCCATCAGTTAAGTATAACAGGACCTACCCCTGGGCCCATGAAGCCAGTGTGGCTCCTGGCAAGAACTCTTGTCGCCTGTGTGGCAAAAGGAGAAGAATAATAAGGCTGGCTCTGGAATGAAAAGGAGACGGGCCAACCAAAACAAGGTTGTCACCTTTGAAGAAACTTAGGTACAGGAGGAGGAAGAGGGAGGGGGAGGAGAAAGAAGAGGGAGGGAAGAAAAGGAGGAGGAAGAGAAGGAAGAAAGGAAGAAAAAAAAAAAGAAGGAAATTGGACTGTCTCCTAACTTTGACTACAACCTAAGCAGACTCCTTGATTGCCTGTCTTTCCAAAATGGAAATAGCACACAGCTTCATGGGAATACACAGAAAGTATTGGGCATCTTCTTACTGGATGGGTCTCTATCCTCCCTCACTTTTTCTCTCCACCCCTACTCCCCATTTCAGGATTTATGGGAAATTACTGTACTTGTAAATCAGATTGCAAATGACTTTTCAGTACATAGAAAGGCAATGTGATCTATATGCCCCTTCTTTATGCTAGCTTCCTTTCCGTAGTCTTCATCAACTTGGAACGTGCACCCCCACAATACAGCACTGCCCTGTGGGCCTCCTGCCTGCCTTCAGAACTTGACTTGAGTGCTTGTGACCATGCCCTGAGTTAGATTCTGAAATGACCCCACAACAGGTTTGTGTCTTAAAAGTTTGGTCCTCAAGTGGTAGCAGTGTCTTGGGAGGTTCTAGGGACCTTGGGAGGTGGGTCCTAGCTCAAGGAAGTGGGTCACTAGGGACCAGTCCTTGAGAGTACATCATCCCTGGCATTTCCTGTCTGGCTTTGTTTCCTGTCTACCTATGATGTAAACAGCTCTCTACCATGCACTCCTGCTACCATGAAATTCGGCCCATGCATGTGGGGCCAAACAATGATGGAGTAAACCCACTGTAAGCCAAAAGAAGTCTTTGCTCCCTTGAGTTGTCTATGTTGAATAATTTGGTCTTGTAATGGAAAAATGCCAGCACATTGGCCATGTGCGCTTACTCTGGAGGATGGTCCTCACAGAAGACGTGGATCCTGGGGTAGCCAAAGGTTTGGTGTCCAGATTAATGGGCACAGTATAAACCAAGGACCATCACTCAATGGAAGCCATTACACTAAAGGGCTCACTCCATTCCTCAGGCAATTGTTAACCAACTGCATAATCTTTAACCCGGAACTTCCTCCCCCATCTGTCTACCAGCAAAATAAAGAAGCTTCCAGTTCCTTCCAGCGCCAGTGTCCTGAGACTCCGGATGAAAACCGTGCAGCCATTAAGCAATTCAAAAGGAATTAGGTCTGGCAATCAGAAATCTAGCAGACAGGCGGAGAAGGAAGAGCACTTGGGGTAGGGACAAGCTGCTCCCCAGCCTGAGACTCTGTTGTGGCGGGTAATTGAGGTTGATGGAACACAGCAGCGATTTATGAGAGAGAGCTCATGGGTAGGAAGCCGAGGAGGCTATACATTAGTCATGTCTGAGATTCCTTCTCAGTGATACTGTGGGCCTAGGAGCCAGCTCGGCCACTGCCCAGATGAAAAACTTATTGATCCAGAAAAAGCAAGTGAGCCAGCTTTGCTTTATTTTAACAGCAAATAAAAATGACTTTTTTTTCCAGGGAGGAAACTCACTCACACATACACACACACACACACACACACACAAATTATTAGACACAGAGTTCTGGATCAAGTGAGGCCGGGATAAGATAACAAAATTACGTGGTAAGGATATAAGAATGGGAGCACACTACCTCTTAAAACTCAACCCAAGACCCAGGAAAAGAAGTCCTCTTCCTGCTGCCCTCTCCTCCTCCCCAGTACCCACAAGTTTGTTCAGAATGGGGGAGGGGAGGAGAAGCTCATCAATGATCCTAGGACATCTATTTTCTGAGCTTAGAAGAGGAGCAGCACCCAGCCACAACCAATCTGTCTCTTGCCCTCGGGTCCCATCTTGAGGGAGAGATAATCAGATGCTAATTAGATCCATGGTTCTCACACCTCAGTGCCAACGAACCTCCATGAAGCTTGTCTAGCTCACTGGGCCCCACACCAAGGAAGTCATATTCAGCTGCTTTGAAATGGGGCCAAAATCTTCATCTCTCCTAAGTTCCTGGATGATGTTGGGACTACTGGTCTGGACACCAGGCGCTGCGCAGCAGGGCCGCAGACCAGGGCTCTCAGCCTTTAGTTGCTTATCAGAACAACCTGCTGGATCAAGTGAATCCAATGCAAATTACAGTAACCTGCATCCTATTTAGAATCTGCATTTCCTTCCATTCCCTTCTTGCTGTCGTCTTTTCTGCCTTCCTTTCCTCCCTTCCCTCCATCCTCATCATCTTCAGAGGCTGACACATGCTAAACAGACTCTACCACTAAGCTACAAGTCCTCCAAGAGTCTGCATTTCTAGAACGGCCCAGGCCATGCCTGGGTCACTCTGTGGACATGTTCAGTTAGCAGAACTTTAGTTAGACCATTAGTGCAGTGGGAACTGGAAAGTGAGGCGTGGGCCGGGCTGATACTGATGGGAAAGGCTTCATGTAGTTGCTGGACTGATTCTTCAAGGGTTAGCAACATTTACATAAGACAGAGTATCCACTGGGGAGAACACTGAGGTGGGGGGATGAGAAGACCAGGAGTAGAGAAGTGCCCACTGGAAACTGACACATGCCAAGTGAAGATGGAAGTTGGGGCCACCACAAACAGGCACGTCCCAGTTCAAGAGGCTGCTCCAGTTCCAATGAGTCTACTGGCAGCTGGTCTTTGTGATGGAAATGATTATTGTTCTGTGAGCCCCAGACTGACAGCTCCCAATCCTGCCTGTCAGCCAACTTGGATATTTTTTTCACCTGGCTTGCTAGTAATGGTTTGTTTTTTGGCAGTCTGAAGTGACTCCCACTTTTCCAATCTCAAGTCGAAAGGGCCTTGGCCTCTCCAAGAGTGGAGTGTCTCGAAACCACACAGGGTGGTTATGAGTTTCTCAGCAGGCAGCCAGAGAAAACCAGCGTGTTTTGTACAATGCTTAGTCATAGGTTCCTCAGTGAAGGTCACGATCAAAGAAAGAGACACAGCTTCTCTCTCTCCTTTCCTATCTTGTAATTATTTTATTTATAAGACTGCTCCAACAAAAGGTACAACTTTTCTTCAACAGAGCTACATCTGTGGGTACAAGAACACAAAAGCACTTGTGCCAAAAGCCTGTCCCTTGAAAACTCATGCCTATTGGATGAAGTCATATTTTCCCAACACTTGCCACAACAAAGTACCACTAACTTATATACTCTCACAATTTGGAGATCAGATGTACAAAGCAAAGTGTAGGCAGGGTCCTGATTCTTCCAAAGCCTCCAGAAAAGGACTCTCCTTGCCTCTTTCAGTTTCTGGCAGTTCCAGACATCCCTCAGCTTGTAGCACATAACTCATATAAGCCTCACAAGTGTTAGGCCTCACAAGCCTTCCTTGTGTCTCTGTCCAAACGTCTTCCTTATTCTAAAGACTCCAGGAGGATGGGGTAGTGTTACATAAGGACATCAGTCACTGGCTGAGGACTCACCTCCATCTATACTGCCTTAATTAGAGATGTACTCTTTGCTTCCCCAAATCAGGTCACATGGAAGGATCCTTCCTCCCTTTCCCAATAATGCTTTCAGTGAATCACAGGCACCTGTTGTATAGTTGTTTTAAAACGAAATCCCTGCTGAGATTAACTGTCTCCGGGTGCTTTCTTTTTCTAAATTAAACTACAATAGTCACTTTAATTAAAATAAAAACTTCACTGTAGATTAGGCCCAACCCACAAGGTCAACTGAGAAGGGGCTAAGCGCTGGTCCTCCCCATCCTTATTTGCCAGGGATGAACCTACAAAACTTAAACAGCAGGTGCATGGGCAGATTAGGAAAACTGGATCCTTAATCCACTCCTCACAGTTGGGACCCATGGCAGTTGTAGGTGCTGCAGATGTAGCAGTGAACCAAAAAGACACAGCTCGCCATCCCCATAACTCACCTGCCAGTGAGGAGCAGACAGGAAGATAAACAAGACACGGTATACAGGAATAGATTACAAAGGCATGAAGGAGTGAGTGAGATTTGTGATTTTAAGCAGGTGGCCAGAGAAAGGCCCCACACAAAGCTAGAAAGGTGGGGAGGGGTCCCAGAGGAACACTGGAGACAAGGTTCTGCAGCACTGGCCTCTGTGAGCTCTGCTTCTTGCCCAGGGATGGAACCATCACACATGGAGGACCCCACTCTGTGGCATGGAAACATGTTTTGGGTGAGGGCAAAGCAGAACAATTGAACCACACAGGCAGGGGATGAATTCTGGCATGCAGTGGTAGGAGCTAAGTTGGAAACTGGGTCCATGAGAGGTTAGCAGGTGGGAGTCAGGGCTGAAACCGACAGTGGTATTCCACCAGCCACAGGGCAGGGCTCAGACCTCAGTTTAGACGGAGGGATGTGTGTGCCTCATCAACACTGGAACCCTTCAAAGATCTATTCCACCAGGTGGAGACCTGTTCAAAAAAAAAAAAATCCAGAAGCATTCTTGATGGAAACAGCCAAAACTGTGTAAAAAGAATTGCCACTAAGATACTGACAGAACCGAAAGTCATTCTTGTTTTAAGAGAAGGTCTTGTGTAGTCCAGGTTAGCCTTGAGCTCACCATATAGCCAAGGATGATCTTAAACTCCTGATCCATCTCCTAAAGCTGGAGTCACAGATATGCTCCACCATACACAACCAGAAATAAAGAAATCTTCAGAAGCACATCCAGCAGGAAGACAGGTACTTTGAAGCCTTGGTTTCTAGTTATACTGAATAAAAAATGTCTAAAAAAGAAGGGCATGTGTAGGTGACACCTTAGTTTTCATATACAACTCCTGCAGTATCCAATTATTATTACCCTGCACTGAGGCTTCAGCAATCATTGTAAGGTGGTTTACATTTCTCCATGTCAGTGGTTCTCAACCTCCCTAATGCTTTGACCCTTTCATACAGTTCCTCATGTTATGATGATCCCAACCATAAAATTATTTCACTGCTACTTCATTCCTGTAATTTCGCCACTGCTGTGAATCATAATGTAAATATCTGATATGCAGGATATCTGATATGTGACCCCTGTGGAAGGGTCACTGGACCCCACAGATTTAGAATTTTTGCTCTATGTAAACATGACCATGATATTAAAATGAGTGCTGAGTGAAGCTGCTGAGCGATGCATAGAACGTAATTCTTTAATCACAGATGTGTGAGAGAGCCCATGTGTTTGTACAAAGGCAATGATCTTGAAAGATAGGAACTAAATGGTGGCTATTATAAGAAAGTGAGAATGGAAGCCATGAGGGAGCCTGTGCATCTTGCAGATATTCCTTTGTAGTTGGGGCTACTTTTCTATGTGTGTTAAGTTGAAGGGGTTCCCTGTGCATTGCTTCAGCCAGTGCACAGTTAAACCTCTGCACAATTAACAACGGGAAAGGACACACTTTGGGTCCATCCCCTGTTCCTGCTAGAAATAACAGGAGTGCGTAATGAGAAATTCTATCTAAGATGTAAGCTTTTTAGCAGTAATGTTAAGCATGAGAAAATTTTACAGTTAAATATGACTCCTATAGTTCAGAACGAAATCGTGGCATCCAGGAAGGAGCCCCCGAGGTGCTGATAGGAAGCGCAGAGCCGAGGATTTGCAGGAAATGCAGAGAGAATTCAGGCGAAAAACTCACACTGCCCGCTTGGATGCAAAACTGGATGGTGCTCTCGAGGGCAATAAAACTGGAACCTTTGGGGTTATCTTACCTCCCAACAATTCATTTGCATGTCCTCTGGACAAACCCAGACAACTTCACGTAACCTCAGCCTGTGTCTCAAGCAACCGAACGCAACAGTGCTTGGGTGGGTCTGTTGGACTGGGCTGCCTACGCTGCTGAAAGTGCCCACACTCGTCTGCCTCGCTCTTTCTAAGTGCTGGATGCTTTTTCTTAGCATAAGACACAAATTTACATATTGGCAGCCATGGCTTTCAAGTTTCCAAGTGGAGTTTGCTCTTAATATTAATCTGCTTTTCACCATCTCCTGTGTCTGTTTTCAATCAGGAGTGAAAATGACCCACAAGCAAGTCTAGCATTGCAATAACGCTCTGTTATAAAAAGTAAAAATAAGTGTTTGGATACTCACCTTGATGGGCACTAAAACATTTATAAGCAATTTTTTTTTTAATTGGGATCAAAAGAAATCTACATACCTACTTTGAGTCGATGCCAGTTTGGGAATAAAAATTGATTGATAGTTAACTGTAGTTCCAGATGCCTGTGAGGACTTGGGAAGTTCCTGGCTGTCTTGGCCTGGGCTTCCTTCTCTATGAAAACCAAGACAGTGTCTGCCCTTTGGTTGTATATGCGTGCACAGGCGTCACTAACACCGGCTACAGAACACAACTACTCTCCTTTTTTACTGTCTGAGGCGCTACCCTGTGGTTTTTCACTTCTAGGTTTCCATCATTTGTCGTTTGTCCTGGGTTTTGTGTTCTTACTCTCCTGTCCTTTTGAAAACCATGAGCTGCTTTTTAATCCTACTAAGAAAGAGTCTTTCACAGAAAACAAAATAACCATGTTTCTCACCCTCCTTTCGTCTTCATGGAGGGAAGCATCTTTTGAGGCTGAGAAATGAAGCCAAGCTCTCTCCCCTCTTTGCTCTACTGCCATTTCAAACTGGAATGTCCTTCCCCTAGTTAACCAGCACATTTTTTAGAAATATAGAAGACACTAAAATCTAAACGTATATGGATATTAAAATTGTACCAGGTCTATACAGTAGCAGTTCAAAGTGCTGTTCACTGGGTTCTCATATCACATACCACAGGTGCCTTGCCTGTGTGCATGTCTGTACACACATGCAGAAGTGCCAGAGGAGGCCAGAAGACAGCACTGGATCCCCTGGTACTGGAGTCACAGATGATTGTGAGCCACCATGTGGGTGCTGGGAATTAAACCAGGGTCCTCTGGAAGAGCAGCCAGTGCTCTTAACATCTAAGACATCTCTCCAGCCTCAACACTTACTTTTTTCAAAACAATCATCTGTTAGCTCAAACCATCCAAGTAATCTCACATTATTGTTCCAGGCAGATATAACCCATTTCCTCAACACAAGTGTCTAGACAGAAACTATTATAGAGACTTGAGCCATGTGGTGCATTTAGAGAGAGAAAGAGGAGAGGCAGCACCTTTGATTTGTCTTATATGTGTGCGATTTTTTAAGTACAATTATGGTTAGTCTATAATCCAACTAAAGGCGCTTTTCTGAAGATTAAGTAATCTTTGCACACATGACCATGAGCCATGTTCTGCCCCCCAAAGCCTGAAAATAGTTTTTTTTCTTTTTTTAATTTTAATTTTTTTTACAATTTATTCATTATATATCCCAATTGAAGCCCGGTTTTTTTTTTAATAGTGCAGAAACCATGAATATAATTAAAACCATCTAACTACATACTTCAAAGGGACTGGTTGAATACGCAGACTATAACCCAATAAAACTGTTTTATAATGCTTCAGAATAAAAGTAAACATTGATTCTAGAAGTTTATATGCAAATTGATTTTTTACACTGGTATAAATACTTGTTTCTACTGATTTACTTTTCTACACGTTAAAGTAGGTGAACCAGGTTTGGTGATGCATACCTTTAGTCCCAGCAATTGGGAGGCAGAAGTAGGTAGATCTCTGAGTTTGAGGCCAGCCTAATCTACAGAGTGAGTTCCAGAACAATCAGGACTAGACAGGGAAACCTTGTCTTGAAAAACTAAAAGAAAAAAAAAGAAAAGAAAAGAAAAAAGAAAGAAGGTGTAGATACAGTAGGATGGAAGAGAATGTATAACTTACTCAAGTAAAGTAACAGAAACTTTTCTGCATTGTTAACAGCTTTCACTTGGACGCATTTTGGTTGACAAACTGAAGTGATTACATAAGAAAAAGAGTTAACTGTGTGAAACGTGGAATTAAGACTTTGAGTCTCAGAGCAGTACAAACACTGAACTGGTCTGCCCCAGAGCGGCAGGAAGAAGATGTATCATGCCCAATGAGAAAGGTTCACAAGCTACAAAATGGTATGCTGCTAACCCTGCACATCGGCAAGCCCAGCGGTGACACAGAAACGAACAATCAGATCATGATGAAGAGCTGTCTGGGAAATCCAGCTTGCTCTTTCACTGCGGTTTGCTCTTGTCAGCTCAATCCATGGACCTCATTCAGCTCCAGCCCTGGAAGAGGAAAACAGCTCCATGTTTCTCAACCAGTGTTAAGAATAATTCTCCAAACTCGAAAGTAATTTAAGTCCACTTACTCCATTTTACTATTCTTTGTGAAACAATTTATATAATGAACGACAAGTCCTTTCTGCTTTATTTTTGCAGAGGGGGAATACTGGGTAGCAGAGTCTGGGCACTTCACTAGCAGCAGCAAGATGTGGAGAACCAGACCAATCCCATGAGAATAAACAACAGCCAAGGTATCGCTCAGCCGATGAGACATGGATCAAGATGTGCAAAGCCTAGTTTTGGAGAAGATAAAATTCAGTAAACGTATTATTTGTTTAAGTCCAGGAAACGACAAAGGAAACTCTCTGGCTCCAGGCAAGGGTTGATCCTAAGCGTCAGCGATTTTGTTTCTCTGAGAAATTAAGAAACTTTTGAGTAATAAAATCTAGCAAAGCAAATGAAAACTTTTTAACAAGTTTTCTTTTTCATACTACATCCATTCCAGCCATGAGTAAAACAGAGAGAGTATGAGCCAAGAGAAAATAAAATTGTTTAAGTATTACTTGATTCTCTGGGTAGAATTGTGTTTAGCTCTCCCAAGGTCAGGACAGTTTGCTTTTTTTTTTTTTACAAAAGGCTTTTTAAAAGGGACCTTCTGTTTTCATGCAACATTATAAATTCTTTTAAAGTCCTTCCCAACAGAGATAAATCATATTGGAAAATGTGAGCAATTACAAAAATAGAGTGGCTTTTCCTTTCTGGCCATCAAACTTAATTTCCTCTTCATATTCATTCACCTGCAGCACAAACTCTCCAGGAATTTTGCCAGGTATTATTCACAAATTACTAACGGGGCAATTACTTTCTATGCTTCATGAGATCACTTCAAAAGAGAAAGAAACAAAGTTAAAGGTGGCAACGGGGATAGCATCGATGCCACCGAAGCCACAGTTCTGTTGGGCTCTGGATGCCAGGCGAATGTGCTTTGTCTCATATGGGTGGGGGAAATTTCCACCCATAACAGCTTTCCCACAGCAGCAGTAAACCAGTTTGGGGGACCTAAAAATGAGGGTCTGTATCTTAGAATGCCAAACCCCAGCAATAAAAACTTACAACTGTAGATGGGACACGCTGGCTTTGGCTCGCTTCCCCGGAGTTCTTCCCAGTTTGTGAGAGCCCTGTTGTTTGCTGGCAGAACTCAAAACAGAATTTTTAAGCTTTACATTAATGTGCTTTTGTCAGTTTGTCACTCCCTCTCTATCCCACATCATTTCATGAAGACTTTGAACAGGATTTGGCTTATACTAAGGATTTGAGAAATACTGAGGTCATCAGTCATTACAGCCGTCATCCAGGGACAGAAACTATAATCAATACTTAAATCGTAGCCTATTTCTTTAGTGATTTTTTTTTTTTTTTAGAAAAAAAAGATCAAGTTTAGGATCAATTGTTTCCAACTGTTCTCCCATAGGATGGGTGCTTACTTTTAAGCCCAAGGGTCCTGTCTCTCAGCCTATTACCATATGTAAAGTGAGTGAGTTCTCAAAGTGTTGTGAGGAGCAAATGAGCAGATGACCCCAGAGGGAAAGAATACTGAGACATGAGAACATGATGCAATTATCTGAAGTCACAGGGGAAATGTGAACACAGGCTGGATATGGAGCATGTTATAGTATTGTTTTTATTAGGTGTCATGGCGGCGTGTGGCTATGGAGAGTGTCTTTAGGAAGATGCAAACGGAAATGTTTAGGAGGGAAGCACTGAGACATCAGTATCCCATCCTCAGGCAAAGCAGCAAAAAAAAAGTCTGGGTCTTGTTTTATTTTGTTGGGTTTTGTTCGAGGGTCTCAATAGCCTAGGCTGGCCTCATATCCCAGCAATACTCCTGCCTTTGACTTTAGAGTGGAAAGTCTGTGTTTTAAGTATGCAGAAAAAGCAAATGTGATGTGTTAACTCTTTAAAGAGTTTATGGCTTGACTGTATTTATCAGCAACTTTTCTATAGGTAGGGAAAAAATTAAGAGTTGGGAATAAAAATATTTGATAAAAGTAAAACCTTTACTAAAAATAATACACATTTATTTAAGTATTTTGCAGTAATAATATACATTTATACATTGGTATTATTTATTTACTCTATGAAAAGATCTACCCAACATGGTCTGTTGAAATTAATAAACACAGTATTTTACTTTCACTTCTAAAATACACTCTCTCACATATACTGAAAATACATTTGTGCCTATCTTAGAGCCAAACACATGCAGATTTAAGGATCATGAGTTAAAATCTCAATAAGCTAAAAGTTTCAGTAACTTTTTTCAGCATTTCTTCTTTGCTTTTCTTCTTTGTCTAAAATAGTCTGTTTTAAGCTCAAAACAGCATCTTGAAATCCAGGATTCAGGTCTAATGCTTTCTTGAAATCTTCCAAAGCTTCATCAAAATACCCTGTAGCAGAATCCCAGAGATGGGGGGGAAAAGTTGAGTATCTAAATAACTGTACAGTGACATTTGAATATACATATTTTCATCTATGAGCTTTCAAAAACACCTCTAAAAGGAAGCTGCTTCTCCCAAGTCATCTAAGATAGTCTAGCACAATAACGTGTGCCCTTGTGAAATAAGTGAATCTAAATCAATGATGGAGAACAGAGTGCATTAACTCTCAGCTAACATACGTGAGGCCCTGCGTTCAATCTCCAACAATAGAAAGAGGAAAAACAGGTTAAATTAGTGATTTTTTTAAGTAGATTTAATAGGCAGGCAACATTCAAATCATCATAAAAGTTCAACAAAATTCTATGAGTCCTTTTACATAGCTGTAGTAAAACTGAGAAACAGATTTTTCTTTTTCATTTTAAGAGAGAAACAGTATCCACAGACCCTTCAGTCCCAGCGTCTAAAAACTTCACTTGCATGTCTCCTGCCTTTTCAACTAGAAGGCGTCACAGGCGCCCATCAGCATTACCCTCATTTTGGGGCTGGGACTGCGTAGGCACACAGTAATGGGGTCATCCTTGCTCCTGTGGCCAAGTCCCAATCCCACTGCAGCATTCCACGGTTTTCTGTAATGCCTAGCAAATGCCTAAAAAGCACTGAGGAACACGTCCCTTGTTCCTTAGCTCTAAACCTAAATTTCATGTAACTGTCAAGCTTGATTCCTTCACAACAGCTCCGAAGTAACCAAATACAGTCCACAAGGAAAGCAAAAAATTAAGAGTTAAAAAAAAAGAAAAGAAAAGAAACACCTTACCCAACCTATAGCGTATCAAGCCTCTGTTGTAATACGGAACTTCAAAGTTGGGCAGGATTTCTATGGCAGATGTGTAGTCGTCCATGGCTTCATAAAAATCAACGCTGAAGTACTTGGTTTGCCCCCTGTTGTTATATGCGGTGGCCAAATCCTCAGGGCTGCATTTGCTTTAAACAAAAAGTTCCCATTAAAAGCACATTGTTAAACTCCCCCCCACTTCCACTTCCATGCTCTTTGGGGCACCATCAAACACCACAGCTACAACACACTGTGTGGAAGCTGAAACGCCAAGCTGAAGAAACACAGCACGTGAAAACTGAAATCAAGTTCTGTTTACGGACATCGGTGACTTTCATGGGACTCCAGAGCAATGGAATCTAAAGTCTTCAAAGCCCCTGCTCACTGCCAACATGTTTTGCTGAATTCTGAAATGATTGCGGGATGTTTTCAGAGCCCACCCTGGAGGGAAGAAATGCATGCTGAGCAAGGAAAGCCGGCCCAGGTACCCGTGTGCTGCTGGAGTGTCACACTGCGTCACACTTGCTTATTAATCTGCTCTAAAATGTAGGTGGTCTTCAAACCACGAGATCTGAAATCATTTCCCACTGGTGGGGGAACAGGAGTTAAGCAGTGGTAAACCACAGGTGTAATATTCCACAGTTCTGCCCTACCTGTGAGCGGCCAGACACCCAGCAGCTGGGAGCTACCACCAGGTCAAAGCCTCCTCCCGCTCACTCACTGCCTGCCACAAATTATCTCCACTGCTCGGCGCCAGAGGGAGAGGGGTTATTACTGTCTTACTTCTTCCTTCCCATCTCTTTTCCCCCAAAGTGATGGTCAAGTTTGAATCAAACAGAGGAACTACAGTCATCCTGTCTTTTGTTATACCCCACTACAGAAAGCATAGTCCTCAGAAAATATTGGTAACAGCAATCACTTATCTTTTCAAAAAAATGTATTATTGTATGTATGTATGGGCACACATGCCACAACAGGTATATGGAGTTTGGTTAAAACTCCGTAACCTCATTTCTCTCTTTTCACCTTTAATTGGGCTCCAGGAATCGAACTCAGTTGCCAGGTTGGCACAGCAAGTACCTACAGCTTGAGGAGCCACATCGCTAACTCATCAGCTGTTACTCTTGCCATATGACTCCTGGAGAACTCAGACAAGGTCCGTGACCACTGCAGCATGTGGAGGGTCCTTGCACTTTTTTGTGGGGGAGGGGAGTCGGAAGGGTTTATTTGATTGTTCTGGTGTTCAGAGGCAGGATCTCATTACAGAGGATTGGCTGGCCTGGAACTCACCGTTGAACAGGCTGGCCTCTGCCTCCTGGGTGCTGGGATCAAAGTCCCCAACACAACCACATGCTCCTGCAGTTTAATTTTGTAACATTAGGGAGAAACTATCATAACTACACGTTTTCTGCTTTGTCAGCTCCGACTGAGAAAGACAGACACAAGGACACCTGAAAGCCACTACCACCACTGTTAAAGCTCAAGGACAGGAGGGTGAATGTCTTCTGTCTGTTAGGACACTGGCTGAACTGCTGCCCTGAGACTTAAGAAAATGCCACCTCAGGACTTCAGTAAAAATTTCATTATTCATTTGAGGTTTCAAAGCTTTGTTACAAATTCTTATCCTCAGATAACCATAGAATGTCAGATTTCATTAAGACAAATTCTAAAATACCACTTTTCATAAAAGCAGATATTTTGTTTGCAATCTTAAAGACACTGGCAAGGGCTGGAGAGATGGCTCAACAGTTAAGAGCAATTGTTGCTCTTCCAAAGGACCCAGGTTCAATTCCTAGCACCACATGGTAGTTCACAACCGTCTTTAACTCCAGTTAAAGAGAATCTAATGTCCTCCCCTGGCCTCTGTGGGACTGCATGCATCTGGTACGCAGACATACATCTAGGCAAAACACCCTAATTTTTATTTTTAAAAAAATTTTTTTAAATCTTTTATTTTTTTTATTAATTACACTTTATTCATTTTGTATCCCCCCATGAGCCCCTCCCTCCTCCCCTGCCGGTCCCACCCTCCCTCCCCTTTCTGCATGCATGCCACTCCCCAAGTCCACTGATAGGGGAGGTCCTCCTCTCCTTCTTTCTGATCTTAGTCTATCAGTTCTCATCAAAAGTGGCTGCATTGTCCTCTACCGTGGCCTGGTAAGGCTGCTCCCCCCTCAGGGGGAAGTGATCAACGAGCAGGCCAATCAGATTATGTCAGAGGCAGTCCCTCTTCCCATTACTATGGAACCCACTTGGACACTGAACTGCCATGGGCTACACCTGTGCAGGGGTTCCAGGTCATCTCCACAAATAGTCCTTGGTTGGAGTATGAGTCTCTGGGAAGTTCCCTGTGTTCAAATTATCTTGTTCTGTTGCTCTGCTTGTGGAGTTCCCGTTCCCTCCAGCTCTTACTATTTCCCACTTCTTACATAAAATTCCATTCACTCTGCCCATCAGTTGGCCATCAGGCTCAGCATCTGCTTTGACAGTCTATACTGCAGAAGCTTTCAGAGGCCCTCTGTGGCAGGTTTCAAGGTTGTTTCCTGTTTTCTTCTGGCTTTCAGAGGCCCTCTGTAGCGGGTTCCGAGGTTGTTTCCTATTTTCGTTTTCTTCTGATGTACATCCTCTTTGCCTTTCAGGATGGGGATTGAACATTTTAGTTAGGGTCCTCTCTTTTGCTTAGTTTGTTTAGATGTACAGCTTTTAGTGGGTTTATTCTATATTGTATGTTTATATGAGTGAGTATATACCGTGAGTGTCTTTTTGCTTCTGGGTCAACTCACTCAGGATGATCCTTTCCAGGTCCCACCATTTACCTGCAAATTTCATGATTTCCTTATTTTTCATTGCTGAGTAATACTCCATTGTATAGATGTACCACAGTTTCTGCATCCATTCTTCAGTTGAGGGGCATCTGGGTTGTTTCCAGCTTCTGGCTATTACAAATAAAGCTGCTACAAACATGGTTGAGCAAATGTCCTTTTTGTGTACTTGAGCCTCTTTTGGGTATATGCCTAGGAGTGGTATGGCTGGAGAGGTTGTGGAGAAAGGGGAACCCTTCTCCACTGCTGGTGGGAATGTAAACTGGTACAACCACTCTAAAAAAATTTTTAAACAGAGAAAGATGGGCTCATATTTAACATTTACTTTCATTGTTAAAGTTTTGATATTTGTACGTTTTTAATTTCTTTTTGAATTTTTATTTATTGTGTTGTGCAAGGTGGAAGGACACACGCCACGACATGCCTGAAGGGGTCAGAGGACAGCTTGCAGAGTGGGTCTCTCCTTCCAGTTTTACATGCATTCAAGGGATTGAACTGAGGTCATACAGGCTTGTGTAACAAGGACCTTTACCCACTTAGCCCCGTGACAGTATTTTTCTGTACTGCATTTAACCAAGATATCTAAATCTAAATACAATTCTTAGCATTTGCTAAATCTGGACAAGATAAATACTTGAAAAATTAGATTATGGGAAAAGCTATACCTTTGATATTTAAAAAAAAAAAAAAAAAAAAGCAAACCAGAGAGAAAAGCAATCAAAGCTTGCAAGGACTACTTTAAAATTATTCAGTGACCCAATGTTTAAAAAATAAAATTTAAACTTCCAAAAGATACATTTAAGGGGAAAAGTGGAACTGATAGACTTCAAGTTTTGAACTCTGAAGGCTCATTTTACAGATGAGGAACTAGCCAGAGAAAGGTGCCAGGGATACAGTAATGCTGAGACTAGAGCATGGGAGTGCTGAACTTTCAGCTAAGCCCGGCAGGTCTTCCAACCTATAAAGGGCAGAGATTAACTTGCCGTGGTGAACACAGGTTCTTGAGCTGAGACGTGCAAAAGAGAAAGAATAATAAGCCCCTGTAGCATCTACATACGTGTTGCTGATTGTTTCTGAAACTTCCTAAATAAGGCCATTAGAGCCTTAAACAAGAACAGAAATGAAGTCTCCTGTGTTTGCCAGCCTTTTTCTCAAGAGTGGTGGTGGACACGAGAAGATGGCAACATCATTCTAGCAACTCTGCAGAAATTTCTGTTAACAAAGCATCAGCAGAGTGAGCAGCCACAAAGGGGATGCCTACATCAACACCCCTCTCCCACCCTCAAGACTCAGGGGATGGGGAAGAGAGTGCAGGAAAACTGGGAGGTCTGGGGTAGAGATACAAACAGTGAAATGGTGTCTTCTGGGCACTGCAGAATATTGCACTCATGAGCTCCCAGCTTCAGTTGCCTGCAAAAGATCCTGCTCAGCACCCTAGCAAGGAGGGTGAGGGGCTCACAACCCCTATCCCAGAGGAATTAGAACAGGTAAGAGCACCTGAGAGAGGGAGGCTCACTTGTCTTTTAAGGGTATGCCCCTAGTAGGTTGGCCAAACTCCTGGATAGTCCCACATCTGTGAATAAATGAGCAGCACAAAAATGGGACTTGGTGATTTAAAAGAAAAAAAAAAAAGGGAAAAGGGAAGTGGGGGTAGAGCTGAGGGGAGGGGAGGGGAAGAGAGAAAAAGAGGGAAAGACAGAAGAAAGAAAAAGAAAGGAAGGAAGGAAGGAGAAAGAAAACAAAAGAAAGAAAAAAAAAGGTAATGTTTCAGTTGACACACTGTCAACTGAATTCCCTGATTTGTGTTCACTCCACACATTACACAGTAAAGGCAAAGCTTGAAGTACCTAATGCTACACATCCAGGCATCAACATAGAAGATAAGGAGCCTGAAACATCACAAAGAATAAAAGACTTCAGGTGCTAATGGTGGAAGTGTGAACCTGCAGACAGAAAATTTCTCAGTTCTCGAATCTGAGTTGGATCAAGTCTCCAAGTTTAAGGATCAAGTCACAACCAATACTGAGACACTGGGAGTTAAGACTCCCTTTGGGATCAGGAGAGGAGCCATGACTAGGTAATAAAGATGGTGAACTTCCAAGCTGGCCAGCTTCTTCCTTTCCCTGCTGACCTGAAACAAAAACCTGGCAGCCTAAAAAATGGGGCCTGGCAGGACTTTTCTCCCACCAGTAGCCAACCCCCTCCCCCGCTGTGTTTAACACAAGTTCAAAGCTAGATCAGGACGTGTTTAGGCCAAAACTAAGAACCTGTATGGGCCACCCTGTGTTCAAACTGGTCAACCCTCATGCCCTTATACCCCCAGGAGACTGGATTTAGGGGCTTCTGGAAACCAGCTCTGCTTTGTAGACAGTCTTTTCTGTGTGCCCACCGAATGTTTCCTCATAACCCTAGTAAACCTTTCTTCATTAGCACGTTCCCTGCTGCTACCTGCCTGGCTGGAGATTTCTGCCTTTTAATTTCTGCCTTTTAATTCTTTTAACTGGTGGAGACTATGAACCCAATCAAGACCCTTAGGTGTCAAAATTTTAGTTGACACACTATCCCAGATATTTGGCTTAATTCAGCAGTCCCAAAATATACTCCTTAACTCAACTTACAACCCCGTTTTCTCAAGGCTTGAAGCGGAGTGGGAATAAAGAGGGGTCAGAATCTTGATAAACTGCTCAAACCCAAACATCCAAATAACCAATATTTTTTTGGCTAATAAAATTTCTGTCACTGGCTGGATAGAAATTTGATAGAAAGTGATATTACAGAGATGTCTTACAAGAATCCTTAACTTTGGGGCGTGTGCTGTCAAGTTTGGTAAACACTAAGGAGATGGCTGGGTGCAGTGGCGATACTTAAGTGAGTGCTGAACAGAACCTTCGCGTCCGTGAACGCAAAGCCCTGAGGATGGCCGGGCATGCCGGCCACCTTCCGTGTCCCCGAAAGAGGCTTCCGGCCGCCTGTGCTTTTGGGGACAACAAGGTGTCTCCCTCCCCTTTGGAGCTGGTCGGGTCAGCAGCGTCGCAAAGCACTCCCGCGCCGGGACCACCCCACGCACTCCCGGCTGCGCCGCACCACCCCCGTCTCGCGATAGTTACCTCCGGTGACTCGCGTACTGGCCAATGAACGCAGAGTACAGCTCCTGGGCTTCGGATAACTGCCCCTCGTCGAAGCGAGCCTGGGCCAGCTCCAGGGCGGCCCGGCCCTCTCCGCCCGGCGGCCCGGCCATGACCGTCTAGCTCGGGTGGAAGCGGAACCACAGGCACCCGCTCACCGGACTGTATTGGCTAACCGAAGCGCGCCGCTACACAATGAGGATGTTTGTCCTGTGTGAGGACCCATAATATCGCGAGATAACCAGTTGTGCCTGGTGAAGCTTGCGGGAAGCTAAGAGAATTTAAATCGTGATGTGTATACATACATAATTAGATAAATAATAGATTAGACAGGCAGACAGATTGATAGATGATGGTGATAGATAGGTAGATAGATGATAAATAGATGATAGGGAGGTAGATAGGATAAATGCATCTTAGATACATAGATGATATAGATGACGGAGATAAATAATAGATATAAATGATAGAGATATGGCAATATAGATATATGCACACATATTTATTTGAGGAGTCTGCCTGATGCGGGGGAGTGGGACACCCTGAAGTCAGTTTCTTGTTTTGGAGAGTCAGTTTTAAAGGAAGCACGTAAGATATACTGATTCTGGGTAAATTAAAACGCTAAATATTTAAAACATTAAGTTCCAAAAATAAAAAGCAGAATGTAATTAAGTAGAGCAATTTCCAATTTATAAAAAACGAGTGCTGTAGTTTGCATGTGTCCCCCTCCCCAAGCTCATTAGTGTGTAATCGGAATGCAACAATGTGCTGACTGCGGCTTAATACAGGCAGGCCCCATCGTCATGAATGGACTAGTGCCGGTCACTTAAAAGGCAGAGAGAGTACTGCAAACCCTGTTCTTTGTATGCCTTTTGCTATGCTACGGTGAGGAAAGACCTGGGCATATGTGGACTTCCCAGCCCCCCAAACTGTGAATGAATTTATTTATAAGTGACTCAGACTATCATTGTTACAATGACACAAAATAAGTATTATAAGGCATTTATTTGGTAGGATTGGCTATAAAAATAAAGGTCAGAGAAAAAAGATTAACTTGGAAAGTAATTGTCATCTTCAACATGGAGCTCCTTGCTAAAAGTATATATTAAGTCTACGTCATGGCACACACGATTTTTAAAACTGGGGTTAATATCGTGAGCAAAGCTTGTGTCATTCGTACTTTGTAGCCAAGCAGGAAAAATCTGTTAAAAGTCAAATAATGATTAGTATCATGGAGAAGAACAGTTTATTCTGTAAAGGATGGATAAAGAAGTAAATAGAAACAGAACCTACCAATACTGAACCATGACGAACTAGAAAATCCTAGCAGACCTCTAACTAGTAAAGACATGTACATGAGTGCTCTATTTGTATGTATGCCTGCATGACAGAAGAGAGCATCAGATCCCATTATAGATGGTGGTTGTGAGCCACCATGTGGGTGCCGGGACTTGAACTCAGGACCTCTGGAAGAGTGGCTCTTAACCACTGAGCCATCTCTCCAGCCTCAACACTTATTTTCTTAATGACAAAGAAAAACCCTACATCTGATGGCTACACCAGTGATTACAAACATTTAAGGGAGAATCAACACCAGTCCTTAAACTTTCTGAAAGTTAATCAGCAAAGAACACATCTTACATTGTTCTGTAAAGCCAATAGTGCTTAGATAGCAACACTTGACAATGTCCATTATGACCGGCATTAATGTGAAATTTGACATTTTGGCTTGAGCCTAGCCTTTAATGGCTCAACCATCTCTCCAGCCTGCATTAATAGAACACATAACAAAAGACTACCATATCAAATGCAGCAGCATATTAAAAGAATTATATGCTATAACCAAATGGGAATTGCTTCTGAAATACAAGAATAACTCAGTGTAAATTACCACATTAGCAGAATGAGAAGGGGGGAAACTGTGTGGTCTTCTCAATTCACATAGAAAAGCACTTGAAAAAATTAAAATCTTTGTGTTAGTGAGACCATACATGCTTTCTTGCCCTTACCATTTACATGGTCCATCTCACTCTTTTAACTTCTGCTTTTTTTATGCTTGTATGAATGCAAGTACATGTGTGTGTGCACATGTATGTGCGTGTGTGCGCGCCTGTGTGGATGTGTGTGCGTGTGTGTGTGTTTCACCCACTCTACACCTTATTATGACAGGGTCTCATGGTGAACCCCAGTGCTTGCTAGTCCAGCTAACCAGCTTGCCCAGAAGATTCCATCTGAGATCCCATCTGGACCTCTCAATGCTAGGGTTACAGGCAGGTTACTAATGTCTGTCTTTATGTGGGTGCTGAGAACCCAAATCCCAGGCCTCATGCTGGCATGACAAGTACCTCACCTGCTCGGCTATCTCCCCACGTCCAAATTTCTCTAAATTTTACTAACCAGGAATTTAATGAGTACCATATAAGAAGATATTTAAATAAGCCTTAGTCTTGTTGTGTTTTTAGTTAGAGAAATATCTTAAGAGCAAACAGTACTTGTTATGAAACACTTATTTGTAATGTACACATTTATTCAGTTTCACCTGTCTTCTCAAACTCAACTAAAATATAAATGAACTATTTTTAAAGGTTAAAACTATTTTTACTTTCTCATCTTTATTCTTACATATTTCTGAAAGTTGATACTATGAGAACATTACTTTTATAGTTAAAACACTTTCTAAAAAACATTGAGAAAATAGTTATAGACATAGACAGTAGAGGGCAACATAATATTGCTGTTTTCATTTGGGATATCCAAAATAAAGAGTTTGGAGCTATGTCAACAAAGTTAATACTCTGTTACTTTGTAACAACTTTTCCTTGTTTCTGAATGTGAACTTTACATGTGATCTCTGAGGGAGCAATTCTTATGATTCCACTTCCAGTCACTGGTTATTTGCCTAATAAGACCATTAGGTTTTTCTCCCATGTGTTAACAAATGTGACATATATTTTTTGTCTGTGAGTCTGTGTGTCTGTGTGTGTCCCCACCAAAATGTGTAAGCAAAGACAATGCAAATAACATTTTTCTATACACTATAAAAAAAGGAAATACAAGATAAGCATGTCTTTTTTTCTTTAAGAATGTAATTGTTTTATTATTTATTCAAATGATGTCTCATAAAAATGTAGGCGCTTTGGAAATGGAAATACAGAAAGGTGATTTTGAAGTGCATTTTAAATGAACTTTGTACCATGGATGACAGCAGGTCAGCAGTGCTTGTTCAGGATACTGCTCACATGCAGGGTGTTACCTGCTGGTCCCACAGCTCAGCACCTAGGCTACCAGAGTACTTTGAGCAAAGCCTAACTGAGGGCAAGGTTGATGATAAGTAATAACAGCATTACTCAAAATCAGTTAACTCATGTTTATTATAAGAAAAATGGGTAACAAATATGTCCTTTTGAATGAGGATATATTTTTTAAAACCTTGCATAATAAAATATCTTAAAATGCCATCTCCTCATTTACGAAAATAAAATATAGAAGCGTTTCAGCCTTAAATAAAAATAGAGCTCACTTCATACAACAGTTGCCTAACCTCGGTGCACTACAGGTTATATCAACTCTCTGCTTCAAGTCCGTCCCCCCCCTTGCCTTCTCCATCCCTACCCACCTCTCGAGGGTCTCTAATGAACTAGTAACACTGACAAGATGAGAAAAATATTTCTGGTTGAAAATCTTACTGTGGTAACTTGACACAAACTATAAGCTATATAAATGAGAAATGGACAGACAGGAACTACAAAAAAAAATAAATTTCACATCTGTAAGTCTTATGTGACAATTAGTCAGATTATCTCATAGTTTCACTGTAATGTACAAGTCTTTTTTTTTTTATTTTTATTTTTTCAGTACTGACAATGGACCCAGAACCTTGTACATGCTTGGAAAGCACTCTACCACTGAGCTACATTCTAGCCCTCTCTTTATCTTTTAATATATATTTTATACAAAAAATACAACTACAAGATTATAGTTGATTTTCATATGAAACCTAAGGAAATCAAGCATTATTACATAGACAGGTACAGATAAGTACATGTGCTTCATATAATTTACAATTAAGACAGTTCTTTCCTTTTTTTATTCTACTGAACTGTGGCATAAAGGACAGAAGTTGTAATTACTGATCTCCTGAGCCAGAACATAGTGTTTGCAGACTTTGCACACCCAGAATTGATACTCGATGATTGGGCTTCCAGTGGCAATGCATGTTGGCAGCTTTCCTTCTCCACTGTAAAAATAAGAAAGAAAACAATTAGACTTTGTGTGATTAGACTAATAGGATAATAAAATCAATTTAATATTATCATAAACTCCTTTGAAACTTAGTGTTTTACTATATTCAAGCTTCTAATCAGGTAAATGGTATCTAATTATACCACATACCCTTCAAGAAGGCTGTTCAACTCAGACTTCCTGTTGTCCTTTGGTGTGTGTTTGGTGAAGATTTCCAGAGCCAGGTCTTCATACTGCTGCTTCTGTTCTACAGTGAGTGTCTCCAAAGATTCCAGTTTAATGAAAGCTTTTGAACAGGTACCAAAAGCTCTACTTGCACAAGCACAGAGGGCCAACAAAGAGTAGATCTCAACTGAGGGAATGATGTCTTCATAGTCTCTCAGATGAAGAGCTAGAAACGATGGGGCAATTAGCATCAGCATAAAGAAGTACCACATGAACTGTGGAACAGGATCCGTGAACACTGTTCTGTCTTAGCCTAGAGAGCTTAATAAATGTAACGCAATGCTGAGGAGCAGGAGCACCAGCTGGAGAAAGCAGAGGACATAACCTCAGGATTTGAGAAAGAAACCACCACGAAAATGACTCACACAGCCAGATGTGGCCTTTGTTCTATTTGATCCAGTATTTGATTTCTGCAGCATTCCAGACAAGGTGAATTAATACTATGTTAGCTGTAATTCCCAAGATAATGTATTTCTGCTCACTAAGAAGAAACAATGCCGTGTGCAGCTCTCTGTGTTCCCTGAGATAGCAGGAGTCTGAGCACAAGTATGCTTCCCACTGTCAGCCCAGATCGTTTATTTTGACAGCTGCTGTGTCTTATCGGTAATCTTTCTGCACTACAGATAGAATCCTTTTTTTAATGCACTGCAGAATTAGTGTCAGATTTGTCATCAGTTTCTATGCCCTCCCTCTCTAGACCCTGAAATTAAAAAAAAAAAATCCTTCTGATGGTATAGATTAACAAAACAAATGTAACAATACATCCGTTAGAGTTCCACCAGTTGGTTCTGAGGTCAAGTGTTGACAAGTTGAGTGGAACAATTTTATTTTAAAACAGATAATCCATTTGGTTATAATAAACAAGAACCTCCAATTCTACCTTTGGAGGACAGCAGTTTCATAGGCAACAGTTACAAGGTACATACTATTTCTTATACTGAAGGGCAAAAAGATGAAGTATATGGGTCTCTAGGTGAAGAACCTTAGAAGTGTGTTTTCTTTTAGTCTAAGTCTAAAAGTGGCACATAAATGTAAAATATTTAAGCTGCATAACATATGTCACATTAATTAAAATTAAATGATTTGTTATAAACTAAGTTAAAAAATAAAATTATTTCCTCTACACAACTGGCAGCCAATTAGAAAACCTTTTTACAGTCAATAAAATATGACAATAAAAATGAGAATAAACCCCAAAAGAAACATTTGCAACATACTAGAAGTAAACGTAAGCTCTTCAGAAGAAAAAAAAAAAAAAAAAGCAGACACAGCAATGATTTTTTAAACTTGATGTTTCTGGGTGAGAAAACTCATTATTAACATATTAGTGATCCCATATTGGTAAGTTAATGTAGTTCTGATCAAAAATCTAATGATACTTCATTGAAATACCCTCCTCATCAAAAAGATTATGTGTTTAACTGGATGGATAAATACAAAAGGATAGGATACTTAACAATCTTTTTAGAAAAAGGACACTAGAAAGCTTAAATATTAAATAAAGTATAAGCAGCTGGAGGCTAGAGACATTACTCAGTGGTTAAACACTTAAGCTTTTTCAGAGGCCCTGAGTTTGGTTTCTAGCTTTAAATTCTCAGAACCACCTGTAGCTGCAGCTCCAGGGGACCTGTGGCACCATTCTGACCTCTGCTGGCACCTGCACACAAGTGGCATACAGTCACACAGACACTAATAATAATAAACATACTTAAGAAGAGGACAGTATTGCACAGAAATACAGGAATGGAAAATAACAGTCTAGGGAGGAATTAAGAATATGTCTGCCTAAAGCATGGTGGTGGTCATGCCTCTAATTACAGAACTTGGCAGGCAGAAACAGGAGGACTGCAAGTTCAAGGCCAGCCTAGGATACATAGTGAAACCCTGTCATCACACACACATACACACACACACACACACACACACACACACACACACACACACACACACAAACACACGACACTAGAACTTCCGACCTGTGAGGGAAAAATACTGTTTAATTTTTATTTTCAGTGTGTCCACAGGGGGTGTGGGGGCAAGTTAGGGGTGCATGCCTGAGGAAGCCAGAAGAAGGTGTTGGATATCCTAGAGCTAGAGTTAGATGCATTTGTGATCTACCCAACATGTGCTAGGATCACAACTCTGGTCCTCATGACAGAGCAGCAAGTGTTCTTAACTGCTGAGCATCTCTCCAGCCCCAAAGATACATTTTAAATAAATGGTTTTAAGACAAGCATTGCTCTACTCTGTAAAAAGACAAAAAAATAAAAAAAGGCTGACAAGACTGTGGTACCATCAACTCCTCCGCACAGCCGCTGCTTAGGGAGGCCTCAGAATGTAGGCCCCAGAAGTGAAAGCCTCCTACAGACCATCTCTAAGAGGCAGGTAACCTCATTTCCGCTTACATAAAACAAAACTGGAGCTTGAAAAGGCTGAGTCGTGGGGTAAATGGTGACAGGTACTTGCACTGTAGTTGTGTTTCAGTCATATGCTTTGGTTTGCAGCATAAGTCTCAAAGTATACTCATTAGAGTTAATAAATAGGGAGAGAGAAAAAAGTGTAAGCCATCAGGTACTGTTAATCCAGAAGAAATCTACATTTATATTGTATGTAAATAATCTATGAGTGACAGTACATAAAAAAACTATAGACGGTGATGTAGCTGTAAAATGTGTCATAGATCTATGTTTAACAATGACATATTGTTAAATGAAAAGACAATCCTAACACACTCCTGAAGAGGAAAAAGCTCTGAATTAGAAAAAAAAAAAAAAATGTCTCCTAGAAGGTTCACCCAAATGGCACTTGCATTAAGCGTGTTAACCTGAGTTGGATCCCCACTATCTACATGGTGGAAGGGAAGAACAAACTCTCAGAGTTGTCCTCTGACCCCAACACATGGGCCGTGGTCACACAGAGAGAGAGAAAGAGAGAGAGAAAAAAAATAAAACTAAACCAATAAATGTGATTTTCCTAAGTAAAAAGTTTTGTACTCAAATGTTCACAATGGTTATCTCTGAGTTACAAAATTATTTTATTCCACTATTTTGTCTTATTGTACTTCTCTATTTTGGTTGAAATTACTAAATAAGAATCGCTTTATAAAAAAAGATAAATCCTATAGAAATGTGTATGACATGAAAGTATCTTTAAGCACTGTTAAGGCACACAAGCAGGCCTGTTCAAGTTTCCAGCACACTGTGAGAAGTGTTAAGAATTCCTGCAGACACAGGCATAGTCATCTCTACCTCCAAAAGACTATGGGCTTTGAACAGAAGACACGTGAAACAACAAATACGATTTCATTATCTAAAGCATCGGTATTCCTGAGAAATGGGGAAAACCTTCAAAAAGAAAAATGCAAAATAAACTATATTCATAATCTTGACACATGTAGATAAAAGCAAAGGGGGAAGTATTAAAATTACTATAAAGACAAATGAAGAAGCTAGTTCTTCCCGTTCACTAGAACATCTTCAGATGACCTCCACACATTACAGGATGTGCTCACCTGTCTTCAACGCAGTGTCAACATATCCCTCATAGAGCTGCCGCTGGGCGAGTATGAAGAAATGGTAGGCCTCTGCTCCTCTCCAAGCATTATCAGTGAACCGACTAGATGTAGAGAGAACTTCCTCTTCCAGCAAGCCAGCCAAAGCGGACGTGGCCTGGGAGAAAAGCCAGTGTACTCTGTCAGTCCACGACACACACAGCCTCTCCCCACATGGCATAACAGTACTAATACTATGGAGATTAGGTCTGGAACTGTGAGACATGGACACACCTTCATGAGAGTTCACCATCTATCCTGTCATCACAGCTGTAAGACTTCCATTACAACTCAGTTTTCTAAACTGGTAAGATCAAAGTTTAAAATAGAACTGATGAAACTTTAAGTCAACATGAAATTTACTTAATGTAGTAAGATTCATTTATAGTATAATAGATTTATATTCTAAGAAATTTTTTTAATTCTCTGATTAAAAACAGAAAACTCACTAGGCAAGCAAACACTTTAACAAAAGGTAACTAAAGCCTCTAACAAACTAGTCTTAAAAACAGTTCTCTGTATTTCTAAACAAAATTATCTAAACCTGCCCACTTATTCTAAATGAAGCATTACTATTTGTTAAGCCCCTTAAAAGAAATAAACACAGGCCTACAAATGAAGAGCTTGTCAGGAGGAGAAGCTCAGGAGGACCTGGCGCTGTGTGCCCATGGGTGACCTGAACGTGCACCCACCTCTGAACTCTTCCCTTTCACTTTCCCCCTCTGTGCATTCTTCATCTGCTCGTGATACTGCTCAATGAGCAAGGCTGACAGGACGTAGAGCTTCTTCACGCGCAGCGGCTTCGTTCTCTTCTTCGCCTCCTCGTCTGCAATCTTGAACACAGCAAACAATTGGGAAGATATGTCTTGATGTATATTTGTACAAATAAAATCATTTCCCAAAATTAGCTGGACTGTGATTCTTTAAAAAAGGAGGGAGAGCAGTAGGATGGAATGTAAATGTGATTATGTTTCAGATTTTAAGAGCCATTGTCTTTCCTTCAGTATGTAGTTACCTGAACAAACAGAAACTAGCAATCTAAAACAATTTAAAAATAACATCTATTTAAATACAACTAAATCAGAGTGGAAAAAGTAGTGTGTCCTTCAGAAGTTTATTTAAGTGATTTTGAGGATTTTTTTTATGTCAAGCAAGAAAAGAGGACAATAGATTATGGATATTTAAAACTATGTTGTCCTAAAACGTGTGCATTACAAAGACTTATAACTCTTTATCAATAGGGTTTAATTCCAATTTAAAAAAAAATTGTTCTTGGCAGTCCCAGGAAATTCTTAAATTCTTGGTTAGCTTCTGTACCAAACAACTAGAAACTGGCAACTTACTGCCATCCATAATCACCCTTGTTAGCAGAAGGCAGCAATACATAGAACCACATGTGGTAAGAACGGTTTTGCTGTGACAGACACATGCTCACAAAAAAAAAAAATAAAAAATAAAAATAAATAAAAATAAAAAAACACAGAATCCTTTTTAAAAGCTATAAAAGAAGACATAAAGCTAGCCGAGTGATGGTGGTAATGCCATCACTTGGGATGCCTATAATGCCAGCACATGGGAGGCAGAGACAGGCACAGCTTTGTGAGTTCAAGGCTAGCCTGGTCTACAGAGCAAGTTCCAGGACAGCCACAGCAGTTACACAGAAAATCCTGTATCAAAAAGCCAAAAAGAAAAAAAAAGAGAGAGAAAGAAAGAAAAAAAGAGAAAGAAAGAAAGAAAGAAAGAAAGAAAGAAAGAAAGAAAGAAAGAAAGAAA
>NW_026585644.1:28086721-28154702 GCF_907164565.1 Psammomys obesus
AAAGAAAGAAAGAAAGAAAGAAAGAAAGAAAGAAAGAAAGAAAGAAATGAAAGGAAGAAGACATAAAGCTAAGTTTCTAGTTCTAATTCTGTCATGGATTTCTCTGCCTTGGTGGTAATTAAGTGCATAAAAATATACTCAAATGGCTATTCTGGATAGAAGTGCATTGAGATGTGTAGACTTTGGGTCTGGTTAATTTTGGTATGTGATGTTTATTTTATTAGCAAAATTTTTTTTAATAATAAAGTTTAAAGTTAAAAAAAACTAACTAGAGCAAAGCAAATCTTGAGCAGGATCATGTATTACCTTATACATCAATTTAGCTGCATCAAAAAAGTAGCTTGCTTTCCTATAGAGTTCAATGGCATCGAGAGTCTTGTTCTTCTCTAGTAAATGTGACGCGTACCTAGCTAAGAGAGATCCAATTTCCTTCATGCTATGACTTTTAGCCAGTTCAACAGCTTTGTTCCACTAGGGAAAAAAAAAATAAGCTATTCAGTCACCCAAATATTTAAATAACTTAGATTCTCCAATCCCCACAATAAGGCCTTAAAAGTATAATAAATGGAAACACTACTTCAAAATGGAGTAAAACCACCGTACATTCTAAAAATCACTTGAAATCAGAGCAATGTTTCTACAAGCAAACATTTCAAAATGATTGAGTCATCTAAGATGGATTTCTTAGAGAAGTACATTTGAAAATGCAAGTCTCAAAATTTATAATCACATTAATCTTACAGTTCTCTTTTTGCACATATTATAAGCTACAAAAGAATCCTTTTTTTCATTTTTATCATAAAATAAAACATACAGTTTCACTTAAGAAAATATCCTGTCAGATATAACATTTACAAATTATGTTTATAAGGCAGATTTTTTAAAACACTTCAAAAAATGCTTAGGAGAATATACTGATAGCTAACAGATTCTGTAAAAATTCTGCCCTTTAATTTTAGTGAAATTTCCATTTTTCTAAATATCAAATACATGTTTTCTATAAAAGAGAAAGGAAATAGATTTGCCAAAATAAATATTGATCAAGTAACTCAATTCTTTCCTCAGGCAATGAATGACAACTAACCTGGTCCTTTTGGGGAAATAAAACCCAACCCTAACAAAATGCAGAAAATTATGAAATTACTTCCAGACAAAATTGTGAATGCATAGATCTGTTCTGTGTCCCCTGGTTGGCTAAGTTGTGAGCAGGTCACCCTGTGTGGTAGCACAAAAGGTTAAGTGCAAATGCTACACTTTCTCAGTCCTCTGCTTGGAATAGCCATGAGCTAGGCTCCTTTTACCTCCAAGCCTCACACTGGAGACCACTCCAGTGCCCTTCATTTTGCTTTCTCTTAGAAATCCCTCTAATGCCTACGAATTTCAGTTACCTGCTCTTTCATCACCTCCCCCCTGGTGAGGTGATCTTACTAGGCCATAGAGGAAGAGGATCTAGACAGTTCTGAGGAGACCTGAGAGGCTAGGGTCAGATAGTAGGGGGGAGGACCTCCCCATCAGTGGACTAGGGGAGAGACACAGGAGAGAAAGAGGGAAGAAGGGTGGGACCTAGAGGAGATGAGGGAGGGGGCTACACCCAGGACACAAAGTGAATAAATTATAATAAATAAAAATAAAATCCCCGTAATGGCAAGCTGCCAGACAGCAGCTGTCAGTTCCTTACTTGGTTGAGGTGCACGCAGGTGTCCACTGCTGACTTTGGTTGGTTGCACTTCAAGAATGCACTCACAGCTTGTTCACACATACCAACTCTCACAAACATCCGGGCTATTTCCTGTAAGCACCAAACACTACTATCAGATTTCACAGACCCAGGAAATCACTTAGATTTTAATTTACCAAAACTCCACAGGGACACACAAACAGTAAACTCTGGGGACACCTGAATACCACATCGGTGGCTATAGTGACTTGTCTTTCTGACAGGAATGGAAGCTACAGGTCAGGATGGGTGCCATACTGCCTACTTCCAAAGAACAAGCAGTTCACTGGACCCTGCAGATGCTTCCATTCTTTCCTCCTTTAGATCTGCAGATTGAGGCCAGGAGCATTGCTGTAAGTTCAAAACCTGCCTGAGCTGCACAGTGACCTGTCTCAGAAAAGAAAGAAGGGAAAATAGGAAGCATGTATCCTGGTGAGTAGTGTTAAAAACAATAACTAATAATATGTACAAAAGAACAGACATTATTATGTTCAAGCTCCCATCCCAGGGCTTGGGATGAGGCTCAGTTGGTAGATTGTTGCCTAGGCAAGCACAAGCCCTGGACTTGGTCCCCTGCACCACACAAACTGGCATGGTGGTGCATTCCCTGCCACTGAAGGATGGAGGCAGGAGCATCAAAAGTTCAAGGTCATCCCTGGCTACATAGTGAGCTCAAGGCAGCCCGGGATACAAGAGACAAAACAAATCTAAGAAATGCCTCATGCTTGCCTGTGGTCCACGTCTCTAACTACAGTTTCACATGAGATTGAGACAAGGAGGATCAGTTGGCTCCAGGAGCTGATGTCCCAGAGAGCAAAACAAGATCCCTTTCAAATCAAACAACAAAATAGATGATAGATAGATAGATAGATAGATAGATAGATAGATAGATAGATAGATAGATAGATAGACAGACAGACAAATGCAGGTGGGGGGAGGGGACAGCTTAATGGTCAAGTAGCAGGTTTGAATCCTAGCATGCCAAAAATCAGAAAGAAAAAAAAGAAATGCTGCCTTCATCAGTTTTAGAAGCTAAAGGAGGCTTGGGTACCCTTTACCACCACAAACCTTTCTGCCATCGTTTTGTCTCTTTCAATAATAATTAAAGTTTTCTCCCCTACCCATCTTCAAAAATACTGGAAGGGAGAGTGCTAGTGAACTGACTCAGTGGTTAAGAACTGGGGAATCTTTCACTCCAGTCCCAGGAAACCTGCCTTCTTCTGTCCTCTGTGAGCACTGCATGCATGTAGGACACAGACATTAGATGCAGGCAAAACATCCACACAGGTAACATAAATAATTTTTATATATAAACACATACTTTGTATACAACTATATTTTTAAAATAATGCCTATACTTCTCTCTCTCTCTCTCTCTCTCTCTCTCTCTCTCTCTCTCTCTCGACAGGGAGATTTCTCTCTGTAGCCTTGGCTGACCTGGACTCTCTTTGCAGACCAGGCTGGCCTTGAACTTACAGAAATTGGCCTGCCTATGCTTCCCAGGGTGCTAGGATTAGAGGCTTGCGCCACAGCACTCAGCTGCCTATACATTTCCATAAAGTAATACATTCTAATTTAAAAAAAACTTACAAAGCACAAAAAAATAGATTTGTTCAAAATTTTGTGACCTATAAGAAACCTCTCTGTCAATGCTCTAGCCTTGTTTCCCAGCCTCTGTGTCCCCTGAGCATATGCACTATGACCTACAATGTGTGTCAGTCTGTCTGCATTTACCACACAAGCCTTGTGCACACATATTAAAGCCCTCGTCCTTGACTTTGGGGCATGTCTTCATGATATTAATTGCCAGGCCAGTTATAACTACTGAGCATTTTAGTAATTTGTTCTGGATCCTATACAGAAGAATGTTTTTCTGTTTTATCAGACAGAGATAATTGCTTAGAGTGGTTAACCCACAGATACTTAGCAGCTCAGTGAGTTATATGCTAAAGAAATAAAATATAAACATCAATAGCATTCACCAAACAGGGCCTTGAAAGTAACAGACAAAGGAAAGGACACATTGCTTTTGGTTTCTCTCTTTTAATGTTACACTTCACTGCTAGTATAACCTTTAAACTTAATTAGCAGCAAATCTGGAATGGCCTCAGACTCCTCTGAAGCAAATCCCTGACTGCACATCATTTCAGCCATAAATATTCCAGGTAGTCAGCTAAGTCTTGAAAGCAATTTTAATAACTGAAGGAGCTACATGAGGCCATGCTCCAATGGAGGAGGACTACATGAGGCCATGCTCCAATGGAGGAGGACTACATGAGGCCATGCTCCAATGGAGGAGGACTATATGAGACCATGCTCCAATGGAGGAGGACTACATGAGGCCATGCTCTGATGGAGGAGGACTACAAGAGGCCATGCTCTAATAGAGGACTACATGAGGCCATGCTCTGAAGGAGGAACTACTAGAGGCCATGCTCTGATGGAAGAGGACTACAAGAGGCCATGCTCTGAAGGAGGAACTACTAGAGGCTCTGCTCCTCTGGGAAAGTACTAAGGATCTCAATGATGTCTCCCTGCAGCTCAAGCATTTTGTAATACTCACATACTGATTTCTAAACAAAATGAAAGCATCACCTCATATCTGGGAAACTATGAAATGATAAATTAACTTTCAGATTTCATTGCTGCAGAGGATATTTCCTGACTAAAGATAAATATTTTACAAATAACCCATCACCAGAAACTAAGATTTGGAATACCTACTGGAAGCAACTTGTGGTTTTCTGGAAGTGAGTTGGCAAGATTCTCTAAGCCCTCATAATCTTCTAGCATATAATAGCATTCAGCTAGGCGCTCCTGGTTCCTGCCTTTTACATAATATTGTACTGCATTCAGCCTACAGGGGAAAATAAAAAACCTGATGAGTCTCTAGATATATAAGAACCTCCACAAAAATATCCTTTCACTATATTTACATTATAATATAATTGTATTACTTTATCATTTTCAGCTACACAATACCTTTAAAGCATGTAATTTTTTACATCAAAGAAAATGCATCATATTCTACTTGTAATATTCCTTAAATGCTCTCACATATCTTACAATATCATAGTAGTACTCATATCCCTAACATAAATAAGCATATTGACCCAATGAGAACTACAGAGTAAAGCAATGCTTTCTGAAAACAATCTATATCAAAACAAGTAAATATAATTTTCCTACTTTGTTCAGAAATAAATCATATATAACATTCTAGGTTGTGATCTCAAAAGAATGGAGCACTTTCTGAAGCTAGGTACAAGATTCATATGTAAAGATGACAGAGTTATACCAGGCTCATCTCTCGCTTCAATGATGTCTTGCATCCGAAAAGCAAATGCATCACAGTGCCATTTGGATTTTAGGGTTTAGGAGAAGGGCCTTTGCTCTCAACACTATTTTCTGGAGAAGTACTGTGGGTAACAATATCTGTGAGCATGCAAGAATGCATCATGCATGCTGGTAACTCACGCACCACTTCTGTCGATCAGCAAAGTAGTCTCCAATGGCATTGTGGGCTTGTTCAAGGAGACTGTCGTCTGCATCACCAGATCCAGTTTTCAGGAGTTGAAGTACTCTGAACCAATCCCCCAATTTCAGCCTCAGCCCAATAGCGAGGTCTCTACAAAATATATATATATATATATATATATATATATATATATATATATATATATATATCCAATTCATTCATTCATTTATCCACTACAAAATTTGTCAGTGTCTGCTCTGCACTAGACACAGTTCTACATGCTCAGAGTATCTCCAAGCACTCTTGAAACAGAACAGCCTGCTAATAAGAGGCCTCCGGGACAAGGCAGAAGTTATAGTTTGAAGGTGTGTCCTCTTAAAACCTTATGTTGAAATTTAATTCAAATTGTGGTAGCATCAAGACAAGGTGTGCTTGGAAAATTGATTAAGCCTCTTTCATGAGATAATTAACACATTCCTGAAAAGGGCACCAGAGAGACCTGATGCCCTTTCACCCTTCCGCTTTGCCCACATGAATATTCAAGGCACCATCCTGGAAGCACAAACTCGGCTACTACAAGGCATCAAATCTGCTAGTCCCTCAGCCTTGGACTTCCCAGCCTCCAGAGCTGTGAGAATCATCCTCTGTCCTTTATACGTTACCCAGTCTGAGGCACTCTGTCACAGCAGTACTAACAGAAAAGATACCAGACTAGAAAGCTGTTTCTGAGGCAGAGAGCAGTGGTGCACGTCTTTGATCCCAGGGCTCAGGAGGCAGAGGCAGGTAGATCTCTGTTTGAGGCCAGCCTGATCTACAGAGCAAGTTCCAGGACAGCCAAAGTTACCCAAAGAAACCCTGTCTTGAAAAACTTGAAAAATAATAAAATAAAGCTGTTTCTAGCCAAAGCTAATTATGTAACTCAATCAAGCTTACGTCAAAATAAAACATATAGAATAAATGCTTGGTTTTGTATTTGCTCTCGGAACTCAATGTATTAGGAATCTTCTGGGAGTATAAATACCAATTAGTGAAAATTAGATTACATGGTTACTGCTGAAATGAAGTTTATATATTACACAAAGAAAAATTAAGTATAAGCCATAAGACAATATCTTTTGATTTTTATTTAATGATTCTGAGAGAAGAAAATTAAATAATGATCTCAGTAAGTAAAGCTCAAATTATGACCTATATAATAACTAATAAAGGTCTCTACAGACCTACAATTTTTTTCTTTACCAAATGAACAAGATCTCCATATTCATGTGTTAACACATATCTAAATAGAGCAGAGGCTGGGGAATGGGTCAGTGAGTAAAACGCTTGTAGCACTAGCATGAAGACCTGAATTCATATCCTTAGGACCTGAAAGCCTGACATGGCTGCTCATCTGTGACCCCAGCACTGAGCTGACAGACACAGCCCCTGGGGCCTTGCTGACCTGCTGGTCTAGCCAAAATTTCAAGTGAGAGACCCTGTCAAGAAGGTGGAGAATAGTAGTGAACGACGCCCAGTGTTGACCTCTAGCCTCCACAAACACACATGTGTGCAAACACACGCACCCCTAATATACATACACACATGTGCACACACACACACACACACACACACACAAAACTTCTTAAATAATAGTAAGAGCAGAGAAGAAAACTGCTCCCAAATTATAAAATATAAACTAATGAGGCATGTGAAATGCCCAGGTTGTATTCCACAATGAAAATTACTTTCTAAAAGAAATGGTACAGGGTATTTAATGTACTTTAGACTCTCTGTTCATGAACACCCTGAACTGAAAACTACTCGAGGCTGACTGCCATCATGATTTACCTTCTGTCCATATCTAGATACATTCTTTCAGCCTCTTCAAACCTGCCGAAGTAGGCAATAACTTCTGCCTGCTTCATGGACTCGCTCTGCAGATTGCCCAGGCGCTTCACAAACTTGATGCCTTGGTAGTCCTTGCAGCGCACAAACGCTTGCTGTGCAGTATACAAGTCCAGCTTCTGGAGGGCAGCTTCGGCCAGCAGACGCCTTCGTTTTTAAGAAGAAACAGAAAACTGACTGCAAATGACTAAGACACAAATCTTGCATAGAATTCAATCAGTAAAACATGATAAAAATAAATTCCGTTGAGTTCTGGCAAAAATGATTATTTTAGCACATGCAAACATTTTTCATATAACATGATTATGCTAAGGACTACCATATGAAAAGCAAGTTTCTATATTTTAAGAAGAAAAGAAAAAAGAGATACCAGTTCCCATTAAGAGGCTGCTATGGGAACAAAGGGGGACAAGAGTTGGGACTTTAAAAGCATACATCTGACTTTGGGGGAGGGTGGGATTCTTTAAAATACCAAAGTCGGGGGTGTGGATTGTCCTCTATGAATTGCGATGCATCTTCAATTCCAACCTTCTCAATCAATGCTCGACTATCTCGCAGGGACCGGATCTCAAAGTTCATTATATAATCCTTGCTAGGGTGCTCTGGGTTCTGAAAGTGAAGATGAAACAAGGGAATTCAAAAGGATGCCTGCAGAGTATGTTTCTCTCCTATAACAAAAAAATAAAATAAAATAAAATAAAATAAAACAAATTAGTATCATACTGTGAGCAAAACAAAGAAAAATAAATTCCTACATTTGGGTCTGAAGAGTTATTTGGAAAACATACAAATGGAGTCTCCCATGGGCAGTCAGGCTTCCTACACAGAGGTGCAGACAATGGCAGAAAGGCTCCCTCAGGCTTCACTCAGGTCCATTTTTCCCAGTCCTACCCACCTACACTAGAGCAGAAAAGCCACATTCAGCCACTTCCACTCCCTCATCCTTTTATCCACTCTTTCCCCAACAGGAGAGTGACACTGACCTCACTGCTGTTGAGCAAGAAAGTGAAGAAGGAAGAGCCACCAAAACTACTTTGCTCCCCTAACTCAGCACACTGACCAAAGCAACAGGACAGCATGGGTCTCCCACATGAAAAGCAGTAATGAGTGAGTCACAGAAAGAAAACTGAGTGTCAGGCAACCAGCCACACCCCCCACCACAGACACACCTGAGGACTGTAACAAAATATGAAATCCTTAGAGACTCACAAGTGCCACACAGCAATCAGGAAGGAAAGGATATGAGGTTTAAGTTAAAAAACCCTGAGCACTCGAGGTAATGCCATTGCTCCCCGTGTCACAGAGCCTTCCTCGTCTACAAAGGAGGGATTCGTATTATTGACAAGCACAGGTACAAGGCCAGAGGCCAAGCCAACACCTCAGAAAAAGGCATTTTGGTGAATGCTCATTTCAATTTTTTTAATTTCTTCTTTACTCATCCAAATAAACTTCTTATGTTCCTTTGTAAAGTATATGCTTAAAGGAACCCACATTCCAGCTAAATCCTTCCTGGGTCCACAGTGCCCACAGAGAAATGGGGCCTCCCATCTTCTTTTATTTCACTGCGTGCAGCCAGCCAAGTGGGGAGCACAGCTTAGCTTCCCACAGCACCTCACTCTTCTCGGCACGCGACACCAGCAACTGTCGGTATTCTTTCCTCTATACTCGATCCATACAAAACTGCCCGGTGTGGCGACCTCAGAGCACACCTAACCAACATTAACTATAGCTTCCAAAGGCCAACACAACCATCAGTTACAGCGTTCTAGAGCTAAATGCAATATGGCACCAACAATGACCTTTTTAAAACTTATCTAGTCCTTTACAGTTTCATGCCAGGGAAAGGGACTCAGGTCCCTCAGTGATGCAGGCACTCTAAACCCATTACCCCTACTATGGCCCTTTTTTAGAAAACACTATGAGTGATAAAGCCTAGCCAACTGAAAAACATAAACTAAACGATGAACTCTTGTTCAGAAAAATATAGCAAAATATTAATAATTTTGAAATTCATTTATGTGAATGATTAAACAGCTTGAAATCAGTTATGAAAGAAAATAAAATGTTCTAAATCATAACAATGTCAAAAGAATAGAAAGCTACCAAAAAAATGGAACAGGAAAGAAAATCCAAGAATGTAATTTTTTAGGATGGAAAGCCTATTAAACTTTAAATGTAGTTTAAAATGATCACAACTGGGCCAGCAGGATGGCTCAGTGGGTAACGGTGCTGGCTGCCCATCCCTGGGGCCCAGGTGGTAAAAGGAAAAACTAACTCCTGCAAGTTGCCCTTTGAATTCCACGTGTGCACTGTGACACACACAAACTGACACATATGCACAAATAAATAAATAATGTAATTTAAATGAACTGTTGGCTAAAATGAGGGATAAAAAATATTAACAATTATTCTTAATTATTCTTCCTAACCCAGGAAATTATATTGTGTGCAATTTTTAAAAAATGACCAAAGAGTCTAGAATTCCTGACATTTATCTTCAGATTATTTAATTAAAATTAAATTTAATGTGGGAAAGTATTTTGTACAATGATGCTATTTTGAATACATGATTTCTGTTCGTTCATCTCACCCACTGAGCCCGTCTTCACACATCTCAATGACAGCTGTGACAACAGATTCTACCACGTTCAAGCAATGTTAATGATTAAAATTGCTGCACAGTAGAATTTGTACTAGTTTTGTTGTTTTGTTTTGTTTTTTGAGACAGAGTTTCTCTGTGTAGCCTTGGCTGTCCTGGACTCGCTCTGTAGACCAAGCCTCAAACTCAAACACACAGAGATCTGCCTGCCTCTGCCTTCCCAGGTGCTGGTATTATGGGTATGCACCACCATACCTGGCTTGTACTAGTTTTTTTTAAACTTTGTTTTCGGCATTTTTCTATACTGATTTAATTCTATATAATAACTACCACTTTTTAAAAAACAATAAAGTCATTGTTCATTTTTCAAATAAATAGACATGTACTGCCTGAAAAATCATTAATACAGCAAACCTTTGCTAGATGCTGGGTACTCCAGAGGCTATCAACACCCCAAGACCGGCATGGTACATCAGCCATCTTAGATAGGCCCTATCCATCTCTGACTCTGTTTATAAAAAGAATCATTGGAAAAAAAAAAAAAACACCTTCTAAAAACTTCCCAACACCTAAGACTTGAACAGAGTGAAAACAACTAAAAAAAAAAAAGATGCTTTTCTTACACATACAAGGAAAACGGAGGAAAAGGTTACTCACTGCTGGTCCTGCATATGAGTGAAAGACAAGAAAGAGGCCCACTGTTACACAAATCATGTGCCTTGAAAACAGGCAAGATCTCTCTCTTTAGCTTGAAGAAGTGCTATGCCTAGAAAGAGCCCAACAGTCAAATGCAACCTCATCTGCAACGTGCTCAAACTCCATTCTCGTATTTGCTGACAGCTTTTAAGCTTCACCCTTCTCCCTGCTTCTGCCTCACAGGCCCAGACTGATTAGAAAGCCCAGGTATCCCCTCCTTTACGGGCAGCCCCTGCTCCTGGGAAGCAAACCATAAGCAACAGAGCAGACTGTACCTGAGACCCAGCTGACTTGGGGGTCTTCTCCCAGTGGGGGCAGTGCACTGCCTGGACCACAGAGGAGTCCCAGCCAAGGCAGCTACAGAAACAGAGGCTGCTCTTGTTAGTTACCTTCAGTATCTCATCCAAAAGAACAGATTTAATTTCTAAATCTTCAAAGTTGCAAATATATCCAGAGGTCTGAATGGGCTCCTTTAAAGACAAAATTGAGTGTTATGCCTCATCATACAAAAACATCCCCCCTCAAAGAATTCTGATTTTAAACAGTATTGTCAAAGCTTTCAATCAAGGAAAAACAGAATGTCATTCAGGCCATATGCCCATTACCTAAATTGTTATCATGCCACTACATATGCAGCACTGAATTTCTGCTGGTTTCATGTCAGCTCTATGCCTATATATATACATTTCTCTAAAAGAGAAGGATGCTTTTTTTTAATTTTTAATTTATTATTTTTGAAGGCCTATTTTTTATTTTTTTAGAAATTCTTTTTTTAAATTTTTTATAATTTATTCACTTTGTATCCCAGCTATAGCCCCCTCCCCTGATCCCTCCCAATCCTGCCCTCCCTCCCTCTTCTCCTCCCATGCCCCTCCCCCAATCCAGTGATAGGGGAGGTCTTCCTCCCCTTCCATCTGACCCTAGCCTATCAGGTCTCATCAGGATTGGCTGCAATGCTCTGTGGCCTGGTAAGGCTGCTCTCCCCTCAGGGGGAGGTGATCAAAGAGCCAGCCACTGAGTTCATGTCAGAAACAGTCCCTGTTCCCCTTACTAGGGAACCTACTTGGAGATGAGCTGCCATTCACTACATCCCTGCAGGGGTTCTGTTATTTCCATGCATAGTCCTTGGTTGGTGTATCAGTCTCAGAAAAGACCCCTGTGCCCAGTTTTTTGGTTCTGTTGCTCTCCTTGTAGAACTCCTATCACCTCCAGCTCTTTCATCTCCCCTTTCTTTTATAACATTCCCTGCACTCTGCCCAAAGTTTGGCTATGAGTCTCACCATCTGCTTGATACAGAAATTGTGGTACATTTATGCAATGGAATACTACTCAGCTATTAAAAACAAGGAAATCATGAAATTTGCAGGCAAATGCTGGGAACTATTAAAGATCATCCTGAGTGAGGTATCCCAGAAGCAGAAAGACACACATGGTATATACTCACTTATAAGTGGATATTAGACATATTATATAGGATAAACATACTAAAATCTGTACACCTGAAGAAGGTAAGCAAGAAGGAGGACCCTGGGTAAGATGATCAATCCTCACTCAGAAAGGCAAACAGGACGGACCTCAGAAGAGGGAGAAAACAGGGAACAGGACAGGAGCCTACCATCCAGAGTCTTTCCGAAAGACTCTAGCAAGAAGGTTGCTTTCTTCCCTGACCACATTATGAAGTTAATTCTTAGTAAATAAGATAAACATTGTACTTAGATCTAATTAAGTACATGTACTGCACAAATCCTACAGCAAACTAAAGTTTGCCCTCTATACATCTGATGTACTTCTTTATTTCTTTTTTTTCTTTTTTTTTTTTTTTTTTTTTTTCAGACTGAGTCCCCAGCTCTTGGGCTGGGCATTTTCTTTTAATTTATTTATTTATTTTTATTACTTACATTTTATTAACTCTGTATTTGCCAACATGTAAATACATGGATGTTACATAGATGTCTCTTATCCTACAGATAGTAACAGAAAAAAAAAAGTGCAAGAGCTGCATATGATAAAATAAAGTAGCTGACCTAATCCTTAGCAAAAAAAAATATATATATAATATTATATAAGCCAAAATAAATATACTGCCAAGTACTTAGTACCTCCAAGAATACTGCAGAAGAAACAGGATAATAGTGTCTTGTAATGGAAATCATAAAAATCACATTTTCATAATATATATGTATACATATTATAGTATACTGTTATATAATTATGATAAAGAAAGATGTCAAAATGACAAAAATAAAGGTAAAATTTCATAGTTTGAGTTCAGTATGCCTAAGATTGAGGCTCTTATATGCATAGTAGATGTATCTAATGGAGTTACAAATGTTTTTTTCTTTGAAAATGCAGAAGTTGTTGGTTAAAAATCAAATTAGATGAGAAAAGTTTATAAAACCTTCTAATTATCTTTAAAAATGTGACTATATTGCATAAGATATTGTTTTTATGAGTATCAAACACATAAACAGAGCCAGGCATGGCAGTTCAGACCTATAATACCAGCACATGGGAGGCAGAATCAGGACGATTACAAATTAAAGGCAAGCCTTTGTTATATACCATGACCCTGCCTCAGAAAAACAATACCATATACATGCACACAGAATCACAACAAAATTTAATTTGGAAAGAAGAACGTGTAATGAGATGTTTCTCATAGGGGCTTTTGTATGTTTTGATTAATTTGATACTATCATATAAAACAAATATACTTGTATAAACATGTTTATCACTACAAATAATTTTAATTTTAATTAGCTATTACAACAAAGCAACATGGTTAAAAAATGAGGTCACAAAAGATAATCTGTGGATTAAAAATATAACACTATCCTGGAAAAATAAAGTACAAAAATGTAAAGCATTCCTTTAGTTTTGTAATTCTGCACTGTGGGATAACTTAGGGTGTCAGTTCTGTTTTATGTAACAATTGATAACTGTGCAGAAAACATATAATTTGTATTATAAGTTATTACTTTAATAAAAGTTATTTAAATGATGGGGAAAAAAAAGAATGGGAGGATTGGAAAGGTGAAGGAAGAGCAAAAGCAAGGAGTTTTCAAAATAGCTTATAAATGTTGGCCTAGACGTAATGTGCAAAAAGTTTTGGGTTATTCATCTTCCCGAAAACTCAACTTCTGCTTGAATTACGTTCTGGTTTCCTTTCTGTTGCTGTGATAAATGCTGTGATCAAAAGCAACGGAGGGAGGGAAGCTTACACCCCCAGACCACAGTCCACCACTGAGATAAGCCAGAGCAGGAACTCAGCAGCTTGAAGCGGAAGCCAAGGAGGAATGCTGCTTGCCAGCTCCCTCACAGGCTCATGCTTAGCCCGGTTCTTAATGCAGCCCTGAATCAACTACCCAGGGAATGGTGCCTGCCAGAGTAGGCCAGCCCACCTACATCAATTAACAAGTATGAAAATCCCCCACAGATATGGGCACAGCACAGTCTGATCTGGACAGTCCCTCTCACTATGGGTAATGCCAGGCTGTGTCAAGTTGATAGAGATAACTAGGTCCAGCTACATCAACCAATGTTGTTTTCCAATATACAGTAGCAGTTCATCTATACCACAACTGAACACACGTGTCATAATAATGACCTACAATTCAGGGTACACTCACATAAGCAGTATGCAAGGTATGTATTTTTATCAAAAACAGGCATTAAAGCTTTGGTATGCTGTGCTGTATCAAGAAGCCATGGGGCTTTGCCCAGCAGTCAGAGGCCTCACAGTGTGAGACAGCAGGCTCCCTGAAGCATCCTGACTTAGCTATTCAGTCTTAGCACACAGTAACACACTCAGACTTGAATACACATGATTAACTAGATTGAGAGATTTTATAATCAAATTTTACCTCCACCTCATAAATTAGACTTCAGAGGTTCTTAAAAGACTCTGCCAGCTCCAGGGATCACTGATAACACGAGCAACAAGCAACTGTGGAATGGCAGAGCTGCCTCCTCCCTCCCTCACCACATGAAAACAGTGATCGCTTATCTATCCTCACAGCTGACTGTCACACCACAGCTCATCTGTGCTAACGTGGACGGCTGTGTCCTGAGGAACACATTATCCTGGAGCTCTGTCCAGATGTCTTCTCACAGTCTAAAGCAGCTGGAGGAAGGACCTGAGCAAGCAGGGAGCACAGAGGCCCGGGTCCCTGGGAAAACAGAGACCAGAACAGCACAGTGGACAAAGACTTCTTGACAGTGCTCAGGTTAGTTTAAAGGTTGATCTAGCTCGAAATTTAACAGAAACTGGGTTATATGACAAGCCAGGAAACAAACTCAAATAAAGAAAATAATGATTTTTTAATAAAGACTAGTCTGTTAGAACTACTTAATATTCTCTCCCGGACAAAGGTGTAAAGGTTTCACTTGGTGCTAGATTGACCACACTCCACATACCCTGGGCAACCATAATAAATACCCACTCTCCGGGCATATGACTCCTGGCTTACAAGGAGTAGGGCCAAGAACAGAAAAAGGACTCTAACATTCAGAAAGCATTCTTTCATCTTCAAGGTTATTCTGTGTGCACCTGTCAAACTTCCACAGTTGTTTTGTGGAGAAGGCCAAACTTTCCTTGGCTCCCTGCAAGAAGCCATGCAAAGGTAATAGTAATCCAAAATGTCTTTTCTTTGAACCATTTCTCAGGCTCTAAGAATTACAAAGACCTAAGGTTCCTTAATGATTTAACCGAGTCTTTAAAAGCAACTAACCTATTATTTCATGACCCAAAGAGCCCCAGCAGAGCTCAAAAGAGAAAAATGCACAAACAGCTTGGTATCCTAAAAGAGCAACAGCTCAACACTAAACAAAAAGCTACAAAAAACCTTTAACAGCTCAAGGCCCTGAGTATGCAGTTTCTTCCCAAGAACAAAAAACAGAAACTGATAAGTAAGACATTAACTCATCTCTTCCTATTTACACTGGTGAAGTACAACAGAAAAGTCCATACTGAAAATCACTAGTAACCCAAATACTGTTTTTAAAAATTATCTTTTTGATTATGCTATAGATCAATGTATTTTGTATGGCCTAATCACAGGATTAAGAGTTGGTCCAGCCATGCATGGAGATAACCTGGAACCCCTGCACAGATATAGCCCATGGCAGCTCAGTGTCCAAGTGGGTTCCCTAGTAATAGGAACAGGGACTCTCTCTGATATGAACTCAGTGGCCTGCTTTTTGATCACCTCCCCCTGAGGAGGAAGCAGCTTTACCAGGCCACAGAGGAAGACAACGCAGCCAGTCCTGATGAGACCTGATAGGCCAGGATCAGATGAAAGGAGAGGAGGACCTCCCTTATCAGTGAATTGGGGGAGGGGCATGGGAGGAGAAGAGGGAGGGAGGGCAGGATTGGGAGGAGACTAGGGAGGGGGCTACAGTTGGGATACAAAGTGAATAAGCTGTAATAAATAAAAATAATAAATATTTTTTAAGAGTTGCTCCAGAATAGACAGGTTGACAGGAGAGCACAGCACATAAGAGACAACTGGTGAGAGTCTCTCTTAGAGACACCTGTAGCTCCTCGGGATGTCTTTCCTTCTGAGTGCAACTCTTGCTCTCTTAACTCTCATGCTTAAATTCTATATTGAAAGTATTTTTTAATAAAAAAAAAAAAAACTCCCAACTCTTTCAGAAACATCAGCTGATGTGAGTTATAATTAGAAAAGACCTGAAAATTAATGAGAGAACTTAATGGACAGAAGGAAAAAGCAGTCACAATGTGAGGTAGGGTAACTGGGGACATGAAGGTGTGGATTAGTGAGTGGCCTGGGGGAGTATAAGAAATGTGAGGTAACCATAAGCTAGATACATCAGCACAGGAGAACAAAGAGACAAAGCAATCTCAAACATGCAGCAAATACACCTGGCGATTTTCATTACTTTGAATGTTGATAAGAGAAAGAGAAAAAAGAGATTATTTAATGAGTGGCTATGATCCCATTCTGGCGGGCTCAGTTTTGGTTTCAGATAGGGTCTCACTACATGGTCCAAGTTGTCCTGGAACTTCTAGATAGCCCAGACTGGACGCAGAAAGCATGGTTCTCCTCCCTCAGCCTCTGCTGTACTGGGATTGCAAGTATATGCCTCCCTGCCTAGCTATGAGTTCCTCTTTTTAAAAAAATCCATAGGAAAACAGCTTTCAGTGAATGCAAAGATATTTTAAAGGTATTATTCCCACTTTGAACCAAATATTTTTAAAATACTTTTATTTGTTTATTTATTTTTATTTTATGTACATTGGTGTTTTGACTATATTTCTGTCTGTGTGAGGGTGTCAGATCCCCTGGAACAGGAGTTACAAACAGTTGTGAACTGCCATGTGGGTGCTGGAAATTGAACTGAGGCCCTCTGGAACTTGAGCCATCTCTCCAGCCCCATGAACCAAATAATTTTAAACCCACAGAAACTTATAAATTAATTTCCACAAATGTATGCAGCAATGCCAATAAATTTCTCAAAAAAAAAAAAAAAAAAAAAAAAAAAGAAAGAAAGAAAGAAAAAGAAATATCCAGATTTTAAATCTGGCTGTTAACATAAGTTTCTTGCTTGTACCTCAGGATCCAAGTTTCTGAAAACATACATTCTTGTCTTCTCCATCATTGCAAACAAATCAGGATTATCTTTGGCCCACTTCATATCCCAGACATCTTTGCGCTCCAATTTTAACAACTCGCCGACTACTTGCTGCCCTGTACTGTCTGTCACCCGAGTATCCAAGTCAAAGAAAGTCAAGACTCCCGCGATGTCAATGATAGCAAGACGACTAGAAGTCATGTGGTTGGAGGAAGGGAAAAATTGTAAAATACTATCAGTGGTCATGAAGTCAAATTGCCTACAACAGTTCTTCAAGACCCCTTTATCAGAAAGAATATGGTATAAATTACTTTAAAACTTTTTAAACAAATTAAAAGATAGAAACTATTCTTCACTTTGCTACCTTACAAGAAAAACATATTCAAAACCTGATAGTATCAAAATATAAAATAGTTAATGTTAAGCTTCAAGAGTAAAAAAAAAAAAAAAAAAAACCAGAAAATAAAGTGAAAAAAATACAGAAAAGTAAACTATCCTCAACAAGCTCATAATAAACATACATAAATAAACATTGCACCAAATTCAACCATCGCAGCGTAAGCCTGACGCCCCAAAGGAGAAGTCGCGGACTCACCTAGAATTGCAGTTCAGAGATAACTGACAGGCTCGGCAATCCAGCGAATACTTTTGAATCAAAGCAACATTAGGAAAGCTGTACCTCTGGATGATGCCAGATTCACGGCCCTACAGACATGGCCTTTGATTACTATAGCATATGTACAATAAAAACATCAAGCTGTAAACACAGGTCTCTCTACATGGCCATGTTTTTAAAACCAAAATGATACTGTCCTGGCAAGAGCCCAATTCTGCTGCAGAACCACATTGCTAAGTATATGTCTATCCCCTAACTTAAGTCTCTTAACAGCAGCTATAGGGGGTCTAATTTTTCCTCATGAAATATTCAAGAAAGAAGTCAGAACCCTAGCTCTTTGGTAATACACAGAGTCCTATCTGACGAGAAAGAAACATTTAAGGCTTCTTATAATTGTTTGGGTTAATAGAGTAGACTAAAGGCTAACAAAGTACTGATTCAATTACATTCCACATATATGAAATGGAAGGTCATGGCGTGAAATAGCCGTTACTGGAAGCCTAGCCCTCCATCCTACAGCCTTCCTCCTACAGCACCAGCTTTCGGCAAGAGGAAAGGTCATCTAAAAAACAGTAACACCTTGAGTATAATTTAAACACTGACACAGGATATATACTTCCAGAACAAGCATGACAGTGTACAGCTTGGCAGCAAATGCAGCAGAGGGGCAGGACCTGTGCCTGGATTTCAAACTCATCTACACATGAGCCACATGCGGCAGTGGGCAAGGGAGAATGTCTATAAGCTCTTTACCTCCCCCTTTTAGCCACAAAGCAAGGCTTCTTCAGCATGATGCTCAAGCAGGACCTATCAGAAAACTAGGAAAGCCATAGGATACAAGGTTCTTAAGAATGTCTTCCCACAAAATGAGCTGACTGCTAGAGAACTGAACAGGAAACAGTTAAGCCTCTGCTGACGCAACTCAAAACACACTGCTGTATCAAACAGTTACTTCTAAAGTTAATGTTTTCAAATATCAGAGCTCAAGAAGAAAACATTATACCACTGCTTCTATATTTAAATTTTAGCAAAATATTGCCAGGAACTCTTCCCCTTTACTGGATGGAAAATACAGCACCTCAGTCTAAGTTTTATGAAGGTAGTTTAGCCAGAGCCAGGATAAAATCCTGGGCTACAGTCAGGAAAAAAAAAATTCTCTAAGTCCAATGTCTCTGCAGCTACCAGCTCTGTAGGGCTTTCAACACATACATGCTCCACGTACATGCTCGCTGCTCAGCTGACCATCACCCTACTGTTTCATAAATAGTTAATATATTTGAAAATGATTAATTATACATGTGCAAGCTTTAAAAATTTCTCATTTCCTCGATCAGACTTGAGATAAGTTAGGACATCCACAAAATTATAAACCTAAATCCAAAATGCTTGCTTTACCCTAGTTCTATAATTTAAACAATTATTATTCATAAAATGAGTTATATTTCAGCTTACCACAATCAATGTTTTATCAGATGCAGTAATGGCACAAATTGGATCCCTTGTACCCTAAAATTAATCAATCATTTTATGTAATATTTATTGAATGACAAAGTATACCGAACCAGTATACAATTATTAAAATATAAAATAATACATTTGTTAACATAGCAATTATATTTACTGAGTGCCTACTACGTGTCAACCACTGAAGTAAATACTAAAGATACTCTAACTTAACCCCCAAGGGATTACTTAAAAATCAACTTCCAAAGACTATAAACCAAACATCTAATTATATATAGTCTGTTAAAAGAGATACAAGTGTGTTATAAAAGCACGTAGGGAAAAGTATCTAACTTACACTAGATGGGAAAAAGCATAAGCTTAGCTCTTAAAAGATAAATTGTGTTCAAGGAGGCTAGCATATGCCACCAGAAGTGTAAACAGAAGAGCCCTGCACTCACCTGAATGGATCTAAATAAAGGATAGTGTGCTTAGCAAAAAAGCTGCCAGTCTCCACAGGTTAAAATAGTGGTTTGTACATGACAAAGCAATCAGACAGAAGTCAGACAATTCTATCTGGAGAACTTCCAGGGACCAATGGCTAGGGAATAGATGAGAAAATGAAAGAGCAAGGAGAGAGTTCCTTTATAGTGATAAAATTATGGACTAGTTCACAACATCTACAGTCAACACAACTAACACTAACAGACATATGTGGCCCGAGATAATTACAAATACAGCCCAACACAAACTCATAAGCCCTAAAACACGTAACTAAGTTAACGTTTGGGGCTGCGAAGCTGGCTTAGTGGGTAAAGGGCTTCTGGCCAAGCAGTAGGACCTGAGTGCGGGTCCCTGGCAACCAGGTAAAAAGCAGGTGTCACCATGTTTAAGGGACTGTTAAAATGATGTCCTATCCTACTTACCAGAAAAAAACTCTTGTTCAAGTCTCCAATAAAATTATAGTGTTTCCTTATCTACAGACACTAACACTTACTGATAAAAACAAACCACCTACTTGAATGGCTTTACTATAATCGAACACCCCATCCACAGAGCCGGAAGGAACATCATCAACATGATAAATTCTGTTAAGAAAATCAAAATTTTTGAAGAAAGTGAGAATTATACTGTTTCATAATCTTAACAATTAAGGACTGAATGACAACAATGAGCATAATTATTTAATAGGAAAACCCTGATATTATAAAGAGTTTGTGATACAGCTTATCTCATAAAGTAGAAACTATCCACCAAATATTTACAGTTATATAAATGATCTGCTCAGCAAAGTTATGCCCCATTGTGAACAACCAAGTTATGCCTTCCTAAAAGAGTTCATTAAGCTGTGAGATAGTCTGCCTGTTGGTCAGGAGTGATTGGTGATTGTTTGTTCGCTTGCCTGCTTATCAAAAAAAAAAAAAAAGTCTATGTAGCCCAGGTAGATTTTAAACTCATAATCCATCTGCCCCATCCTCCTGTCTGCTGCAACATTAGCCTTGTGAAGGCCTAACTTTATACATGAACTTTCTGTTGTTTACCAAACACATTTACACATCTTCATGGTGACGCTTACTACAGAAGTCCCATCATCTAAGTTCTTCACATCCCTGTGTGGCAGAGCCCTCTTCATCCTTACCGACCAAAAACCACCCCAATTCAGAATCCAGGGCCCAGGAAAGAAGCCACCTGCCCAGTTCATGCCACCCAAAGCCCTCTTCCATACCTGTGTCTAAGGACACGCATCTCCCTGGTGATTGATGTGATGATCACCTCCTAGGAAGGTCCCTAGACACCAGTTTCTTAGCTGAATGACTATACTTTCAGTGTAACAGTAATAATGTGGAGTGGGTTACACAGCCATTACCTAACCCAAAAAATCCCCACAGATTTCCAGCTTTTATTAATATGGATGTTTTGTTTTGTTTACACCATTCCAACTTTCTTTTACTTTGGTAAATTCAAGCAGATCCGTTTAAAGGAAATTCAAGCTAATTAAAAGTGTTTCTATTAACCAAGGCAATGCATATTTCTCAAAAATGGCAATGAAGAATTAGCTATGTCTGGCTTCAATGTGATATGGCCGAGTTATTAAAAATAGGTATCAAGAGACATACCTTTCTCTCCCTTCTTTTCGAGACCGTGTGATCTGATTGATCTCCAGAGCTGTGAGCTTCTTCGCCACACGATATTGCCAGGTATAAAATGCTTCTTTTGAAGCTGCTATCACATGGGTTTTGGTCATTGCAACAAATAATGGTACTATGAAAGAGAACATTAAGACAATGAGTCTATGAGAACACAGAACGTGCTTCAGAGCACTTCAGCATCACTGAGTCCAACCACTCATTTTAAAAGCAGTCAACCCACAGTCCTGAAATATGCACATGCAGTCTTGCAAATCAGAAAAGAATCCAAGGTTATTAGTAGCATGCAACAATATTAAGTAAAATGGATCTGCAATCTAAATGGATCAAGAGCTAAAACCTCAGGACTTGTCAAGAATACTCAGTGGTATTTACTGCTGCTGTGCCCAACAAGAACACTTGCTCAGCTTGTGAGAAGCCATAGATTCAATCCTTACTATCACAAAGGGAAAAGAAGAGGGACAGCATTTTTAACAATTTATTTTTTTATCTCATGTGCATTTGTGGTTTTCCTGCATGTACGTCTGTGTGAGGGTGTCAGCAACTTTGGAGTTACAGCACATGGGTGCTGGGAATTTAACCCCAGTCCTCTGGAAGAGTAACCAGTACTCTTAACCACTGAGCCATCACTCCAGCCCCAGGAGCAAATGTTTGTGAGCCAGAGTTAGGCAACAGTTGGTGCCTTAGGCGTGACCCCAAAACTATGTAGCAAAAATAAACTCAATAGCCAGCAACAAAATTAAAGACATTTGTGTTTCATGTGAATCAAGAAAATTAAATGAGAGAAAATATTTACAAATCATATATATTATAAGAAATTAATGGTTATAAATATACATATGAAATTGTCCACAGATATTTAATAAAATAAAAACCTTTTTAAATGGCAAAGAATATAAGTAAACACTTCTCCATAAGATACACAAACAACCATTAAAAGATGACCAACATCATTAACCAACAAAAAGTTGAAACTCCAAACTACAATTGGCACATCGCATGATCCTCACCAGGGCAGCTAGAATTTTGAAAAGACAACAAGAATTGATAAGGTATAGAAAAAAAAAAAAAAAACAAATGTAAATTACTCTAAAAAAACATGTCTAAGAGTCTCAAAATGTTGAATAAAGATACACATTACCTAGCAATTCTACTCCTAGGTATATGCCCAAGAGAAACTAAAACACACATACACACAAACTTATACTCAAATGTTCAAAACAGCATTCTACATAACAGCCAACACATAGAAACAACTCAGACACCTATCAACTGATGAACAGATAATTAAAACCCAACCTTTTTCTCCTCTCCTCACTACCAATCCCAGCTTGGTTTAAACATTTATCCTTTTTCTTGATCTTATCTGTATTGTATTTCCATTTCACTCATTTAAAAAAAATAAAAAGAAAGAAAGAAAACTCCTGAGTTCCATGTTTCTAAGCTTGTTTTCATCTGCTTCATTCCTTAAACAACATTTAACTGAATACCTGTTGTATATGCATTTATGACATAGTGAGGCTCATCAACTCCAACAGTGGACTAAAACATGGGAACTAAGCAGAAAAATAGACACCTAAGATCACTAAATATATAAAATTAAAGATACACTTTCAAACAAAATATATAAAAACAAAGTAGTCCTCCTAAAGAGTATTATTCCTTGTTTTCTGAGCTTATGAATAATCAAACAGTGTAAACTTTTTCTATTTATAATGCAAAGCAGTAAGCCCAATGTTAGCAAGAGCTTGCGGCGCTTCTCTCATAGCCCTAACCAGGGGCATTTTTGGCAGCAGGACCCTTAGAAACTGCCTGGCAAGTGTTAAGTGAGTAGACTGACAGCTCAAGAGCTCAAATTCAAAATTTATATGCTAAGTATTTCTGTACAGTTGAGTCAGATTTTTTTTTTTTTTTTTAAATTCTGGCTCTCAAGGCTTTTCTAATCAAAACAAAACATATTCTATTAATGACCTCCAGAGGGAGCACAAAGCCTTCACTGCCTTGAAAACCAAAGCCTGGAGAATAGCAGCCAAGCAGCCAAGCCTCCAGCGGGTGCTAGAAACACTCAGGCTGTGGTCTCACTGGCTTTTTACTAAACTCTAATAAATATTTAGTGAATTCAACATGAATATTTCAATTCTGGTCATTATGCTCTCACAAGCCTATACTGCTTCCTGGTAAAATATAGATTTTCCAAAGCATATAAAAGCATTTTCTCAACCAATGTTTAATTACAATTATAAGCTATATTCATGGTGTTTACTCTTTTTTTCCATACAATTTATTTTGATCACACTTTCTCCTCCCTTGTGTCCTTTATTCTTGATACTTCATAAATATAAGAACTTATTGCTATCCTGGTTAATTCAAAATTTAAATGGTACTGGTTCAAAAGACAAGCAGGGCTTCTTGGATCCAAACTTCAAACCCTTCACAACCATGATTTTTAAATTATTTTCTCTCTCTGAACCTCCATTTACTTGTCAATTGAAGATAACAATATCATCCCCATAGAACTGTTTTAAGGATTAAAAGAGAAAGAAAATAAAGCATAGCATGCTTCCTAGAATAAAGTAAATGCTTAATAATTTTAAATATATGCCAGGTACTCTTCTAAACACATTTATACATATTAACTCGCAACCACTGCATAAGGCCAACAATGTTATCCTTATTTAGCAGATAAAGAAGCCTGGGTATGAAATAGTTAAACCTTGCCTACGTTATCCAGCTAGAAAGCAGACAAGTGGGACATAAACCCAGATCCTCTACTGCTCTTGAATCTGTGCTCTGAATCGCTGAAGCAGAATGCCCCTCAATAAACATCAGGACCCATTAGGCATGGCAGCCATCATTGTTTTATTTTCTCATGAATTTTTATAAGGTAACCCAGCACTCCAGGCAATACTCTGAATAATGTAAAAATATCAGAAACTTATTTTCAATTAATATAGTAGTACTTTCAGTGAATTCACATGGGAAGATAATGCCATCTGTGTACATTCTGATAGTTTTTTATTAAAATATTAATTAAAGCCCAACTGAGTTTATAACAAAATGAAGATGAGGTTTCTCATCACAGTTTGATGGTAGTAGTCTATTAAGAAAGGAATCCCACAACTGAGCCACAGCACACAGAGGAAATCAACTGGTAATGACCAGGACTAGAAGGTGCTGTGCAGGCTGCAGGGAAGTCAGCAACAGTCTCACCCAGCTGTGAGCCCTGTGAATTACAAGAACATCTGGCATGGAACAGAATGCCCATGATGAAGTAGTGGCACAAATGTTAACAGGGTAACCAACTGCCACCTGATTGGATTTAATGCTTGATCCACAGGAGGAAACACATGCTTGGTACTGAAAATCTTGTTAGGGAGTTTGCAAGCCTAGGGAAAAACCTAATGCTATTAACCTGCTAAATTGACTTAATATCAAATTCCCCCATACATTCAGGCTCATAATGGAGTGCTTCTCTTCATACTCATAGGCTAAAACCGTTCTCAGTCTTCTCCAGAGAGGTTTCTTTGTGCGGTGAATAGAAATTCACAACTGATCAAAGTACAGAGAATAAGTGTCCGTGGCGTGCTCAGCCACAAATGGGACAGCAATATAATCCCAGCCTCAAGGCTCAGGGCCCATCAGGGGACAGGGCAGAAAGACTGTAAGAGCAAGAGGTCAGAAGAAGAGCAAAGTAAAACAGTGTCTTCTGGATGTGACAGGACCACTGCACTTAGGGGCTCGCAGTAGCTATGGTTGCCTGCACAAAACCTAAGCAAGATCAAGACAACCAACACACTAGCATGGAGAGGGAGGGGCTCAGAAGCCTGCATTCTGAAGTATGGAGCTATTGGCAGTTGATGGCTTCTGTAGGAGGGAGTCAGTGATCCTAAGGAGTATGGTAACTACACTACAGTGAATAACTTCACACCGACAAGTATACGGACAGCACAAATTGGACTCAGTGGGTTATAAAAGAACAAAGAGAGGGTGTAAAGTTTAGGAAGAAATGAGAGCTGGGAGAAATACCTAGTAGTAATTAGGGCAAGGTGGGAAGCTAGTATGATCAAAACACATTGTATGGCATTCTCAAAGAGTTCATGAAAATATATTAGAAAGAAACCGAAGCTTTGCTAAAGATCTATTTCTTTCTATTTTATGTGTATGGATGTTTTGCCTGCACGTATGTCTGTGCAACTTTACAGTCCTGGTGCTCCTCAAAAACAAAAGAGGGCATCCGATCCCTGGACCTGGAATTACAGATGGTTACGAGCTGCCATGTGGGTGATGGAATTAAACCCAAGTTCCCTGGAAGAGCATCCAGTGGGCTTAACTGCCGAGCCTCCTTTCCAGCCTCAAAGATTAACTTTTAAGAGACAGGATTTGGAGCAGGGGGAGAGAACACTATCCAGATAAAAACACTCAACCCCCTTTTAAGGGGATTTAAAGATGAAAACAATTCAAACTATCAATGCTAGAGAGATGGCTCAACAATCCAAGTACCCACATAACCATGAGGAACTGAGTTTGCATCCCCAGAACACACATTAACACAAGGCAAACAGGCATGCCAGCCGCCTGTAGTCCCAGCATTCAGGAGGCAGAGATGGGATCCCTGGAGCAAGCTGCTAGCAAGACTAGTCCATTCTGGCAAACTCTAAGCGCAGCAAGAGGCTCTGCCTCAATAAACAACCCTAGAGCAAGCTCAGGGAAGACTGCCAGCTTCAACTTCAGACCTCAATATACATACACACATATGTATGCCAGCACACACCAACATACATATATACACAGGCACACATACAACACCTTCACACAAATGTAACAAACTTCAAATATGTAGAATGAGGAACAATTTAAGAAATTACACTTCCCTCAAAAGAGCCTTAACACTAATAGGCAGTCATTATTAGCCAGGCCAGGATGTAAAATAATTTAAAACAATTTAGGAATTCACATATAAGAAAAACCTGCTTGTAATATTTTAATGCTGAGGGCTGAATAAATTCCTGTAATTGTTTCCCCTGCTTTGCCACTTACTCATTTCTTAGCACTTTAAAGAGCTGGTAAACTGAAATGTTTTCATCAAATTAACTTTCTCTGGAATATATGAAAACCATCATTAGAAAGCTACCAAAATGACTGCTGCACAGGGAGGTGGTCCTCTCTGGTCACACTCTGTGCCTCCATCCCTCTCTCAATGCCATCCTCTCTCCTTAAAATGATACCTGAACTGTCGTTCTGTTTTTTGGGTTTTTGTTTTGGGTTTTTTGTTGTTGTTGTTGTTTTGTTTTGTTTTGTTTTGTTTGAGACAAGGTTTCTCTGTGTAGCCCTGGCTGTCCTGGTACTTGATCTGTAGACCAGGCTTGTCTCAAACTCATAGAGACCTGCCTGCCTCTGCCTCCCCGGTGCTGGGATAAAAGGTGTGCACCATTACACCTGGCACTTATAGGTGTTTCTTATAAGACATCCTTATGCACCAAAATCCATTTATCCCAGTCACCAACATAATAACTAGCACACAGCATGGAAGCTGTAAACTGTTGCTCAACTGATTAATCAAACTTTATATATTTATGCATCTGATAAGAAAACTCTTAATATATTTTGCCCAGGGGCTGTTACAGTGTCTAAAACAGTATGTTTTTTGGTGGTTTGCTAAATAATCACTTACAATTTACATGGCACAACAAACATCTGTCAGACCTACAGACCCAAAGAAGCTAAGTAACAAGGAGGGCCTAAGGGAGGGTGCTGGAATGTGACTCAGAAGGGGCAATAGAACAGACAGCAGGAGTGGATGAAGAGAGGAAACTGGGCAGGATATGGAATGGGAGGAAAGAATGGTGGGGATCAGATGTGGGGAGAACAGGGGTGGAAGGTGAGAGGGCTGGGAAAAAGAAGGAAAACTGGCAGGGGGGCATCTCATCATCAACCTGGAGGCCTATGACAGGGTAGGTTCCTGGGAAGATATGGGTGTGACTCTAGCTGAGACACCTAACAGGGAACATGAAGACTGAAGTGACCACCTCCTAGCCAGGTAGAGCTAGTGGAAGTAGGAGAACAACAACCCACGGAAAATACCTTTATCCAAAAATTACCCTGTCTAAATGAAGTTCAGAAATAAAGAGGAAACAAAGATTGAGGGAATGTCCAACCAATAATTGGCCCAACCCGAGAACCACCCCATGGTAGAGAGTCAGCCCCTGACACTAATAATGATGCTTTGCTGTGCTTTCAGACAGGAGCCTAGCTTGTCTGTCATCTGTGAGATTCCAGCCAGCAGTAGATCAAGACAGTTGCTGGGACTTGCAGCCAAGCACGGGGTGGGTTCTGGGGGTCCTGCAGAAGTGTTGAGGGAATAATAGAAGGACCTGGAGGGGAAAGGAACCTTACAAGAAGACCAACAGAGAAAACTAACCAAGTCACATGGGGTCTTACAGAGACCAAGACACCAACTAAGGAACAAGCATGATCTGGACCTATGCCCCCTGAACATATGTGGCCAATGGGTGGCTTGTTCTTCATATGGTGCACCTGGATAGTGGAGGAGGGTGCTCTTTCTAGCATGGCCTCTAGTGCCAGCTTTTGGATCACTTCTTCCTGGCAGCGCTGTCCTGCCTGGCCTCAGAGGATAAGGATATGCTCAGTCCTGATGTGACTAGATGTGCTGGGGAGGCTTAATATGGGGGACTCCCCCTTTCTTAGGGAAAGGGGAAAGAGGAGACAGAGAAGAGAGGAGGGAGGGGCACCCTTGGGATGTAAAGCAAACCACGAACACTGTTAGGGATTGGGAATGTGGAAATTCGCTAGACATAGATCTTTAAGATGTCAAGATGTCAGACAACCACAGTCAGAAAAGCAGCCATCACAAGGCCGGGTCGAAGTATTTTGGAAAAAATATAAAAAGTGACTATGGGGCTGGTGAGATGGCTCAGTGGTTAAGAACACGGGCTGTTCTTCCAAAGGTCCTGAGTTTAATTCCCAGCAACTACTATAAAGGGGTCTGATGCCCTTTTCTGGCATGTAGGTGTGTGTGCAGACAGAACACTCCTACATATATAAATAAATTTTAAAGTGATTATGAGGGCTCCACAGAAGAACACCTAAAGAGGGTACCGGCTCTATTCATGCTGAATAGGGTAGAATCCTGCCACCCATACTTTGTATAATGCAAACTTTCTGTAGATTTCTACAGAAACTGTCAATAAAGAAGATGAAGAGCAAAACCAAAATAATACATTCTCGATTAGTATCTGTCACATGGCACTGTTACTTTTGTTTTAGTTTTCCACTTTCATGGAGACTTTAAAAGGGAATTGTGTAGCAGATGTATGAAACAAAATGTTAAGTCTTTTTATCTGCTTGCTGTGGGCCGATGAATAAGCTGTTCGTTAAAATCTCGTCCAGTGAGACTGTAACTCAAAAAGTTTGAGACTCAAAATACAAATAATCATTCTCTCAAGTACTTACCATTTCATAAAGAGGAAGGATTTACATTTAGTTTTGTTTTTTAAATGGTCTACCCAGCATAAAAAATTACTTTGAGTTTAACCCCATGATATAACAAAAGATTCTACATTAAAACTTTTAAAATTGAGAGAAAAAGTAAAAATCTAAAGATTAGCAGAATTTACACCTTAAATACATAATACTTTGGGTTCAGGAAAATGGCTCAGTGAGTATGGACTCTCACTTTTGAGCTTAGTAAACTGAGTTCAATCCCCAAGACTCACATAGTAGGAGGAGGAAAATGACTCCTAAAAGTTGTCCTCTGACCATCTATATGCATGGCATGGCGCATACACACACACACACACACATACACACACACACAAAATAAGGAATGTAATACTTTTTTAATAACAAAGATATGAACATGACAAGTCTATAATAATTACAAGCTATGCCTTTTATTAGAGAACTTAACATATGTATCCCTATAAATATGCATATATGTATATAACCATACCTATGCAACAAAGCATGTAGACAAGGAGGTAAATATTTTATATCACAGCTAGTTACCAAAACCTAAACATGAGGCCAATACATATCTTTCACATTCACTTGTCTTAACCAAAGACCTCAGCAAAATGCATTTAAGAGACATAACCACTGTTTTTTTTTTAGAATTTTTTATCTTATTTTATGTGTATAAATGTTTTACCTGCATGTATATACGTATGCATGCATACACATCCATGATGTCCAGGAAAGTCAGAAGAGGTTGTAGAAGCCCTAAGAACTAGAATTACAAATGGTTTGAGCCACCATTTAAGTGCTGGGAATTGAACCGGGTTCCTCTGCAAGAGCAACAAGTGCTCTTAACCACTTAACTGTCACTCCAGCCCCACTAACATGGTTTTAAGACTCAACTTCTAATCTGAAAATAAATGACTAGTTTCCCAGGGTTAGAAAATAATTCAATGGCTTTTCAATTTTTTGGACTGAATTATTTTTGTCAATATTTCCTATATGGCAATACATTTTACAAGAGAGACACTAATTTGGGAAGTTGAAATGAAATATTTTAATTGCTTTTAATGAATTTCTTAGAATAAGACTTAAAACTATGCAGAGTGTTACTTTCATATCTATTGGATAGAGGAAAGGGTAAAACTAAAATAACAAATGTCCTCAGAAACAAGAAATGGGGAATTTTAAGACCTTCTCTATCAATAGACTGGTTTCATTAAAAAGCTCTGGAAAAAGCAAGCCTACTTTATAAGCAGCCAAAGTGTTTTTATGGGAGAGAAGTATTTACAAGCGGTTCATTAATAATAAAAGTGGTTTAAGAGCAAAATTCTTTCTATAACTCTGCTTATTACATACTAATCTTACATTGCACACCAATTCCTATACAATTATGTAGACAAATGATGGCAATGTGGCAATTATGGAATTATTATGGATTTTAGACACAATAGCCTTCCCTTACAAGTTACTGTATTAGCCACAATGCTTTCAGGGAGAAAGGAAGCCTTGGTAAATCTGCCATGAGAACAGGCATCAACTGGTACTACTCACAGCAACCAGAAGATATGGTCATTCTTAAAGAATATCATTCTATTTAATACTTTAGTAGAGGTGGGAAGATATGTGATTAATCCGTGCACACATCTGTGTGGGGGTGTATACACTCGTGTGCTCATACAGAGACCACAGAAGGATGTCGGTATCTCTTCCTATCATTATCTGCCTTATTTTTTGAGACAAGGGCCTCGCTCTGAACCTGGAGCTATTTCAGCTAGGCTGCCTGGCCAGAGAGTCCCCGGGACCTACACATCTCAGTCCTCCAATGCTGGGGTTACAGGCGCGTGTGGTCATGCCTAGATTTTGCGGGGAAGGTCGGGGATTTGAACTCAGGTCCTCTTGCTTCAGCAGCAAACACCACCACCCCGTGACTCATATCTCTAGCCCTCTAGGATTTTTTTAATTAGTGTTTCAAACAAAACCTGATCAGAAAGGAAATGAATAGTAACTTTTTTCTTACCAAGGTCAATGTATTTGGGGTCCAAGGGTGTGCCAATAGAATTGCAAAGAACTAGCACAAACTGTTAACAGATAAAAGAAAGAATATCAGAATTCTCGTAAGAATATCAAGAGCTCTTGCCTGTGAACAATAAAGGACACATACTTTATATATCATGCTTGTCTTGCTCAAGGATCACTGACTTGGAAATAATTGACAAAAGTGTTCAGCACAAAGAACAGTAGACAAAAAGAAAGATCACCTACTGCATTGACTATTAAAAATCATGAATTAAAATTAAGGCTGATTTCTCACTATAGCAGAATACTAAGTCTTAGGAGAATACAAGTAGACAAGCCCCTGCCATCGTTTACGCTTCTAAACTTCCTGAGGTTGTAGAACCATAACTCATTCTCACTTTCACCATCTATCAAGCCAATAGAGAAGCTAAAGTAATGTGTTACCGTTGCACCAAATGTCTCCATCTCGTTCTCCTCCTTTGAAGCAATATACAGATGGTATGAGAAATTCAGAAAAACGCAGTTAATTCAGGAACAATGGCTTATATCCAAACAATCATGACTGATATTAGGAAAAACACGGTGTACATTTTATATTACACTGCTCTGCTGGTAATTTCATCTTAACTATCAGTTACGGTATTGTATACTGTTCTACTTAAATATTTTCCTAGCCAGCTCAATAATTTCATTTCAATTGTGTTGCTTATTTATTTTTCTATTTATTGTTTAACTTTATAAATAAACTAAGTGATAACAGACTAAAATTTTACCATCTACTCAAAGTAGGCTTATCTGTTGCCTTAGAGTAAAAGAAAAATGTGTTTTTAAATTTCCTGTTTAACAATCATGCCAGTTTATAAATTTCCAGAATCAAATAATCCACAGGAATTCCTAGAGAACTTGGCCATCTCCCCGCTCTCTACTCCCTCTAATGCAGTGGTTCTCAACCTTTGTAATGCTGAAAGCCTTTAATGGAGTTCTTCCAGCCATAAAAGTACTTTCATTGCTACTTTATAACTGTAATGTTGCTACTGTTATGAACTGCACTCTAAAGATCTGATATGCAGCGTATGTGATGTGTGAGAGGGTTGTTGTGCCCCTCAGGGGTTGTGCCCCATAGGCTGAGAACCGCTGCTCTAATGGGCCCTTCTATTATCCATGTCACAACTCTAAGCAGCTTTCTGATTGGTGGATGTTGGTTGGTTCCTCCTTTGGGGTGTTTTTGGAACAACATTTCACCTTGTAACTCATGCCGGCCTTGAACCCTGATGCCACGGCCTCCTAAACTGGAGTTACAGGCAGGAGCCAGAATGCACAGCTTCTAGGTAACATGTTCCCAGTGCTTCCTCTTGCTCTATTGCATTTCAATCTAGCGTGTAGTTCATTGCATTCCCAATGTGAACCAAAGCATTTAGCTTTCTCCATCCACCTTCCCATTCCCCTGCCCCACACGCCAGTGACCACATCTTTCTATTTGAACATAACTTTCTCACATTTCAGGTCAGATTCTCGGGCAGGAGCTTCTGGAGTGTGAAACCTCAGAGATCACATCACCTTGACCACACAAAGGCTCTCACAGTGATCCTTCCACCACATTATGACTTCTCTTATGCTACACAAAGGCATACTTTACTGTCCTTGTTAGCAACACAGGTTTGGGGTTTATGTTTTAGGTTTTTTCTCTATGCTTAACTTTCTATGTATTTATTACTAACTTGAATCTCCAACTATGCCCCCAATAAGCATATCTTCTCTCATGAAATGTGACAAGAAGTGATGTAGTGATTAAATCTACCTAGGTTCCTCTTGGAGCCTGTCCTCTCACCAGAATCCCTGGGTATGGCCCTCAGTGGTCAGCTGGTACACTCTCCATCACTGGGGCTTCTGAGTTGTCTCCTCTTTCTAAAACAAACCACTAAAATGGTTATAGTCCTCATTCTAGTGGCTTTTACCCTGAAGTCACTCCCTTGGGTAGGTGAGTTTGGGAGGAAGATTTCTGGTGCCGTTGCACATCTAAAAAGTCAGTATTCCACTCTCACATTAGTAGTTTGCTTACAATGAGGAATTCTAGACAGGGAATAATTTTCCCTCAGAAGTCTGAGGGCAACGCTCCAAACCTTTGCTGTTGACTAGCTGAATGCCATCCTGAGGTCTCATCTTGTGAAATCTGCTTTTCTCTTGAAAATGCTGGGGCTTGGGGGGGGGGGTTGTTGTGGTTTGGTTTTTTGTGTTGTGTCAGTTCAATCCTCAGTGTTCTGAAATTCACAATGACATTTCTTGATGTGGAAATGGTTTTCAGTCACTGAACTAGGTTTCTTCTAGTAGAAAACCTCAAGGGAATTAGGCGTTTGTTTTTCTCTCTCCTCCATTTGGAGTGCATATATGGATGTGTGTTTACACGTGCATATTTGTACACACGCATGTAGAGGGGGAAGTTGACTTCCTCGTCATGCTGCACTTCACTAGGGCAGGATCTCTTGCTGAACCCAAGACTGGCTGATCGGCTAGTCTAGTCAGCCAACTGCTTCAGGGAGTTCCTCTCCAAGCCTCCCCATGCCTCCCAGCTTTCATGTGGGTGTTGGGGAGCCAATCTCCAGTCCTCACACTTGCACAGCAAGGCCTTACTCACTGGCTCACCTCCCTGCCCCATCCTGCATTTTGCCAGTTCACTCTTTTTAGTACTATTATTCAAATGTTAAGCTTTTGTGACATTTTCATTACTTCCCATCTCCTTATCTTTTTTGCTCCTTTAGTATTTCCTTTGCTTTATTGTCCAAACCTCTTGGCAAACTTTTCAATTTTCATTGTAATTTCCAAATCTCTCCTTTTCTACAACATTCTTTTCTTGTTTTCAGATGTGTGAGGATACCATTGACTGTTCTTCTGAGACAATGGTGCTTTCAAATTGTTCTCCCTGAGCCAGAGCAATGGCTAAATGGTTAGGAGCACTTGTTGCTCTTGCAGAAGACCAGGGTTCAGTTGTCAGCACCCATCCATAACTCCAGTTCCAGGGGTTCAGACACCCTCTCCTGGACTCTGCGGGTACCTGCCTGCTTGTGGTGCACAGACAAGCAGTCACACACATAAATAAAATATAAAGAAATAAAAGAAATGACAGTTGGGCATGGTGACATGCACCTTTAATCCCAGAACTCAGAAAGCGAAGGCAGGAGGATATCTGGGCGTTCAAGGCCAGACTGTTCTACATAGTGAGTTCCAGAAATGACAAACCTACCTAGAGAGATCCTGTCTCAAAAATCAAAAACAAATATACAAAAATGACCTGAACTGTTCCCCTCTTAAACTTTGCCGCCCACCCCCAGTTCTTTTCTACTTGCATTTATATTTGGTATTCCTTGCTACACTGGATGTTTCCCTAAATATCTGTGCTGCCTTTCCATCTGCTATGTTTAGAAGTAGGATGCTAAAAGTCTGTGTGTTACCTACTTCACCATCAGTGAGTATGACCTGCAAGGTGATTGGGTAGGTCTGTTTTAAGAGATACTCAGTCTGTATGGGGTCCTTTCTCCAGAGACTGCCCAACCTACTCCCTCAACGCTGGAAGCTCAAGCTGCCCTGCTCTAGGAACCAAGCAGGAGAGCAAGGTGGGACCAGGAGGGCAGAGCTTAGGGGCTACTGGTAACACCTGTCTGATTTCAGCAAAGTCTGCCCCCTGCCAGCCATGCTTAGACCTTAGCTCAGAAATTCTTCTCTTTTTCTTTTCTTTTCTTTTTCTTTTCTTTTTTTTTTTTTTTTTTTTTTTTTGCTGTTGTTATTAAGATTGTGAGATGGCTTGTGAGATGGCTCAGCAAGTAAAGGGGCTTTCTGCTCAGCCTGAAGACCTGAGTTCAGTCCTTTAAGCCTACATTGGTGGAAGGAGAACAGACTCCTGAAACTTGTTCCCTGACTTGCACAAGTGTGATGAGCCATGAGAGCACACACACACTCTAAATAAATAAATGTGAAAAGTTTGTTTTCTGTAACTCCAGCTGGTTTGTTTTGGATAAATTTGCTATTTTTATTATTTATTTTTGAGATGATTATAACTACATCATTTCTCCCTTTTCTCCAAACTTTCTCATATACCACTCCTTGCTTGCTTTCAAATTCCTGACCTCTACTTTCATCAGGTGTTATTTTACGTGTTAGAGAGAGAGAGAGCATATGTATATGTGTATACATATGTTTATTTTGCATGTATGGAAGTTTTGCCTACATGTATGTCTGTGCATCACATGTGTGCACTGCCCGTGGAGGCCAGAAGAGGGCATTGGATTCCTTAGGAGTCACAGACTGTTATTAACCACTATGTGGGTGCTGAGAACTGAATCCACGGCCTCTAGAAGAGCCGCCAGTGCTCTTGACCACTGACCTTTTTCTCCAGCCCTTATTTTTTGGTCTTACTTGGAGACCAAACCTTAGCAGATGGCAACAAGAGCACTACCTGTGGGCTCTGTTGTGAGGAGGGGACCTGAGAACTTGTTTGTTCCTATGTCTTTTTTGTGATTTTTGTAGGTTTTCCTTCTTGCATCATGTTGGTACTCTTAAATTTTCTTTCCCCAACTAGGCACCCCATCCTAGGTGTCTTCAGTATTCTGTAACCAGTTGCCTCTACCATACTCCACGAATGTCATTCTTAGGTCTGTTAAGGTAATCTCCCTGGCTCACTTACTCACCAATCTCCACACTTTGCTACCATTACCTCTCTTTTCTGGCCCCTATGGGCCTGTGACTTAAAAAAAAAAAAAAAAAAAAAAAAAATACTTGAACTGCTGCTTCAGTGTGTTTCAGAAAAAAAAAAAAAAAAAAAAAAAAAGCCAACTGGGGCTGTTCAAATAATCATCTTTAACAAAATCTCTATACTTTTACATCATAACCCAGCCAAAGACACTGGTAGTCTTCAAATACATACTTTTGCAAATTCTCAAATTGTTAGCATGCTTTTAAAAAACACATTACTTATTAACATTCTTTATTTTATGCTGAGATATTAATTTTAAGACGCTATATCTCAAAATGAAAATAGATTTATCAAAGTCAAAAGCTATCCAAACTCTTTTGTAACCCCATCAATATTTCTGACATCCGGATATCCATTTTTCACATATGACACATTTCAGAGGCAAAAAGCTCCAGTATGGAAGCAATTAGCATGAACTGCGAATGCCTGGCTGGTCAGGAAGACTCAAAGCATATAGAAACTGGTTCAGACAGACATGCTCAGGAGGGTGAAGGTTCTATCCTTTCCAGTGTCCTCTTGAGAAGGCAGACAACTAGAGCCCAGTTCTGCCCCTTGCTGACAACACATCTGAATCTTAAGATACTAAAGAGTCCCTACCTGAGGGTGATTTTCATCAGCTTTTGTAGCCAAAATGCAGAAATCACCACAGGTGGTGATGGAAATGAGACTCTTCACATATTTGACGAATTTCTCATTGTTTTTTGTGTCCCAGAAGACAACACAGTACTCAGGACGATCAGGCCTGGTATATGCATAAACCACAGTGTTGGAACAATAGCCCCACTGGGGATGGAGAAAGAAAAGAAATAGACGTGGGAAGGAAACAAAAAGGAAGATAGGCTAGTTAGTTTGGGAAAGAAAATTCACATTATTTATTTTACTTTCAAAATACTATTAACAGTTACAGTATCAGGGCTAAAAAATAGACCCTTTCTTACTATCAAAATATCTTAAAGTGATAATAAAAAATACTTTTAAAAAAAGGTAGACTATTCGGTTTGGGAAAGAAAATTCACATTATTTATTTTTACTTTCAAAAGTAGTAGTTGTATCAGGGTTGAAAAAAAGATCCTTTCTCACTATCAAAAAAAATCTAAAAGTGATAATAAAAAACACTTTTAAAAGAATGTTCTACACAAATAAGCTTAGCTTGTCAAACTTTCCTTAATTTGAAACGTTGAGTTTCAGTAGTAAAAATTGTCAGTAGTTAATCCCTGCTTTGGGAATGGCCCAGAAAGTGATCAACTGCTATCCAGAGTTTGAAATCCAGGTCTCCAAGACAATATTCAAAAGAGACACTTTGTCGCTTTCCTGTCCATGTTTTTATACAGAATGTTTCTATTTTTTTTCTCCATGGTTTACCAAAAACAAATACACAGACGTGCTCCCCCCAAACGTCCTAAGAAATAATCATGTTCAGATCCTGTTCAGAAATACTCATGCTCGCTGCATGTCTAAACCACTGAAAACAGAGAGTGTACACTCAGCTGCCCCTCTGCTAGTGTGCTAGGACATCCTATGGAGTCTTGAATACCTTCTGCTCATCATCAACACTATGTGTACATTATCATTAAAGTTTAGTCATGTAGGCTGTCACCACTCACTAGCATCAACTTTGGCTTTAAAAGGCTAGAGATTTACAAAAAAAAAAAAAAGTTGTAAAGATAAAAAGTTCCCAAACATCCCTCCTCCATTCCCTGTCCTTAGCATCACTAGACCCCACACTCTTCTTTAGCATTGCCCTACTGGCCTTTGAGACCCCAGAATCTTAGGGTGGCCACATTGTTCCGCTGTCATGTCTCCTTGGGCTCCTTTGGGAAGTGATGGTTTGTCAGTCCCCTATATTTGAAAAGTATAAATCAATGCCCTCAGTGTGGTCTGTCTGGTATTTTTCTCACACTTACATAGTTACTGGTTTGTAGGAAAACCACCACTGAAGTGAAGTGCTCCTCTCATGTCATATGAAGGGTCTCCACATGACATCACGGAGGACGTTAACCCTCCTCCCACAGCTAGAGTGGCGCTTGCCAGCTTTGCCACTGAGAAGCTCCCTTCTTTTTCCCTTCCTAAGCTGAAGGATGGGAGACTCCGCCTCCTAGAGAGGCAGTATGCAATTAGCAATGCTCTGTAAGAAAAATCAATTTCTTTTCTTCCATTTATCTTACTAAAATGATGCATATACATCCATATCAACTCAGAGGCTATGTGGTAACTTGGGCTGTAATAGAAAGCTACCTTGTTCCTTTTTATTCCTCACACACTGGCTACTGCTCTGGCCATTGTAAGCTGTAGAGGGCTGTCTACCGTGTCCTCATCCTTTTATGTCAGAACACTTTCTTGTTGCCTAGCACTATAAGGTGCTCCATGCATATCTTGCATTTTATCTAGTTCTAGAACCAGCCATTTCTCCAAGGTGTTTCAACCTTTAAAAATTAAATATATAAGATCAGGTCTTCCTCCCCCTCTGCTCTCCTGCTGTGCTATGTGTGCTGTGTGTGTGTGTACTGTGTGTATGTGCCATGTGGGCTGTGTTGTACGTGTTGTTTGTGCTGTGTTGTGTGTTGTGTGCTGTACTGTGTGTGTGCTGTGTGTAATCCGTGTGTGCTGTGTTGTATGTGCTGTATTGTGTGTGTGTGCTGTGTGTGATCGGTGTGTGCTGTGTTGTGTGTGCTGTATTGTGTATGTGCTGTGTATATTGTGTTGTATATTGTATGTACTGTGTTGTGTGTGCTGTGTGCATGTGTTGTGTGTGTGCTGTGTGTGTATGCTGTGTGGTATGCTGTGTGTGCTGTGTGGTATGCTGTGTGTGCTGTGTGTGTATGCTGTGTGTGCTGTGTGTGTATGCTGTGTGTGTGCTGTGTGTGTTGTACATGCCATGTTGTGTGTGCTGTGCTGTGCCATGATCAAACCCCAGGGCCTCAGGCGCAAGCTCTACCTCTAAGCCACATTCTGATGACCTCTGAGCCTTTCTTAGGCTTTTGAACAGACTCTCAGTACATGTGCCAGCTTGCCCTCAAAATCACAACATTTCTGCCTTCATCTCCCATGAGATGATGTTATAAGCATGAGCCACTATGCCTTAACTGCATATTTTTCATAAAAAATAGATTATCCCAAGCTTGTTTTACATGGTGAATTGTTTATCTCATTTTCTTCTTCTGATCCACTCTGCCCTTCTCTACTATTCTCTGCACCTGGGGGTGATTTCTGTGAACCCCATCACATGGGTGATTTGCTGTATGGTTCCTTTGGGGTATGTCCATTAGAAGGCACCAAGAAGAGGAAGAAAATGAGCGTTTATTCCCCAATCTCTGCCTGGCAGCAGTGGCCCTGGATCATGGGTTCTAGGAGCATTGCTCCCCTGCCTGGCTCCTTGAGCCCACGGCTGGTGACATCATCTGGCTTCTGCTAGGCCCTGGTGCCTGTTTTATCTCCTCTGCACATCCCTTTCATCTCAGTCATACCTGGAATAAGCCCTTCTATTACTCCTGTGAGTGCACCATCTGTTTCCAGAGAGATCTCCACTCATAAACCCATTTTAATCACACATGGTATTTAAGAAAAGGTTGCCATTTACTGATGTTAAGAGCTTCATGTACAAAAAGCCTCCATTTTACTGGCTTCTTATTTAGAAAGCTGCAACAGGTTTAGTTAAAAAAAAAAACTGTCTTATAATTGTTCTTAATACCTTATAATCAGGTCGAATATTTGCAAAATATATAAAGGAGTCAACAGCTAAAGCAATTTTCAGTCCACCTCCTTCCCAAGACAGTGAGCACATCTGCTTTCCTGGAACTTTCAAAGTACCTAGATGCTAGGGGAGGGGAGAGATGAAATGTAAAGTATTATAATGAACATATAAGACTCAAATGTGTCAATATCACCCAGAAATTTCTAAAAGTTAAATTTGTTAATAACATCACTAAGAAGGATACTATATATTTATAAAAACATAGCTTACATTTTAGCATCTATCATTTGTGACTCATTATTAAGACAGCTTTTTTACAGGGCTGGAGAGATGGATCAGTGGTTCAGAGTACTGTCTGCTCTTCCAAAAGTCCTGAGTTCAATTCCCAGCAACCACATGGTAGTTCACAACCATATATACTGGGATCTGATGCCCTCTTCTAGCATTCAGGTGTACATACAACTAGAGCACTCATGTGTGTAAAATAAATAAATAGTATTCAAAAAGGATAGGGTTTTTTTTGTTTGTTTTTTTGGTTTTTTTTTTGTTTTTTGTTTTTTGTTTTTTGGTGGTTTTTTTTTTTTTTTTTTTTACAAATAAATGATTATGCCAAATGTGGTGGTGTACACCTTTAATCCTAGCACTCAGAAAGCATGGACAGGTGAATTTAATTTCTGTTTGAGACCAGCCTGGTCTGGTTCCAAGATAGCCAGGGCTACATAGTGAAACCCTTTCTCAAAGCAAAAAAAAAAAAATTTTGATCACTCAGCAATTAATTAAAACTATGAGAAATTTAGGACAGGCAGACATATGTTTAATATCCAAAGATATTTAAAGTATTATGCTGAAACCTAGAAATATGAACATAAAGTAAGGACATTACACTAAAATATTAATCAGTCAGTGATTTAAAAAGAGGCTTTTATTTGGGTCACAGAGAAAATATCCTAAATAGCTATGTCATGGCAATTTCATATGTCAAATACTTAGATTTCTAAACTTACAGATTATAAAATGGTAAGTATGGTAAAAACTTATAAGACTATTCAGACACACACTTGCTACCTGGAGACTGCTGCTCAAATGTCCCTCGGAGACAGTGTGGCCAGCTGGACTTTCTGTTCATTTTCCCTGCTTATGCTGTGCCTGCTCTAAATGGGAAGATAAGTCTTAAATGTATTTACCTCACCAAATGGTGTGTAAAACTGCACAATGTTGACATCCTTGTCCTGAGTGACTACTTTCTGGGAGCCTGCCACAGCTAGCACGCTGCCAATGTGGTTCCACTGGATACCAACCACATACATGCCCGTATCGATCAAAATCGGGTCTAGTCAAAAGAAAAAAAAAAAAAAAAGAACAACAACAAATGTGGCAACTGTGGTCACAACTTAACCCAGGGAACTTTACAGTCTTAAGAATAATTTTTAAACTTCTCCAACCTAAAAACAAAAACAAAGAAACATTACTTACTTTGGTCATTCTCGTGTCTCATTATTTGGCATCGTCCGTTGTCAAAGCAAATTGCCAGGCATGGGCAATCGGGCTCCACGTAGCCTTCTGTGCCATGGTACCAGTGAATCCCAGCAATACTGATCGCTCCAGTGACATTCACCAAGCAATTCAGTTTCATTTTCATCTAGGTGGAAGTGGTCAGCTTAGGCTTAGTAACTGCACTTTAAAATTGGCAATTTAATCTGCACAAGTATTGAAGGAAGAACAATGAAAGTGAGACTTGAAACCTGGGTACAAATGCAAACTTCATGACTTACTGGTTCTCCAAACCTAGATAAATTACTCCCCTGACTTCTCCTCTTTCCTCAAGTATAAAATAAGGACAAAAACACAAACAGGTGAGTGTGGTGCTGTATGTTTGTTATTCCAGCACTCCAGGGATTGAGGCGGGAAGATCTCGAGTTTGAGGCCAGCCAGGGCTACACAGCAAGTACAAGGTCAGTCTCGGTAATATAGGGAGACCTAATCTCAAAGCATAAATTAAAAAACAAGCAAAAAATTACACTCACACTCAGAGTTTTCAACAAGACTCAAATGAAATTAGAAAATTAGAAAATCATAGGTTCAAAGGCAGCCTGGGCTATGTAGTGAGATTATGTCTTAAAAAAAAAAAAAAAAAGAAAGCTGTTGGTGTTCTGTTCAGGAAGTTGTCTCCTGTGCCAATGAGTTCCAGGCTCTTCCCCGCTTTTTCTTCTAACAGGTTTAGTGTGTCTGGTTTTATATTGAGGTCTTTGATCCACTTAGACTTTAGTTTTGTACAGTGTGATAAGTATGGATCTATTTGCATTTTTCTACATGTAGCCATCCAGTTAGACCAGCACCATTTGTTAAAGATGCTATCTTTTTTCCATTGTATGGTTTGGGAGAAAACAGGAAAAAAGTTAGGAGCCTGCCACAGAGGGCCTATGAAAGGCTCTGCCCTGAAAACTATCAAAGCAGATGCTGAGACTTATGGCCAACCTTTGGGCAGAATGCAGAGAATCTTATGAAAGAAGTGGGAAATAGTAAGATCTGGAGAGGACAGGAACTCAAGGAGAGCAACAGAACCAAAAAATCTGAGCACAGGGCTCTTCTCTGAGACTGATACTCCAACCAAGTACCATGCATGGAGATAACCCAGAACACCTGCACAAATGTAGCCCATGGCAGTTCAGTGTCCAACTGTGTTCCACAGTAATGGGAAGAGGGACTGTCTCTGACATGAACTGATTGGCCTGCTCTGTGATCACCTTTCCCTGAGTGGGAAGCAGCCTTACCAGGCCACAGAGAAAGACAATGCAGCCACTCCTGATGAGACCTAACAGACTAGGATCAGAAGGAAGGAAAAGAAGACCTCTCCTACCAAATGGACTTGGGGAGGGGCATACATGGAGAAGGGGGAGGAAGGAAAGGATTGGGGAAGGGAGGAGAGAGGGAACTACAGTGTGGATACAAAGTTAATAAAGTGTGATTAATAAAAAATATTTTAAAAATCATAAAAAAGAAAGCAAGATAGGAAATGAGGGAGGGAGGAAATAAGGGTGGGAAAGAAAACAAAGGAAAGGAGAGAAAATCTTAGTAATTTTACTTCCACCAGGAAGTGGACTATGAGCTGTAATTTTTCCTACAAACAAGAATGACCTATCAATACAAAGAAATCTATCATAGCTACATCTCTCAAAGCCAGAATTTTCTCTAGATCATGCTGCCTAAGCTTACTGTCTGTTTCCTTTCCAGTTGCTGTGATTAAAATACCCTGACAAAAGCAATTTGATGGGGCTCGTTTTAGCTCATAGTTCAAGGGTACAGTCCATCACTGCAGGAAAGGAAAAGCAACAGGATCTCTAAGCATTACAGTCAGGAAGCAGAGAGGGATGGACACTAGCACAGGGAATGGTCCCACCCAAAGTTCTTCCTGTATCAATGAGCATGATGAACCACTTGGAGACTGACCTTCATCTAGACAATCCCTCTCAGGTATGTCCTGAGGTTTGTCTCCTAGGTGACTGGAGATCCTGCCAGGTTGACAACCAACATTAACTTTCATTCTTCCTCTATTTTACCTTCTTTCTAGAAACTGATTCTTCTCCCATACATATTAAATTGATTAGCATTCTTTTCACAAACAAGCTCTAGCTGCTAAAAATCTATCTTGGGTATCCTGCATAAAAGCTTTGATTGAGGCACCAGAAGATGTAAAAAGAAACTTCCACAAGTATTACCCTTCTCATCATCCTTCAGCTTCAAAGCACTGTCATCTTCTCCCATCCAGCAACAGAAAATCAAGGCTAAAAGCTGCACTCTGCTACATTAATTTACCTTTTTAAAAAAGCTAAACTTGGGCTGGAAAAATAGCTGAGTAGAATGGTTGCTTCACATTCAAGAATCCCTGCCTTAGATCCAACTCTAGCAAAGGAATGAGCATGATGGAGGTGCACTCCTGTATAACCTAGAATTCTCAAGAGCTAAGAACAGGAGAATCCAAAATTCAGCTATGCAGTGAGTTCCAGCCAACTCTACATAAAACCCCTCTCAAAACAGCAAGTACACACACACACACACACACACACACACAAACACACACATGCGTGTGCCACCTTGGTTACCATCCTATTTCTGTGAAGAGATACCATGACCATGATAACTCTTTTTTTTTTTTTTTTTTTTTTTTTTTTTTTTTTTTTTTTTTTTTTTTGAGACAGGATGTAACCCTGTGTACCCCTGTCTGTCCTGGAACTAGCTCTGTAGACCAGACTAGCCTTGAACTCAAAAAGTTCCACTTGCCTCTGCCTCCCAAGTGCTAAGATTAAAGGCATATGCCACCACCACCTGGCTCTAAGGTAACCCCTAAAAAATAAAAATTTAATTGGAAGCTTTTTGTAGTTTTAAAGGGTTAGTCCATGATCATCAAGGGAGGAAACAGATGGGCATGGCACTTGAGTGGTAACTGAGAGCTTTATATCCTGATCCCCAGGCGACAAAGAGAGAGAGAAAGAGACAGAAACAGAGAGACTACTAGGCCTGGCATGGAGTTTTGAAATCTCAAAGCCCACCCCAATGACACACCTCTTCCAACAGGCTACTTCCTAATTCTTCCCAAACAGTTCTATTCCCTAGTGACTAAGCATTCAAATATATGAGACTATGGGAACCATTCTCATTCAAAGTACCACATCCCACCCCCAAGAAAAACTATGATTAGTCTTTTAACGTTTAAAACTATTTAGATGATTGGAAAATAAAATTAAAATTAAAATTAATTGAAGACAAATCCTATAAATTACTGTGACTATCATAATAAAGGTATACATATATAAATGACATCTATAATAATCATAGAAAATTATACTAATAAAATAGTGAAAATATACTTACTATAAAATTTCCTTGATTATCATAAATATGTATTTCTCCATTTGCCATTCCAAAAAGTAAGATTTTACTATCTGCAGACCAGGTTACATGGCACAGCTGTATTCCCTTCAGGTCTTTTCCCCAAATCCGATTCCCTAAAACAAAGCAGAGGCAGCTATTACCAGCTCAGAGCTGTGATCCTCCAACAACTGCTTTTGAAACTTGATTTCCCTAACGATTTCTCATATTCCTCACACCATTCATGCAATCATTCAATTTGCTTGGTCAATAAATATTTATTAGCACTTAGATAAGCTAAATAACACTGAGACCTTTTAAATAGCAGCTATTTCAAACTGTCTCCTGTCTCTTCTACACTCCAAGGCAGGGAGGTTCTCACTTCCAATTATGAAATGAGTCATCTACTCTAGAAAAAATATAAGCTCTCTCAAAAGCCATTCTCCCTCAGCCTGCATACTCAAACATTCAGAACATAAGGGAATCCACGCTGACCCCTCCTGCTGTGCCAGAACAACGGAAAAGGCAGCTCCCCAGATGAGCTCCTCTATAGCCCACTCTTCCATCCAGGCCTAGGGTCGACCCTTCCCAACTCTACAAACACCTCCCTCGAGATTACCCTCATTTCTCTTTCCCTTTAAACTCTCCTCTCCAAGTCCTCGCTTACAAATTTTTGAATACACATCAAACGTTTAGTTCCCTTGAATAAAAGCAAAACAAAAAGGCCCTTCCCTCAGCCTAACGCTTCTCTCCAGAGCTTCCCTATTCCTACCCCTCCCTCCCAGCCACATTTTCAACTTACACACTACTGGACAGTTCACGTCCTCACCATCCCTCAAGGCACCCCAGTCTACCTTCTGCCCCACAACTCCATCAAAATGTCCTGTGTGGAGGCCACGCCTACCTGTTGCTAAAGCCAGCTGACAAGGGGTCTTCTCCTACTCTTTTCCTGTCTTTTTGGAACACATGCTCCTTCTTAATAGTCCTTACTTCCATAGGACTTAGGGAGTCCTTTGTCTCTAAGACAATGTCTTTTGTGAAATTCCTTTTTTTTTTTCTCCTCCAAAGCTATTCCTTAGCCCTAAGACATGCTATTCATTAACCAATCTCTACTTGTGGCTAATGCCTCATCACACACACACACACACACACACACACACACACACACACACAAGTACACCTCCTCCTCTAGGCAGCCCTCCTTGATCTCTCCCCATGTGCATTTGGAGGTATTTCTACATGTTCCCGTATGTTCCCTTTTGGAGCACTCATCTCATAATCACTTATCACTGATCAATGACTGCCTATATACTTATGATCACTTTTGATGTGGTCAGGGTCGGTTTTTAATGTGTGATATTAATTCCTAAACTATTGCTATCAAGGCTCTCAACATTAGATGACAGCAATAAACACAATGAATGAATATATGAAAATGGTTTCAAGCAATTTCTATAAGAAACATTTTTATATTAAAACCAAGATGTAGACTCACAGAAGCCTCATCTATGTACTATAATTTGAAAGAAAAGTATATTTTAGGCTACAAATAATGACAATGGCATGTTCTGTTCAACTAAAAATACAGATTTTTGTAATTTTATACTTTTGAAACTAAAGTGTACATTTCTTTACAATCTAACCAATAAGAAGACCAATTATATAAAGGACATATTTAAAATAATACTGAAAATTTAATTCACCTTTTCAGTACTACCGTAGGAAAGAGAAACAACAGATTTGTCTTGAAAGGTAAGAGGTTAGAACCACGAGGTGATTCCTAATGTTACCAAATCATGTAGCAGGGTTTTTTCCCTCAGTGTCTATTTTCCATCAGAATGATAATAACTTAAACCTTCAAAGGTGATCGGTAACCCTTGGTCTCTGGCCCAGGCCCAGGGGACCCAGTGAGTGCATTACCGTCCACCGAGCCCACGATCACAGCCCCATCCTCATACACTATGCAGATCTTCTGTCCATCAGCATTCCAGCTCATGCTTCGAACCACGGACTTGTTGCGATTGTTGATCATCTCCTCATACCAGGAGCCTGTGTTCACAAGTTTGAAAACTACAGTCAAAACCTTCACATTTACAGGCCAGGTGGTGGCGGTGCACCCCTTCAATCCCAGCACCCTGGAGGCAGAAGCAGAAGGATCTCTGAGGTAAAGGCCAGCCTGGACTATAGGACTAGTTCCAGGACAGCCAAGGCTATCTTGAAAAAGAAAAACAAAAAAAAAAAAAAACCTTTACATTTATCACCTAGCACTTAAGGGTTGATATTTTCTGGGCACTATCGTGCATACCATTAATCCCAGTTCGTGGAGACTGAAACTGGAGGATCATAAGTTTGAGGCCAGGTTGGGATACATATGGTAAGAACTTGTCCAAGAGAGAGAGAAAGTTGCTGACTTCTAAAAGTGCACTGTTGGAAAATGACTGTAAAGTGTTCCATACCCTAAGGCATTTAACTTTGAAGCCTTCAAATCTACCATAAACACAAGTTTGATTAGGTATTATTCCTAATTGCTTCAAGACTATCATAGAAAACACAACAAATATTCCTCTCTCCTATTTCTCTCTTCTTGTCAATTAAGAAAACGGAATTCCATTTGCTTCTTCAGGGCAGAAATAGATGATTGTTCTGAAAGTTCAACTTTTCCCACTGAGCAACCACTTCAGAGAGTGAGGAAAAGCATGACAATGACAATGTATGCATACATACCTATGATGAATAACTGTTCCATTCACTATGATTAGAAATACAAGCATTAAAGCATGTAGAATAGTAGTTACAACTCAGCCTGTCTTTGAATTTTTTTAATTAAATATTTCTTTTTTTTTACATTAATTACATTTTATTCACCTTGCATTGCAGCTACAGCCCCCTCCCTCATTTCCTCCCAGTCCCACCTTCCCTACCTCATCTCCTCTCATGCCCCTCTCCAAGTTCACCGATAGGGGAGGTCCTCCTCCCTCCATCTGACCCTAGCTTATCAGGTCTCATCAGGACTGGCTGCAATGCCCTCCTCTGTGTCCTGGCAAGGCTGTTCCTCCCTTAGGGGGGTGGTCAAAGAGCCAGCCACTGAGTTCATGTCAGAGACAGTCCCTCTTTACATGGCTTTAGAGCCATGGCCCAGCAGGTAAAAGTGCCTGTCTCCCAGGCAGCGGCCCAGTGCTCCATCCCTGGAATTCACATGGCAGGCGAGAAATGGCTTTCAGACATTCTTCTTCATCACTGCAACACTGGGCACACACAATACACAGAGGCACGCAGACTTTAGACATAAAGTCCAGGTGCAACATGGCATTTCTATAATGGAGAATTTATCATGGGGAGGCTGGAGAGATGGCCAGCCCCCATGCAAGGTAGCTCCCAACCCCTATAACTCCAACTCCAGAGGGATCTCAGACTTCTGGCTTCCTCCAGCACCTATACTCACAGGCACAGACTCCCACCAGATGGGTACACACATACCCATAATTAAAAATAAATCTTAAAAAAATAATCTGAAAATAAGGTATCTGGAATCTTTTTACAACTGAACATATTTAGCTAAGCCTTTCCCAGCCTTAAAAATATATATATATGTATTCTGAGTCATTTTTCTAGAGATAGAGATGCATCTAAGATAATCCTTCTCTTCCTCTCCTCTCCCCCAACTCCACCCCCTCCCCACCAATTCTCTCAGAGACAAGAGGCACAAGCTGTGAGTCATTCATCAGCAATGAGATGGACTGAATCCACAAAAGAAAAGGAAGCTAACTGGCCCAGTACAGGAAATACAATAAAGGAAGTCTTGCCTTTGACTTTTTCATAAATGATTTTTATCTAATATTAACTCCAGCTGACCACACAGGGATTAATTCTTAATGGAAATCTTGGGGGGAGAATTATTTTATATGGAGACTATTCTAAGTGTCTCCGTTCATTGTGGTAATGTCAACAGTCACCTGATTCACTTTCCTAACTCTGGGTCGCAGATCAAAGAACAGGATGAAGTCTTCTTGCTGGTTACAAGTCTGTCAGAGATGTTATTTCCCATCCAAACACTGCTCAGACTCTGGTTTGTGAAAGATCAAAGCAGCTCTCCAGAACCGGTGAGATGGCTCATGGGGTAAAGGTGGATACTGTCAAGCCTGACAGCCTTAGCTCAATCCTGGGCACCACATGTTGAAGAGAACCAACTCTCACAAATTGTCCTCTGGCCTCCACATGTGTGGCACATGTACATATACACACACAGTAAAGAGCTTTAGAGCAGCTCTCACATGCTAGAGAGCTGACTCAGTGGATAAGAGTACTTGTTGCTTTTGCAGAGGACCGGAGCTCAGTTCCCAGCATCCCCATCAGGTAACTCTCAAAAGCCAATAGCTGCAGCCTTGGTGGATCTGACACCCTCTTCTGACCTCCAATGGTACCCACCCATGTACACATGTGCACACACATGCGCACACACACACACACACACACACACATAAATTTTTTTAAGCTGCTCTCCTGCAACAGAACCAAAATATCTGGGCACAGGAGTCTTTTCTGAGACTGGTCCTCTAACCAGTCATGTAGATAACCTAGAACTCCTGCACGATGTAGCCCATGGCAGCTCAGTATCCAAGTGGGTTCCCTAGTAATGGGAACAGGACCTCAATGGCTGGCTCTTTGATCACCTCCTCCTGAGGGGGGAGCAGCCTTACCAGGCAACAGAATAAGACAATGCAGACAGTCCTTATGAGATCTGATAGGCTAAGGTCAGATGGAAGGGGAGGAGGACCTCCCTAACAGTGGACTTGAAAAGCAGAATAGGAGGAAATGAGGGAGGGGGGGTAGGATTGGGAGAGGATGAAGGAGGGGGCTACGCTGAGATACAAAGTGAATAAACTATAATTAATAAAAAAGTAAATAAAAATTTAAAATGTAAAAAAAATTCTGTAACACTTTTAATGTAAACTTTTATGTTTTAAGTTAACATTCATATACATAGAACATTTGGACTAATACTGGACTAATAAATACAGACTTATTAGTAATGTTTTAGTAGCAAATAAACTTCATACTTAGATATTTAAAAAAAAGCTTCTCTCCTAATATACCTTTATACAACATCCAGACAATAATAAGCCCATTTTGATCACTGGTTGTCAACTTCTGATACTGTTCATTCCATGTTACAACTTGAACAGCACCTAGAATGTTAAAAAAAAGAAACTCAGAAACTCTAAAATGACTATAATCATTTAGAATGTGTATTGTTATGTAAATGAACATCAAGAGGATGTTAAAATCAATAGTTTGTGCAGTCAGTCTTAAATAATAAAATTAAAATATAGAAAATATTTATGGGATGCAGTTACTGATATTACTAATTATATGCAACAATGCAAAACACTCTTTCATATGTACCCCTGTCTCACACCTTCACAGCTCCCTCTCACAACCAGCCAGCAGCACTGCCATAGAGCTAACATGGAACAGATAAAAGCATGATTACCAAACTGACCTGACTCACGAAGATAAAATGTCCAAAGGATGCCAAGCTGTCCTTTGGGGTGTTTTGTTTGTTTTTGGTTGGCATGACCCATGATTTATTTTCTCTTTCTACGCCACCTTCCATTCTGTTCCACACTCTTGAGTACATCTTAAGCTTCTAGGTTCTATGAATGACTGATTTCATCTTACCTCTAAATACTTAAGTGTATATTCCATAATGATATTCTCTTTACATTTCATATTACAAATTAGAAATTAACACTGATGAACTATCATCTAATACAGTCCGTTCAAATATCATCAACTGTCAGAGAACTGTTATAAACAGGTACTTGTTTTTCTCACTCTAGGACCCCACCTAAGATCTTTCAGTTAATATATCCTTTCAGTCTCCTTTAACTTGAAATCATAAAACAGATCCTTTAAGAGGATAATATTTATTAAAAATTCCACAGGAAGATAACATAAGTTTGCAATGTATAAATTAACAGCCAGCTTTTTTTTTTCCAAATTTACCAAAGTTGATATTTAATTTTTGTATAAGTATTGGATTATTCCACATATGAATTATGGCTCAATAAAAATGATTACTTTCAACACTATTATTATTTAAATAAAAGTATTTAATAGCATTTGTTTGACATTTCTACATTAAGTAGAAGATGACCTAAATTTCCAAATACTGTTCAAACATGACAAATTAAAAAGTTAAATGTAGCGGACACAGGCGAAGATGATCAATCCTCATTTAGAAAGACAAATGGGATGTGCATTGAATGTATGACAGGAGTCTACCACAAAAGGCATCTGAAAGACTCTAACTAGCAGTGTTTCAAAGCAGACACTAAGACTCATAACCAAACCCTCGGCAGAGTGCAGGGAATCATATGAAAGAAGGGGAGTTAGTATGATATGGAAAGAATAGGAGCTCTGCAAGGACCAAATATATCCGGCACAGGGTCTTTTCTGAGACTGACACTCAACCAAAAACCATCTATGGATATAACCTAGAACTTCTGCTCGGATGTGGCCCGTGGTAGCTCAGTAACCAAGTAGTTTTCCAAAGTAAGGGGAACAAGGACTATTTCTAACAGGATCTCAAGGGCTGGCTCTTTGACCCCCCCCCCCCCAGGGGAGGAGCAGTCCTGTTAGGCCACAGAGGAGGACTTTGCAGCCAGCCCTGAAGATAACTGGTAAAACAGGGTCAAATGAAAGGGGAGGAGGTCCTCCCCTATCAGTGGACATGGAAAAGGGCAGGGAAGAGACCAGGGAGGGAATGTGGGGTTGGAGAGGGAATGAGGGAGCGGGATACAGCTGGGACACAGAGTTAACAAAATGTAACTAAAAAGAAAAATAAAATTAAAAAAAAAAAGTTAAATGTAGCTGGGCAGCGGTGGTATATGCCTTTAATTCTGCACTTGGGAGGCAGAGGCAGGGGGATCTCCTTGAATTCCAGGCCAGCCTTGTCTGCAAAGTGAATTCCAGGACAGCAAAGGCTACACAGAGAAACTCAAAAAACAAACAAACAAAAAAAGCTGAATGACTCACCACTATGACCTTCAAGATTCTGGTTCATGGAAAGGTTACTAGGGGCTGCTAGACCCCTCAATTTTGAGTCATCTAAAGAAAATACACAAAGAAAAGACTATGATTAAATATATACAAGATTACAAGATTTTGATGTCTTGAATTATGAGAAGAGTGTATATCTTTGAGATATTTTTAAAGTGTTCTTTATTCTTTATTCTGAACTATACAGATACCTTATAAGACATTATTCTAGCAAAACAAAGCAAAGTGCATGAAGACCATTAGCTCAGTGTATTAAATATACAACCACTGTTTCTGAATATTCTCATAAGAGATCATAAGTAGAAATGTCTAGGGACATGAATTAAAATCTGTCCAAACTTACAAGGGACTAAATATACAAGATTTTAGAATCTAGTTTTTACTATATTTCCTAGAATGCCATGCTCACTAGAGTATTTACTCATTCATTCAACAAATAGTCACTAAATATATACACTGTGTCTAGGTACCATGAGAGGTTCATGCTACAAAATAAACAAAACAAGATAAAACAAAATAGAGACCACCTGGCTGTTTTTGTTTTGGGTTGTTTTTTTGTTTTGTTTTGTTTTTGGTTGTTGTTGTTGTTGTTGCTTATTTAGTAGCCAAAACTCCTTCAGAAAGCTTGTATTCCGTGGGAATGGGAGGGTCAGACAGTATATAAACATAATTATTTTAAACTGGGAAAGTGGAGGCAAAATAAGAAACAGTAACAGAGTGGAGTTAATTAAACTAAAGCAGCCACCGGGGAAGCTTTCTAAAGAAATAATACCTTAACTGAGATGACAGATATGGCAAAAAGGGGCAAGAATGAGTGTTCTTACAAGATGGCAAGTGCAGAGCCTACACACATCAGGAACCAAAAGAGGGCTTGTGCAGACAACAAGGGGACATGACCTTACATGGAGCTATAGTGAAAGCCACAAGAAAAGCCATGATGTCTTTGGAAGAAAATTACAAAAAATTTACATTTTATAGTTACTTAGAAAATGTGTTAGACATAAAAAGCAAAGCACATAAAACATTTCCTTTAAATTTATAAATGTTATGATAGTCTTAGGGATTTGTAAAGATGGAAATTATAAAACTCAATCCCTAAAAATCTATTTTCTAACATACTATGAGGGGACTGGAGAGATGGCTAAGTAGTTAAGAGCACTGCCTGCTCTTCCAGAGAACCCAGGCTCAATTCCCAGCACCCACACAACAGCTCATAACTGTCTGTAACCCAAGTTCCAGGAGATATGACACTCTCACACAGACATACATGCAGACAAAACACAAAGGCACATAAAATAAAAAATAAAGCATTTTTTTTAAAAATACACTATGAAAAATACTCTTTACTCTGAATGCTGTCAGAGAAGAATCCCTTAAGCACTCTCTGAAACCACTAATTCTAATTATCTGGTTGCTGTCTCAGGAACTTTCTCAGTCTATACACAGACCCTGATGTGGCAGCATACCTTTAATCCCAGCACTCAGGAGGCAGGTGGATGTCTGCATTCAAGGCCAGCTTGGCCTACAGAGTGAGCTCCAGGATACTCAGGGCTACACAGAGAATCCCCTTCTCAAAAAAAATGCTCCCCAAAAGTTCTCAAATACATATGTGCATGCATGCATGGGTTCGTTCGTGCCTGTGTGTGTGTGTGTGTGTGTGTGTGTGTGTGTGTGTGTGTGTGTGTAATACTTTTGAAAAGGCCAAGCAGAAATAAAAGCAAGCTAGCATAGAAACAAAAATCTGATAATACTGATATATCTTACCAAAAGCACATTACCAGTAGTAACTGCTGGATCTAAAAGGCCTGATGAAGAATATGCCAATAAATAAAGCATTTAGGATCTGAGAAGATGGCTCACTCAGTAAATCATTTGCTGTACAAGTATGAGGACCTGAGTTCAAATGCCCAGAACCCATACAAAACCTAGATATCGGAGCATATACCTGTAATCTCAGATATGATGAGACGGGAAGCAGACGGATGGGTCCCTGGAAGTTTCTAGGCAACTAGCCTACCCTACAGGCTAATGGTAGACCCTGTCTCAAAACCAGTTAAAGTAGAGGCTAGACAGATGGCTCAGTGTTTAAGATCACTTGCTCTTGAAGAGAACCTGTGATCAGTTCTCCGCAACGAAAAAACGATCTATAACTATAGTTTCAAAGGATCTTATGCCCTCTTCTGGCCTCCACAGGCACTGCATGCATGTGACACAAAAGGCAAAACACAACATACATATAAAAATAAGTCTTTTTTTTTTTTTTTTTTTTTTTTTTTAGTTAAAACTTCAGCTGGGTGTGGTGGTGCAAGCCTGCAATCCCAGCACTCAGAGAGGCAGAGGCAGGTGGACCTCTGTGAGTTCAAGGCCAGCCGGGTCTAAAAAGTGAGTCCAGGACAGCCAAGGTTACACAGAGAAACCCTGTCTCAAAAAAACCAAAAATCAAAAAGAAAAACTAAAATAAAGTAAAATTTTCATAATAAAAATTCCATGAGTAGATCTCACTGAATAAATTACACTAGCCACTTTTTTCAGCCAATTTTACATATCTGTACAGGCAATGATCACTTACCTGTCTGTGTCTCTAATCTCAAAACTTTCAGTAATCCATCTTCACCACCACATGCTATGAACCCTTGGTCCTTGTTCCAGGATATACATTTCAGCTTCACATTATTGGGAACAGCAATCTGTAACAAGAACCACGAAGCTTTTCACTAAGGAGTTGGAAGATCTCCATCCAGGAGATAGGAAACTGACAACATCTTCCAAGAACCCTACTCTAACTTGTGGCCCATGCTGACAGTCCCAACACTTGGGAGACTGAGGCAGGAGGATCTCAACTTGGAAGCTGGCCTGGGCTACACAGCAATAGCCTGTCTCAAAAATAAATAAATAAACATAAAACAAACAAACAAAAAGAAAAAAAAGCATGAAGGAGGGAGAAAGAAAAAGTAACACTCTGCAGAAAAATGAGCTATTATGAAAGTGGCGGAGGTCCCCTTAAATGTCCCAAGCTCTAGCATTCTCTAATGTAGTACACATAAAGGAAGGAAAGTGATTGCCAAGGAAGCCAGAGAGATTAAAAATCACCTCGTGGATTCTTTAAAATGAGGGGACTGAGATATAAATCCGTATCACTGCTCTTACTCCCTCTCCCCACACAACACTTAAGTTTCTTTCCTCTTGTAGGGCAGCCTGTGATCACTTATCAACACCTGGATCAACAAGTGGCCGAGGAAAGACCCAGCAGCGCTTAGGTCTGTCACTCAAAAGAGTCTAAGCTGGACAGGAATGTGGAAGGGTCCTGAGAAAAAGCTGCTGCCTCAATCAAGCACTGCCGGGGCTCAGAGACCCGCGGGAGGAGAGAGGCGACAGGGAGACTGGAAAAGCTGCTGGGACCGCCTCTGCAGCCCGGGAGGATGAGGGCACAGGCGGGCTGCAGGAACGGGGGAGGCGCGACGGCGGTCCCCGGGGAAACTCACTTTCTTGCTCAGGTAGAAGAACATCGTGGGAACTCAAAGAAGACGACCCGCAGCGGTCAAGGGCCGCAATATATAAACGGGTTCTACACCTCCATTCGCGAGCACCTTTGGATCAGAGAAGCTCCCGTCGCCTGGCAACCACCGCCGCCCAGGCGCATCCGGGGCGCCGAGAGAACTTCCGGTGTGGCCCTGGTCGTAGTGCGCCTGCGCGGGCGATGGGGCTGCTGTGGAATTGGTGTAGGTTAAAGCGGGTTTTTTGCTGCCATTGGTCCTGTACCCTTTGGCTCCTAGCCTTTCCGCTCTCGGTTAGCGACTGCCCGTGTGTGCCCCCAGCGCCCTCCCTTCATCCCCGCCGCTATGCTACATCGCCACGTCACACTGGGACAGGCGTGCTTCAGGTGTCAGTATGAGCTAAAGAATGGAACCCCTTTCAGAAAGGTCTCAAGAATTCTGTGTTGTATATCTAACCCCTCCACCTCACCCACCCACCCCCGACCAACATCCTTGAAAGGAACAGTCACTTGTTGCATTTGGTAGGCTGGCACCATCGAACAAATAGTAGTGCAGACGAGCTTTTAGAAGACTGCCTTCTTTGGGGGAACTGCAGAACCCTCTGAAGCAATTGGGAGTAGGTGCTATTTATTATTTTGCTTTGAAATCGGCCTTAGGCTTCCTATTGCTGTGACCAAACCCCGTGACCAAAAAGCAAGTTGGGGAGGAAAGGGTTTGTTTCGCTTACACTTCCACATTGCTGTTCGTCATCTAAGAAAGTCAACACAGGAACTCAAACAGGGCAGGAACCTGGGGGCAAGATCTGAGGCCATGGAAAGGTGCTGCTTACTGGCTTGCTGTCAGTGGCTTGCTCAGCCTGCTTTCTTACAGAACACAGTACCACCAGCCCAGGTGGTCCCTCCCTGGTCAATAACTAGTCGGATAACTCTAGTCTGTGTATCAAGCTGACATAAGACTAGGCAGCACGGAATCCTTAAAACATCGTAAGGATTACCTCAAGGGTCCTTATAAAAGAAGTATGCATGACCTTTGCTTCATTAAAGCTACAACTACATTTGGAGCAAACCCTCCCATTTAAAAATGTTTGGGCTGTTAGGATTTTTCTGTCCGGAGAACGGTTTTTCTATATTTTTCTTAATTTTTTTATGCATCTTCCCTCGTGACATGTGTGTATGTGTGTGTGTGGGAGCACATGTGGAGATCGCATCATGTGCCGTCTTCTGTAATTCTCCGTCTCATTTTCTGAGGCAGGATCTCTCAATCAACCTGGAACTTAGAATTTGGGCTGGCCCAGCCAGTAAACTGTAGGATGACTTGCTCCCCACTCCCAGCCCTGGGGTTACAGGTGCATCACGGGAAACCAGTCTTCTAGAGGTGGTGGGGATCCAAACTCTGGTCCTCATGTTTGCAACAAGTGTCTTATCCCCTATTGCTAAGCCATTCGGAGTCTTTCCCCACCCCAAGCATACAACCTTTGAATCCTTTGACCTCAGTCTATTGTCCCAGCACTCCTAGAAGAGTCCCCCGGGGTATTTTCGCTTTCAGTATGGAGGTTCCTCAAAAGGGAAACAAACAAACAAAGCAACAACAAAAATCTAGAGCTAGATCAGCCATATTATCCAGCCATGTCACTACTGGGTACATCCCCAAACAATCCAAGGCAACATACAATAGAAATGCCTGTACATCCATGTTTAACACAGCACCATTTACCATAGCCAAGTGGCACCGTCAGAACAGGTGTCCATCAATGGTTTAAAAGGTTGCATGTATACACACTGGATTGTCATTCGGCCATCAAGAAAGAGAAGATAATATCCCAGATGGAACTGGAAGTCATGTTAAGTAAATCAGAAAGACATGTGTTATGTTTTCTCTCATTTGTGGAACTGGAGGGCACAAAAAATAGGCAAGGTTTGGAAAAGAGGAAGAGAAGGGGCAGAAGGCAAGTATAAGTGTTTGGATAGGAAACAGAGGTGGATATGATTGAAGTACATTCATTATATGTATGTCTAAAAATGTCATAATGAGAGGCTGGTGAGGTGGCTTGGCAGGCAAAGGTACCCGCCTCCAAGCCTGATAACCAGGCTGGATCACTGGAACACTCATGGTGGAAGGAGAGAACCAGGTCCAAAAGCTTGTCCTCAGACTTCCACATGTGCAGTGTGGCCCTTGTGCACCCATATACCCATAAACTCGCACACACACACACACACACACACGTGTACACGCACATGCACATAATCATGCTCAAGCACAAATGTACCTAATTTTTTTCCACTGGTTTTATTTAGGATCTTCCTTTCCATTTATTCAAAACTGACTAACATTTTAAGCCTCAAGAGTGTGATATTAAATTATTGCAAGAGTGTCATCATTTTGTTCTTTCAGTTTCTCAACTGTTACATATTCAAGAATTATTAATTCAGTTTGACATAAACATGGTTAACAGAAGAAAATGACAAAAATCACCAAAAAGCAGTCATGACATTACTGTAGAAAGATAAGAACTTTTATTATATTAAAAACAATACAAATCAAAACAGATCAAGCAGCACAAAATTTGAAGAGTTGTTTCATTCCAAAACTTGTGAGCTGCATTTAAAAAGTATGTGTGTGTGGCATATTTCGAGTGAAAAAAAAAAAAACTAGGCTTATTACAGACATTTTTAAAAAGAAAATATAGCGTGTTGCTTGTTACACTGATTTTATAAATATGTAATTTTGCCAATTATATGATGAAACAAATGATAAAACTCAGAATTTTTCCTTGGCAAAAATCTTAGCACCTTAAGTTCACACTGGTTTTCTTTAGTTGTTCATTTCTATGACATTAATCAATTAAAAGTGTCATGTAATATTCACTTAATCTATGTAAATTATTTTTAGGTACACATAATCTCTTGATTATAGCTTTAATAATATTCCAGCAAAAAACAAAAGTATTAAACAATTCTAAATAAATCATCTCAGTTTAATTATTTGAACTTTTTATGTGTAAATAGTTCATAAAATTTGCACTCTCTCAATAGTAAGGCTGGTTTGTATTATAAATATGACCAAGAGAAAATAGACCTAAAGTTTTATGAAAAGATCATCTTACTTATATTAACATTTAAAATGTAAATGGCTCAATCAGTAGATAACAAAACAATAAGCTTTTCACTTTTCATCTTATTAATGGTTTCACAGTCATAGCTCAAAGACATTTTTCCTTGGAAAATGATGCTGGTTCCCTAGAAACCCCTCATACTATTTACCAAATAACAGTCAGGCATTTGTAATGGCAGATTATTAGCAGGAACATTAGGGATAAAGTGTACAAGGGAATGAGTTTTGCGTATACAAAGCACTCTATAATTCCAGAGGAGGAACAGTTTAACGATGTACTTGTCCATATTCAGTTACTTGCAACTTCTTCAAAATGTTGTCCAGTGGCTCCATGTTAAGGCCAACGCAACTCAGCTTTACACATCAGAAAACATAAGCACACTTTCCAATATGTCAACACAAAAGAAAACTATATCCAACTGTAAGTGAAAAAAACCATTTTCTCATCAAAAGCCTACTCTAAAATTCCAAAAATTCATCATGAAATTACACTCCTGCCAAGGTCTTTTTTTCCCCCTCATCAAAAATTTAATTGAAACAACATCTCTCAGGGGGAAGCAATGCTTATGAAGTCTTGATTAAAGGAATTATAGAGAACTGTCCCTTGGTTTGGCTCTCTGGAGATTTGACTTTTCTAGGAAACAGGCTTCAGTAGATGAAGGAAGAAAATGATGTCTCCCTTGTGCGGTGAGAAGACTGGTAATACTAACATGGAATAAAGGAATGCCAGCTAACCGCAAACGCCATATTAGGCATGGAAAAGACGTGGAGGCTGATTCCTTTGTGCTGCCTGTGCCCTCCTTCAAAGTCTGAACACTCCTCGGTCATACCTACCCCAGCCTCAATTCCATTCCTCTAAGGGATATAAGAATAGAGTTGTTAACTTGAGCTATGCTGAGATAAAGCTCTTTTCCAGAGCCAGTGCCCTGAGTACTAACTTTGAAACTTGCCGAGACAGTGTCATGTTACATTTTGAAAGTTATTTCTTGACATCTCGGCTTGCCAAATTGCATAACCATGTGTCATCTGAGGTACAGCAGCCTATAGATCTACTGATTTTTTTTTCTGGACATAGGTATAGTTTTAACTAAGGATTACTTTAAAATGAGGTGGAGAGATGGCTCAGTGTTTAAGAGCACTGGCTGCTCTTCCAGAGGTCTTGAGTTCAATTCCCAGCACCCACATGACAGATCACAACTGTATGTAACTCCAGTTTCAGGGGATCTGGTACCCTTACACAGACATACATGTAGGCAAAACACCAATGCACATGAAATAAAAATTAAATTAAAAGAAAGAAAAATTACTTTAAGGAATGCTAGAATTAATTATTCTGTTATGTAAGAGCAAAATTGAGTGCATAAATAGCTATTAAAAAGGCACTAGAGGTTGAAGAGAGGAAACAGGACTGGAGCCTACCATAGATGTCCTATGAAAAACTCCACCCATCCCCGAAGCAGATGCTGTGACTCACAGCCAAACATTGGGCAGAGTGCAGGGAGTCCTATGGAAGAGTAGGGGGATAAAAGGACCCAGAGGGGACAGAAGCTCCACAAGAAGACCCATAAAGCCAACAAATCTGGGCTGGGGGAGGGGCTGTGGAGACATATGCACCAAGAACCACACCCATGCGTGGGTATAGCAGGGGTATAGCAGGACCTAGGCCCCTGCTCAGATGTAGCAGATAGGCAGCTCAGTCTCCATGTGGGTCCCTGAGTAAGGGGAGTAGGGACTGTTGCTGACATGGACTCTGTTGTCTGTTCCTTGATCACTTCCTCCTGGCAGGGTAGCCTGGCCAGGCCACAGAGGAAGAGGATGCAGGTGGTCCTAATGAGATGAGTAAGGAGAGGAGCCCCCCCCCACTTTCTGAGGACTAGGGAAGGGGGATGGGGGAGGAGGGAGGGAGAGAAGGTGGGACCAGGAGGAGACAACAGAGGGGCCTATGATCAGGATGTAATGTGAATCAATTTTTAAAAGTTAAATTTAAAAGAAAGAAAAAAAAGAAAATTTAGAGTTAACAAAAAAAGCACTAGGGAAAGAAAGATGTAGTTTAATTTAAATGTTGCATGAGTGAAAATGGTCTATCATGCCACTGAAAATGAACTCTTGAATTATTTTCAAATGTATTACCTCACTTAACTTACAGCAGTGAATAAGATACTTGCTAGTAGAATATCCTAAAATGTTTGACTCAGCTGTAGTATCTAAGTTGGCTCCTAGAGGCCACAGCCATGGTATTATTATGCTTCCTGCCATACAATTAATGTGTCAATCAGAAATTGAAACTTATAAATAAAATTTTGAAAGAAGGCAGGATCTGGAATGTAGCATGGCTTGTAGTGTTTGTTTAGCCTGCATGAAGCCCTTGGTTTAAGCCCCAGTGCCTCATAAAAAGCAAGGATGGTCGCACACACCCATAATCCCAATACTTGGGAGGTGGAGATATGAGGACCAGGAGTTCCAGGTCATCCTCATCTACACAGCAACTTTGAGGCTAGCCTTGACTACATGAGACCCAGTCTCACAAAAGAAAAGAAGAGGAGAAGGAGGAAGAAGAGGAGGAGGAGGGGAAGGAAGGGATGGGAAGATGAAGGAAACCTTCCAGAAAGGATATGTTTGTTGTTCAGCTTCTGCAGATGGGAGCTGACCTTCTCCTGGAATGCCAGTGTGGCTTCACAGCCACAAGCATCTTCTATGGAAATGAGGCTTCGTGCTTCTTCGATGCCTGAAGACAAGACAAGGTGTTATAGCTGCAAGGGATCACAACAAAGTAGAGGCTGGGGTGTAGAACCCCCGCCTAGCACGAGAGGCAAAACAAAGGAATGGAAGCAAATCAGGAAATCTACAGTTCAACATTGCCACTCATGTAAAGGCACTTTTTCAGGAGGCAAAATCACATAAAGCAAACAGAAAACAGAAAATGCTTATTAATGTTAATTTCACGGAAAGCTTTATTAGGAAACATTGGGGAAATGTTTATGTTTGTCAAAACTGGGTGATGGTTATTTGAGAGTTCATTGTATTCTTCTCCACGCTTTTGTCATTGCCAGTAATCAGCCATGATATAATGCATTTTAAAGGTGGTTGGTATAGGACAGTGATTTTCAAGCTGTGGACTGTAACCCATTTGAGGCCCATATCAGATATTTACATCACAATTCATAACAGTAGCAAAGTCACAGTTATGAAATGGCAATAAAAATAATTTATGGTTGGGGGTCACTACAACATGAGGAACTGTATTAAAGGGTCACAGCATTAAGAAGGCCAAGAACCACTGGCGTAGGGAGAAGCCACAAACATAGGAAGAAGAGTCTTCCTATGCTACTGGTTCCTCATTAAGGAACGAACATCAGAACAGTTATCTGTTTGTACAGCCAAAATATTTCAAAGATTAAATGTAGGTAATTCCTGGTTTCCTACAGAGGATTGCTATTTTATTGAATGATTTGAATTGAGAAGTATAGTTTTTACCCTTACATACTTTGAAGGTAAAAATTCAGAGCTATTGATAGCCAATCTAGATAACACACTCTGTGTGTGCGTGTGTGTGTGTGTGTGTGTATGTGTGTGTGTGTGTGTGTGTGTGTGTGTGTGCCTGTGCCTGTGTGTGTGTAGGCCAGGGGTCAGGTGTCTTCTTCTATCACTTATAAAGAGACAAATTCTCTGACTGAACCAGGAGCTCACTGACTGACCAGCAAGCTCACAGAATTCTGTCTCCACCTCCCAGGACTGGGGTTACAGGCATGTTCCTCCACATGTGCCTCTTGGGGAACTGGGGATCCGAACCCACATCCTCACTTTTCCTCCAGCCATCTCCCTAGCCCCTGTTTAGTTTCTGAAGCAGAGCCTCAGACTGCTGAAGCGGGCCTTGAACTACTGATCCTTCTGCCCACAGTAGGCCAGAAAGTACCCACCAGACATCAGCCACATGCCAATGACCATGTCTACACAGAGTATAAGAAGGGTAACTAGTCCAGTGCTCTTGCTTAATAGACACTAAGATCTGTGAAGCCATGTGCTGAACGGGATTTTCTTACTAAAACACCCCTTAGAAAATTACAGAGCAGGGGTATAGCAAAAGTGAAAGTTGAGAGAGAAAGATCCATTCACAATAATGTAAAAAAGAATAAAATACTTAGGAATACTCTTTTTTTTTTCCAGAGCTGAGGACCGAACCCAGGGCCTCACGTTATGCTAGGCAAGTGCTCTACCACTGAGCTAAATCCCCAACCCCAGGAATACTCTTAAGTGTATGACTTGTACACGAAAAAATATAAAACGTTGTTGAAAGAAATTAAAGAAGACTCAAACAAGTGGAGAGGCAATGGTACTGAAATTCCCTGGCAGGTTGTTAAAGTGGCAGCACTCCTTAAATTGATCTAAGGATGCCTGTCTCAGTCTCCGTTGCCATTCTGTGGGAAACTGACGAGTCCCAAGGGGGTGGGAAACATCAGTCACTGTGCTATGAGTGCAGAGCTTGAGACAGGGAGAGTAAAAACATTCTGGAGATGAACTATGGTAACCGTAGCCACAGAACCATACACTTGAAAATGGCTAGAATAATCGATTTGATGTTATGCATATTTTAACATAAGAGCAAAGAAATAGACTTAAAAAACTAATGAGAAAGAAAAATAAAAACAAAAGAAGAGCATGGGATGGAATTACAGAAAGCAGATCATGTAGCAGAGGGGGACAGTAACTGAAGATGAGAGAAATATTTTTTAAAAAGCAGCTTCTACCTAGATTTTGCCACTGAACAAAATCTACTGAAAGGGTCAGTGTTCACCTGAACATGTCTTTTTATCATCATTCAAGGTGTAGCCAGGGAAGCATTTACAGTAGTAGGATGCTGCTCCATCACTCACACAGATGTGTTGGCAGCCGTGAGTGCCCAGAGCACACTTGTTTTGGGCTGCCCCGAACCATGCAGGAAAAAAAAAATACCGATTAGTTAAGTAGAACATGAAACACTGTGAATGAAGCCTTCAGTGGTCACCCAGAGCTCCATGCTCCAAGGAAAAGTATGGTTTCCTTCCCTGTGTCGCACATCCTTGGCCTGACATGTTACCTGGCTGGTCCTTCCTTCCCTTTTCACTCCTGCAGCTATCTGAGGAGCCTTCTTTTCTCTGCGTCCCACCGTACTGCGTGGCACTGAGTCTTGGTGGTAGTACAGAGCTTAGTTTAGGCATTCTGAAATGATCAATGCTGTTTGTAGATCATCACCAAAAATAATCAATTAGGAAGCCTGTGGTGGTGGATCTTGACAGTCAGCTTGACAGAATCTAGATAATCAGTGGGGTCATGTCTGTGAGGGAGATTCTAGATTGGGTTAGCTGAGATAGGAAAAGTCGCTTTAAAAGGGATGACAGCATCCCATAGGAAAAGCTGCTTTAAATGTGGGTGACGCTGCCGTTCCGTTCTCTGCTGGGTCCAGAAGTGAATGAAAGAAGGCTCGCTGAGCACCAGCATTCATCTCTGTCTGCTTCCTGACGGTTGTATCCAATAGGACCAGCCACCACAAGCTCCTGCTGCTCTGACTTCCTGGCTATTATGGGCTGTGCCCTCAAACTGTGAACAGAATAAACCCTTCCTTCCCTCCTTCCTTAAGTTGCTTTGCTTAGGTACCTTGTCACAGTGGTGAGGCAAATCACTAATACAGACATCACTGTATGTGGAGTTAAGTTTGGTGCTATTTAAAAAAAAAAAAAGAAAAAAAAAAGATTGTCTAAACACCAACCACTGATTCCTAATGATGTGGACAGGAAACACTGATGATCTGCCCACTTGTATTCATTCTGTATCTGTGTGTGTGTGAAAGAAAATGATAACAATGAGACTAATGACAGGATATCTGATTAAATAGTGGAGTGCTCTTATTTATCACATAAATAGCATCTCAGAGATTACGATCATTTGCCCCGAGTTCAGGGGAGAACAGAGTAGAACAGCACACCAGTCCTGTATCCAAATGGCCTAGGACAAGTGAAAAGAGCTTAGTGAGCTCAGAAAGGCTCCCAGGAGACACAGATTCTTTGTTGTACAAGGGCCAAAGTGCTGTACTTGTTCATAGTCTTTTACTGACCAAAGTCCCGCTGCCTCAGTGTCTGTAGTGACTGAGTTAGAGGCATAATTTCATGTCCTAAAGAAGGGAAGAGCCAGGCATGGCCATACACGCCTGCAACCCCAGCACTTGGGGTTCCTGCATACTGAGGCTAACAGGGCTACACAGTGAGTTCCAGGCCAGCCGGGGCTGCAAGAGACTTTGTCTCGAAAAATAGATGAATAAATCAATCCAATAATGTGTCGTTTCCCTTCATTTATCTTGACAAGATCACACCATGTCTGGTTCCCAGAGGAAGAAGAGAAGACGGATAAAAATCTGAAAAGGGCTGAGATGCCAAGCTAAGCGTCACCTCGAGAGCCAGGAGTGCCTCTCCAAAGGGAGAACTTTCATTTATATAAATGCTGCCCTGTTCTACCAGTAAGTTTAAATCAAATTAATGAGGATTAATGGTCCTGGCAGGGGTTCATTAGCCGAGTCACAAGGCCCTGAGTCACTGAAGATTGATCAGCTAGAAACGGTCGAGAATGTGCCACTTCCAGGACCCTGGAAGGTCTGTGTGGGGCCAAGTCAAGCCTTCACAAAGCCTCCTTTGCTGAGAGAATCCAGCTCAAAGGTCAACAGTGCAGTTTTAACTGGAGAAAGATCAGTTCAACCTATCACAACAAATAGTTACTATACAGCTTACTTCCTCTATGTGCTTAAATGCAGCCCTGTGTACACCGCTATGAGTGGTTTCCTGAACAGGGACCCCATATATCATTAGCTTTTCTCATGTCCCCCAATCCCTACCTATTTCCCAGTAATTTTCTGACATGATCTATGTTTATAAAAGTGAGCTCACCAACCCCCCGGCAACATCTGCCTGAACATGTAAGTTGGTCCGATGTCTGAGCCTGAGTCTTTAATCCTCCCCACCCCACTACCACCCAACACCACACACACACACACACACACACACACACACACACACACACACACACACACCAGCCACCGCCAAGAACCTCTCTCCTGGTGAGTTTCAGGTTGATTCCCTCACCATGGGAAGAGTCAACTAGGAAAGGCTTTGTTGAATGGACTTTACCTGAACATGTTTTCTTATCTGCATTCAGGGTATAGCCCTCAAAGCATTCACAGTGAAGGGACCCAGCTCTGTCGTCCACGCAGATGTGCTGGCAACCGTGTGTACCCGAAGCACATTTTTCCAGAACTGCCAGATGAAAGTCCAAGAGTGAAATTTTAAAGTTAAATTTCAAAAAGTCCTTTATTACCCACAGATAGAAACATGCTTAAAAACAGCTAGAAATATATCGGGGGGAAACTGGCTGGAGGCTAGGCAAAGCTGTCAGCATTATTTGCTCTAACTAGAAGTTAGCAGACTTAATAAAATTCTTCACACACGATAATTATTCTCCACCATTATACTCAGTTCTTCTTTCAATATTGTCAGTGTTGAGCTTTTTATAACCTAAGCATCTCATAAATACTTAATACATTCCTTTTCAGTTTATTGTACTTATTCCAACCCAGAAATAAATGAGCTAATTATGCAGCTAATTACACTAGATCCCAGGAAAAGGGGGAATTGGAGTTTGGAGAATTTCTATTTTAACACTCTTTCATTTCATAAATAAGGTACAAGAGCTCCAAGGAGACTAATTTAGGGAGAAATGAGACCCCAACACCCAACTCTTTATTTAATGATTTCCCTGTAAAAACAGATGAAGAGATGATAGCTAGGTAGGTAGATAAAGAGATTACAAACAGACAGACAGGCAGACAGGCAGATATACAGGAGAGATACACATTTAGGGTGTTTTTGAGACAGGGTTTTACTATGTAGCCAAGGCTGGCATGAAATCTTCAGCCTTGAATGCTGACATTGCAGGCGTGTATCACCACACCCAGAAAGGAGGGAAGAGACTGATATTGACATATTTTAATCTTGGTGAGGGAGAACTGAGACAGCATTTCCTCTATAGCTGAGAATGAGCACTGGCCCTCCCGCTTGTCTCCCTCGTGCTGGAATTATAGCCATGAGCCACCACACCCAGCTTTAATCTTTTTTTTTTTTTTTTTTTACTTTTAAACTTTCAGTTTTCAGGTGAGCAAAGACTTTTAAAAAACCTACTTCATCTAATGCCAAATGCTGACAATTTAGATGTCTAACATGATGAACAAAAACATCAACACGGCATGATTTCTTAATCTACATTCAACAGTCAGCTGTTCCACACTATTCTTCTAGTGTCCATTTTCTTGTCTAGGACTCAACCCAAAATCCCACATGACATGAAGTTGACATATTCTGAGCCATTTCATCAGTCTACCTTTGTTTTTACTACTTTGACACATTTGAGAAGTATTTGGAAAATATCGTGAACTAAGACTCTCTCTTCCTTTGGGTCTGTCTGATGTTTCCTCGTGGTCTAAATTTTTAGCAAGGCTATACCAGATGAGCTGCCACATCAGTGATACTGTCAATAAGATCATCTCTAGTGATGTAAACGTGATCTCTCATCATCCAGTTCAGGTATCTTCCAGGTTCCCTACTATAGAGTTACTGTTTGATGTTCTGTGTGTGTGTATCTGCGTCTCTGTGTGTATTTGTGTCTGTGTATATGTCTGCATCTGCTTAGGTTTCTGAGTCAGAGTTTCATATGCCTAGGCTGGCCTTGACATATGTAGCTGGGATAACTTTGAGTTTATGATCCTCCTGCCTCCACATGCCATCAGTGTTTTCCTTTGTAAGCAGTAGGTATTTTGTAGTGTGTTATTTGATGTTACGTTGTCTAGTATTTGGAATACAGGAAACAGACCGAATAGACAGAAATGAGCCATACATTTACACACACAGTATGTGCACATCTCATTTCTGATTTTTCATACATAACTTAGTAATAGAAAAATCCAGATGAACAGAGGTGGTGTACGCTTTTAATCCCAGCACTTGGGAGGCAGAGGCAGGCAGATCTCTGAGTTCAAGGACAGCCTGGTCTACACAGAGAGTTCAGGACAATCAGAGCTACATAGAGAAACCCTTTCTCAAAAAACAAACAAGGAAACAAACAAAAAAAAATAGAAAGAAAGGAAAAAGAAAAGAAAAGAAACAACAACAACAACAAAAAAAAAAAAATCCCAGGGTAGCAAAGCGGAAAACTGAACAAGCTCCCAGTTGACGGCTTCCCTTCAACACTGGGTAGGATGTGTACCGAATGTATACACAGCCCACTCACCTGCACAGGTTTTCTTGTCGGCATTCAAGGTATAACCTTCATAGCACTCGCAGTGGTAAGAGCCATTTCTGTCACTGACACAGATCTGTTCACATCCGTCAGTGTGGAGGGCACACTTATCATTAGCTGTCAGAAGATGAACATGGCAAATGTGAACACATACACACACACACACACACACACACACACACACACACTCGTACACACAAACACCCAGAGAACTAAGAGGGGGTAGATGGAGGAAACGGCACTGATGTAACCTGAATCCCACTTCCTGGTCTTGTTCTTTCACTAACTGATGCATATGTCTCTTCCCTTCTTCAAAACTCAGTTTCTTTATCCATAAAACTAACAGTTTGAACTAACGGATCTCTTTTCTTCCTCACAAAAACTCTCCATGTATTAAAGAGAAAAAAATGTAAAAGGGGAAAAAAAGATCTAGTTTCTGTTCTTCATTGACTCCGTGTGGTGTTTAAATACCAGTGAGCGGGGCCCTGAGTGTTTCCCTCTACATCTAGTGTCCATGAGTGTGTATGGTCATAGAGAAGAATTGGGACTCTCATATCTAATGAAATAAAACCCAGGAAAAATACCAAATATTCAAAAGGATCAAGAGTTTTGGGTTGGGCTGAAGAGATGGCTTAGAGGTTAAGAGCACTGGCTGCTTTTCCAGAGGTCCTGAGTTCAATTCCCAGCAACCACAAGGTGGCTCACAACCATCTGTACTGCAAGATCTGGTGCCCTCTTCTGGCATACAGGTGTACATGCAGACAAAACATTGTATAAATAATAAGTAAAATCTTTTTTAAAAAAACTAATTAAAAAAATAAAAGGGTTTTGGATCCCAGGGCTGGGGAGTTGGTTCACTGGTTAACAACACTGGCTGCACTTGGAATGGACCCAAGTTTGATTCTCAGCATCCACAAGGCGGCTCACAACTGTCTAATACCAGGGGGATCCAGTGCCCTCTTCTGGCCTCTGAATGCACTGCAGGAACGTGTGTGTGTGTGTGTGTGTGTGTGTGTGTGTGTGTGTGTGTGTGTG